>NC_054471.1:180308784-180611814 GCF_017639515.1 Carcharodon carcharias
CCAGTGTTGGCTTCAAGCTGTCCCAAACCTGGTACAGTATGGTTTAGCTGTAGTGTAAAGCTCTGGCCGGGGTTTTTTCCTGCCCTGTCGCGGGCGGGACCCTACGCGGGCGAGGCAGCTCCCCAGCCAGAAGCCCACTGACTTGCAGCGGGACCGGAAGATCACAGCGGCGGGTCGGTGTGGAAAATCCTGCCCTCTTTCTGTGACTGTGTCTTAAAAAGATGGGGGGAGCCCACCCACATTCCAGATGTCTCCCACACAGCAGTTTAAGGTTAATTGCTTTAAGGTGAGGCTTCCACCCCTTTATCGGGAGGAAGTCTGTCTTAGAGAGCTGCAGGCCAATTGGATGGCTGGTAGCTCTGTAGTCCCCAAGCGGTGGTCAGGCAGTTCCTTCACACCAAGGAGCCCAGGTCTGGACTCATGGTTGTGGTGAGGGAGTTGGGGCCTGGGTTCATAAAAGCTGGGGGAGGGCTAAGAGGGCAGGGGGTGCCTTTGATGGGCCAGGGAAGCAAAAAGGAGGTTCCCTCTCCTTTACCCAACACTAGCCCGCATAGCTAAAGCTGCCAGGCTGTCGGCATGGCATGGCCTTCCCCCTGCCATGGATATAGTACCGACATGGGGCCCTTGTGACCATTAATTGGCCACTTAAGGGCCTCAGTAGGCCCTAGAGCGGGCATGCAGTCTGATACCTCCCCTGCCCTGTATGAAATTTCAGACAGGCTGGGGATAGGCAAATGGACGGCGTATAGGCCACCTGCTGGATTTTACACACCGAAGCGGACATGGGAGTGTAAAATCCAGCCCTTTATTTATGTTTTCATGGACTGAAACTATTAAATTTTACAGTTATTTAGTTTTAGCTCTGTACTTTGAGCAAAAATAACTTACGTTTCTGTCGCACCTTTATCATAGAAAAATGTTCCAAAATATTTTATTGAGGCATAACCAGAGAAAAATGGACACTGAGGTGAAAAAAGAGACTAAGAGGGTTGACCAGTGAAAGAGATACATCAGAGAGTACAATAAGAAGGGTCTTAAAAGGAATAGAGGGAGGTAGAGGAATTAAGGAGTAAATGGAGAGAATTCTGGATTGTGGACCTAAATTGCTGGTGGCTGAAGCAACTGCACAACTAAAATGTGTAAACCATAGCTTGATCATGCTGTGCATTTCTCAGTTCTATTGCAAAAAATGAATTACATATTTTACTATTGTGTTCCATGTAGGATTAGCCAGGGAGCATGCAAACAAGGGCTGTCGATTATGTGCAAGTGATCGGTGCTGTTTACGGCATGGTAATGACTATCTATGCCCTTGTGATTGGCATCAGGCAGAGCAGAAGAGGAAAGCCAGTTTGGTGGAGAGCAACATCAAAAAGTAAATACCTTTATTCTCTACCAAGATACTGCAGCTCTGAGATATCTCTGGAAATTGTTGCAGGTGACACTCATACAAGTATAGCAGTTCCCAAACATGTTAAAATAGATATTACACAACACCACATTATTCAGTGAGTTGCCTGTCTGACAGTTATCTGATTGTCTATCCATGCACCTGTTTTTTACCCTGACCTCGTGAAGCTAGTTAATCAAATTGCTCAATATTTTTCAAATATCCTTAGAGCCGCTTACTTGTGTTGTGCAGGGCATTTCATGTACTAACAAGCATCAGTATTTTTTTTTAAATATTCTCCAAATTTAAAAAAATCATTCTCCAAGCAACTCTTAGATCTCATGGTACTAAATATAACCTGGTCAAAAATAAAAAATAACAGTTATGTAAATATGCATTTCCATATGGTATAGCATGTGCCTCCATATTGTATGCAAACATAATTGTTAATGTACCTTTTCTAACGAATGCCAAGAAAAATATAATTTGCATCTGTCCTCCTTTACTCAATATTTCTGTAGCAGTATTGAGTGTTGCCAAAATTTTCTCCTTAAATATACAAACTTATCTCAAAATACTGTGCTTCCAGAATTTCCTATGAGTAAATGAACAATGTTGTTCTTGAGTTTTCAGTAGAAACATAAATAAAAGGCAATCGGTGTAACCATTCAGCCGCTATTACAAAAAAAGACTTCTTTTCCCACCTGTGCATTTTCTCCTCAGCTGTGTCCATCGTAGGCTCTTACTGTACTTGGCAAGTGATTGATTTGCTTTAAAGTAACCTCAGAAAACGTGAAGTTGTTTTTGATGCTTTGAACAGAAAATAGTCATAACTTTAATGCTTCTAATAATGGCTTATTTGAGTGTTGAGAGCCGATGACTGGTACTTTTCCTTTCAGTGTCACCTTGCTTTGGCAGTGGTGTCACCCTCAAATCAAAAGGCCGTGCTTTTAAGCTAAAGCATGTACTTGAGCATACAATCTAAGTGGATATTTAAGTGCGGTGCTCAGAGAGTGTTGTATTGATGAGGGTGCCATCTTTTTGATGATTGATTTATTTAAGCCTGCTCAGATGGGTGTGAAAGGTTACATGGTACAATTTGAAGAAATAGGGAGTTCTCCTGGTTACATATCCTCCCTTAACTAATTTCAAAAGCAGATTACCTGGTCGGTCATTTGCTGATTATGGGACCATACTGTTCATAAATTGGCTGCCACACTTGTTTACATCACAGCACATTGCAGAGATAATTCATTGATTCTAATGTGCTTTCTGAGGTTGTGAAATCTGTACAAATGTGAGTTTTCTTGTATAAATTTGAATTCTTTTTTCTTTCAGGAAAGCAAAAGCTTGTGAGCATTTCCCATTCGAAGAGGTAAATGTGAAAATATTTTTGAAATGTTAACTCTTTATGAGACAGATCTGTAGCAAACATTAATTTGCTACTGAAGAAGCTTTAAGCTAACCTGGTCGGGGAAAACAAACTAGGATGTAACATTAAAAAAGAGAAATAAGGTGCACAAAGCACTGGGAGAGACAGATAGCACTAGAGCAAGAAATAGTAAAGCATTCAGTTGGGTCATAGTAAGAGGAAATGCAATAAGGTCTAAATTAGGTTTACAATGCATGTAAAGTAAGTAAGTAATGTTGGTAGGCTGCAGGTGCAGATAGACATTAGGGAATATAGTCGTCTCAATTTCTCTGCTCCTCTCACCCATTCTAATCCATCTCTCTCTGAACTTACTGCACTCCGTTCTCTCAGGTCCAACCGCAACATTGTCATCAAACCTGCTGACAAGGGTGGTGCTGTTGTTGTCTGGCGCACTGACCTCTACCTCGCAGAGGCTGAGCGTCAACTCGCAGACACTTCCTCCTACCTCTCCCTGGACCATGACCCCACCACTGAACATCAAGCCATTGTTTCCAGGACTGTCAGTGACCTCATCTCCTCTTGAGATCTTCCTCCCACAGCTTCCAACCTGATAGTCGCCCAACTTCGGATGGCCCGCTTCTACCTCCTACCCAAAATCCACAAACAGAACTGTCCCGGTAGACCGATCGTATCAGCCTGTTCCTGCCCCACGGAACTCATTTCTCGTTATCTTGACTCCTTTCTCTCTCCCCTTGTCCAGTCCCTTCCCACCTACATCCGTGATTCCTCTGACACCTTACGTCACTCAACAATTTCCAGTTCCCTGGCCCCAACCGCTTCCTCTTCACCATGGACATCCAATCCCTCTACACCTCCATCCCCCACCAGGATGGTCAGAGGGCCCTTAGCTTCTTCCTCAAACAGAGGCCCGAACAATCCCCATCCACCACTACTCTCCTCTGTCTGGCTGAACGTTCTCACACTGAACAATTTCTCCTTTAACTCCTCTCACTTCCTCCAAATAAAAGGTGTGGCTATGGGTACCCGCATGGGCCCCAGCTATGCCTGTGTCTTTATGGGGTATGTGGAACATTCCTTGTTCCAGACCTACTCTGGCCCCCTCCCACAACTCTTTCTCTGGTACATTGATGATTACTTCGGTGCTGCTTCATGCTCTCGTCGGGACTTGGTAAAATTTATTAATTTTGCTTCCAATCTCCACCCCTCCATCATTTTCACGTGGTCCATCTCTGACACTTCCCTTCCCTACCTTGACCTCTCTGTCTCAATTTCTGGCCATGGACTGTCCACCAATGTCCATTACAAGCCTACCAACTCCCACAGCTACCTCAACTACAGCTTCTCACACCCCGCTTCCTGTAAGGACTCCATCCCATTCTCTCAGTTCCTTCGCCTCCGTCGCATCTGTTCTAATGATGCTACCTTCAAAAACAGTTCATCTGAAATGTCCTCCTTCTTCCTTAACTGAGGTTTTCCACCCACAGTCGTTGACAGGGCCCTCAACCGTGTCCGGCCCATCTCCCAAGCATCCACCCTCACGCCTTCTTCCCAGAAACATGATATGATCCCCCTTGTCCTCACTTATCACCCCACCAGCTTCCGCATTCAAAGGATCATCCTCCACCATTTCCGCCAACTCCAGCATGATGCCACCACCAAACACATCTTCCCCTCACCCCCCCTGGCGGCATTCCGTAGGGATCGTTCCCTCCGGGACACCCTGGTCTACTCCTCCATCACCCCCTACTCCTCAACCCCTACCTATTGCACCTCCCCATGCCCACGCAAAAGATGCAACACCTGCCCCTTCACTTCCTCTTTTCTCACCGTCCAAGGGCCCAAACACTCCTTTCAAGTGAAGCAGCATTTCACTTGCATTTCCCCCAACTTAATCTACTGCATTCGTTGCTCCCAATGTGGTCTCCTCTACATTGGAGAGACCAAACGTAAACTGGATGACCGCTTTGCAGAACACCTACGGTCTGTCCACAAGAAAAACCTAAACCTCCCCGTCGCTTGCCATTTCAACACTCCACCGTGCTCCCTTGCCCACATGTCTGTCCTTGGCTTGCTGCATTGTTCCAGTGAAGCCCAACGCAAACTGGAGGAACAACACCTCATCTTCCGACTAGGCACTTTACAGCCTTCCGGACTGAATATTGAATTCAACAACTTTAGATCTTGAACTCCCTCCTCCATCCCCACTCCCTTTCCATTTCTTCCCCCTTCCTTTTGTTTTTTCCAATAATTTATATAGATTTTTCTTTTCCCACCTATTTCCATTATTTTTAAATCTTGTATGCTGGGCTAGTCTTTCCACCCCACCCCCACTAGAGCTGTACCTTGAGTGCCCTGCCATCCATTCTTAATTAGCACATTCATTTAGATAATATCACCACCTTCAACATTTTGTTCCATTGTCTGTGACATCTTTTGATTATCTGCTCCTCTCAGTGCTTGTTTGTCCTTACAACCACACCACCCACCTCGAAACGTCAACTCTTTTCTTCTCCACCGATGCTGCCAGACCTGCTGAGTTTTTCCAGGTAATTCTGTTTTTGTATTAGGGAATATAATGTCATGATAACGGAGATGTGGCTCAGAAACGGGTAGAACTGAGTACCAAATATTCTTGAATACAGGTTGCTCAGGAAAGTTAGGGAAGGAAAGAGAGGAGGAGGTGGCAGTACTGACCAAGATGATATTACTATGCTGGAGAGAGGGGGTCTCCTAGCGGGGTTAAGGACAGAATTTATTTGGTTAGAGCTAAGAAACAACAGAGGTACCATTACACTACCGGGTGTATTGTATAGCCCACCAACTAGTGGGAAAGATATAGAGGAGCAAATTTTCAAGGAAATTATAGAGATGCAGAAATTATCAAGTATAATGGGGAACTTGAATTATATGATTATAGTCTGGGTTAATGATAGTGTAAAGGGCAGTAGTTGGGGGGGGGCTGGGTCGTTGGGGGGGGGAGTTTCCTAAACATGTTCAAGAAAATTTTCTAGATCAGTATATTTTCAGCCTGACATGGAAGGAGGAATTGCTGTATCTAGTTCTGGGAGATGAAGTGGGTCAAATGACAGTAGGGAACAGTGGTCATGTTATGATATAGATTAAATTAGTTATAGAAAAGGACAGGGAGCAATCTAGAGTAAGAACAATTAATTGAAGGAAGGACCAGTTCCAGTGGGGTGAGAACAGATCTGGCTCAGGTAAATTAGAATCAAAGAGTGGGAAGAAAAATTGTAATTGAAAAATGGGCTGCCTTTAATGAGGAAATGGTTCAGGTACAGTCAAGGTACATTCCCACAAGGAGAAATGTTAGGACAAATAAAGCTAGATGAGCTCTGTGGAAGATGAAAGAGATTGAGAATAAGATGAAACAAAAAGGGTGCATATAACAGATGTCATTGATAATACAAGTGAGAACCACGATGAGAAAGTTCAGAGTGGAAATTGTAAAAAGAAATCAGAAAGGGAAGGATAGAATATGAGAAGAGACTGGCAGCTAACAAAAGGGAATCCAAAAGAGAGGTATAAAAAATTGATAAAGAGGTGTTACAAACGTTGGCTGCACTTAAAGTTGATATTCACCAGGACCAGATGGGATGCATCCGAGCATCATAAAGAAAGTAAGGGTGGAAACTGCAGAGGTGCTGGCAATAATCTTCCAATGCCCCTAAGGCACAGGAGTGGTGAAAAGGACTGGAGAATTGCAAATGTTATGCCTTTGTTAATAAAGGGTGTAGGAATAAATCCAGCAACACAGGGCAACCAGTTTAACCTTGGTAGTGATGAAGCTTTTAGTAATGATAATCTAGGACAAAATTAAGTCCCTTGGACAAATATGGATTGATTAAGGAAAACCAGCATGGGTTTATTAAAGGCAATTTGATTGAGTTTTTTGTTGCGGTAACAGAAAGGGCTGCTGAGGGTAATACAGTTAATGTGTTGTGCATAGACTTCCAAAAGGCATTTGTTAAATTGTCATGTAACAGGCTTGTCAGCAAAGTTGAAGCCCATAGAATTAAAGAAATAGTGGCAGCAGAGATACAAAATTGGCTGAGTGACAGGAAGCAGAAACTAGTGGTGAACAGTTGTTTTTCTGACTGAAGGAAGGTATAGAGTGTGGCTCCCCATGGGTTGGTACTAGGACCATTGTTTTTCTTGACTTTTATTTGTGACCAAGATTTGGGTGTGCCTGGCACAATTCCAATATTTGCTGATGAAGCCAAACTTGAAGCCAAGACAATGTCACACGAGATGGGACATATCAGTAATAAACACATAATTTATTAAATTTTTGAAAAACGGACATGAAACTTCATCCCGCCAGTGAATGAAGAATCTGCAGCTTGCTGGGGCTCCTGGCCTGCTTGCCAGCCTTAAGGTTGGCCGGGCAGGGTGTTTTAATAAGGTTAATTAGCCTGTCAATGGCCTTAATTGGCCATTGACAGGACAGCAGGCGGACAACTGATTTCACTGTCCCCCCGCCTTCGTGAATATTTAAAGGGATCGGGATGACGTCGGGGGTTCCTCCCGACATCATTCTGCATCATTTTCCCCTCAGCGAGTAGGCCCCGCCCCCAAATCGCCGTGGGGAAAATCCTGGCCATGGTATTCTCCAAGGCTGGGAGGAGATTTGATAGAGATGTTTAAAATCAGGTTGAGAACCAGAGGACACTGATTTTAAAGTGATTGGCAAAGAGCCAAAGGCAACATGGAGGAAAACATTTTTACACAGTAAGTGGTTAAATTCTGGAATTTACTGTCTAAGGGTGTGGTGGAGGCAGATTTAAATGTGGTTTTCAAAAGGTTATTGGTTAATTATCAGAGAGAAAGTATTTGCAGGATTACTAGGATAAGATGGGGAAATAGGACTAGATGATTTGCTCTTTCAGGGAGCTGACACAGACACAAAGGATCAAATGGCCTCCTCCTGTGCTAACCATTCTATGATTATATAAATATTATTTTCTGTGCTTCAGGTGATCAGAGAATTTCTTATCAGTAAAGACCAGCTGGTTCAAAATGTTCAATGGAAGCGACCAAAATTGCTTTTACTTCAGGTATGCAGTAACATTTTGCAAAATAGTTTACCCAAAGTGTTACTATAATGCATTTAATTGAAAAATCTGATTGAAAATCTTCAAGCTCAGCTGGTAAGTGAACCAAGCAAGCAGCACTGAGCTATACAGACCAGGTAGGTCTTAAGTTTGATCCCTAGTTTTTTAAGTTATCTGATTTTATCTGGGAACTGGTATTACACAACAGTAGAAAAATACTTCCTCAGACTAGCAAAGAAGAAAGATCAACCAGGCTTTCCTCTCCTGATCAGCATCTACCAGGCACCAGGCAGTTACAATAGAGCATCCTTCAAATACACTTTCTTTCTCCTAGCACAAAGGAGCACTTCTGCAAACATGCCCTTGTTTCTCATGAACTGAGATGACTTCATGTGGCAAATGTTGTACATTGAAGCGTGCTTGGGTAGATAGTAGCCTTTTATGCCACTGATCAGCTTGCTGAAAATTGTGTAAGACATCTTGTGTTCTCTGACTGACATGCAAAAACATTCTGAGACCATATAACTCAGACTATAAGCCACAAATCCGATTGATGGAGAAGTAAAATTCAAGATAAGCAAGAGAAAACACAGAAAATGTCACTATATTACCGTGAATGTACATTTTATTTCCCTATGCTTTTTAAAACCCAAACAATAACAGAGAGCAATCAGAAAGTATGTCAGCATAGCAGATAAAATAGGGTGCATAGGCATTGGTTTGGCTAATATAATTCCCTGGTATAAAGTGTACACTTGTAGGACAAAGCAACTTTCATGCAGAGAAAGTATGTATTTCCTACCCAGTTGATCTGGCAATCCCTCGACCAAGATATCTCATCATGCCACATTAACAGAAGCTTTTGCTTCATGCATCTAGAATTTTGCCCTGGATAAAATGGAGTGGCCTAGACATTACACATGTGAGAAGGTGCTGATGTTACTCTCACACCACGATATGATGGAAAGAAAATTGGGAAAAAGAGATGCGTGTCATTTACAACCAATAAGGTACTAATCACTAAAGTGCTTAATTAACTGTTATTTGTATTTCATTTGTTGGTTTAATAATCTTGAACGATTTACTGTTGTTATTTTGTTCACAGTTCTGGACATAACTGAAAGCAGCTTATCTGCTCTGCATAATATTTGATGTCCTTTGCACAGTGTCCTGACAGAGTATACAAATACTTGATTACAAGAAATGGTTGGGCAACCATGCACTTGCACAGTTTTGATTTGTTTATTTTGGGGGGGTCCCACTGCAAATGTCTTCTCATCCTTGCACAAAGGCCAGATAAATAGGAGAGAATGGAGTGCATAAGGTATTTACAATGGCCTGTCTGTAAAAGTACTTTTCATTATAATGCTTTACATCTGGATGTGTTATAATATAGTTTTGCTGCACTACAATCTTTTAGAGCTATTCTGTGGAGTTCCAGACTTTTTTTCTTTTTCTTCTTAAGCATTGTCAAAACAAGAATTCGGAATGGGGTTCCATGTTTTGAAATCCTATGGGGAAAGCCAGGTAATTTGTTTTCAAGTTTTAAGTTTTGAAAGAGATGATGTGAAATAGTAAAACCTGGCTTTGCGATCATAATTTCAGCTTGTATCAATGTTAACCACATGCCATATAAGAGAATTACAAAAGATCCCACAATGGCCATAAACATAACTAATATACAATATTGTCTTTAAATCTAGCCTATGAGTCTGCACAATGTCTTACTGATGAAATCCTTCATCACAGACCCAGTTGTATGCTCCAATCTGGAGGGCCGGCCAATTTAGGTGCATCCTTTCAGATAGGTCCTGAAAGCAATTTCTGAGATATTCCAAACTTTTCTAAACTAAGATTTTCCTCTGAAACATGAATAAATGTCAGATGCATTTCTTACAAGGTTATTATAAAGCTCAAAGTCAGAAATTTGCAGGCGGAATGTTTCTGCCAACGAAGCAAGCTAAAAATATATCAAGTGGGGAAGTCTCAGCAAATCCATTGGCTACAATTGTCTTTGTGTTGCTGAATTTCCTCATGATACCTTGCAGCCCCATCTACTGGCAAGATGGCCCCTAAATTGTTTTCCTGCAACAGATGGTGAGAGTGTATCAAAGAGGCCAGACAATTGTGAATAATTGAACAAAGCTACAGCCCAGGACTGCTTTCATGCCAAACAGCAGAAGCAGCATGTGATAGACAGAACTAAGCGATCCCACAACCAATTAAGCTCTGCAGACCTGTTACATCCTGTCGTGAATGATGGTGGATAATTAAACAACTAACTGGAGGAGGAGGCAACTCCATAAATATCCCTATCCTCAATGATGGGGGAGCTAGTACATCAGTGCAAAAGACAAGGCTGAATCATTTGCAGCTACCTTCAGCCAGAAGTGCTGACTGGATGATCCATCACAGCCTCCTCCTGAGATCCCCAGCATCACAGATGACAGTCTTCAGACAATTCGATTCATTCCACATAATATCGAGAAATGGCTGAAGACACTGGATACTGCAAAGGCTGTGGGCCCTCACAACATTCTGGCCACAGTACTGATGCCTTGTGCTCCAGAACTAGCTGCACCCCTAACCAAGTGCTTTCCAGTACAACTGCAACAAAGGCATCTACCCGGCAATATGGAAAATTGCTTAGGTATGTCCTGTTCACGAAAAGCAGAACAAATCCAATCCAACTAATTACCGCCCCATCAGTCTACTCTCGATCATCAGCAAGTGATGGAAAGTGTCATCGACAATGCTATCAAATAGCACTTCAGCAATAATCTGCTCACTGATGATCAGTTTGGGTTCTGCCAGGGCCTCTCAGCTCCTGACCTCATTACAGTCTTGATCCAAACATGGACAAAAGAGTTGAAGTTGTGAGGTGAGAGTGATTGTCTTTGACAACAAGGCAGCTTTGACTGAGTGTGGCATCAAGGTGCCCTATCAAAATTAAAGCCTATGGGAATCAGGGAAAACTCCCTATTGGTTGGAGTCATACTTGGCACAAAAGAAGATCATTGTGGTTGGAGTCAATCAACTCAGTTCCAGGACAACACTGCAGGGGTTCCTCAGGCTGGTGTCCTAGGCACAATCATCTTCAGCTGTTTCGTCAATGACCTTCCCTCCATTAGAAGGTCAGAAGTGGGCATATTTGTGGATGGTTGCATAATGTTCAGCACCATTCATGACTCCTCATTTACTGTAGTCAGTGTCCACATGCAGCAAGACCTGGACAATTTTCAGGCTTGGGCTGATAAGCAACAAGTAACATTCATGCCACACAAGTGCTAGGCAATCACTATCTCCAACAAAGGAGAACCTAACCATCGCCCCTTGATGTTCAATGGCATTACTATCGCTGAATCTCCCACTATCAACATTGTGGGGGTTACCATTGACCAGAAACTAAACTGGACCAGCAACATAAACACTGTGGCTACAAGAGCAGGTCAGAGGAAATTCTGCAGCGAGTAATTCACCTCCTGCCTGACTCTCCAAACCCTGTCCACCATCTACAAGGCATAGGTCAGGAGAGTGAAGTAATACTCTCCACTTGCCTAGATGAGTGCAGCTCCAGCAACACTCAAGGAGCTCAACACCATCCAGGACAAAGCAGCCGGCTTGATTGCACCATATCCCATAATAAGCATTGTCTTAATTTTGCCTTCAGTCCATTGTATCTGAGCAATTGTTTAGCGGTTAGTTTATATTTACAAAATACTGTATGAATTGAGTAACTAGTAATATCCTAGCAGAAGATGTTTTAATAAATGTTTTCCTTCATTAACTAGAACATTACATTTACTCAAATGATCAATCTGAAGATTCTCAGAACACTGTCACAACCATAGAAGATCAAGTTCCCTTTCAGGCAGCATACCCTGACATGACTGCTCTATTTCACAGGCAGAAAGCTGAAGAGAAGGAGAAGAAACAAAAAAGTAAGTTGCAATATTAAAAGGAGGCATCATCCAGTCTGTTGCCCTAGGAATGCATGTTTTTTAATGAAAGGTTTACATTCCAAAAAGTACATGATGTTTTGACAGATTGAACATAAACATGTCTACTGAGCTTTTGGCAAAAATAAACACATTTTCATGAATGCTGGAAATGTTACTATATTCAAGAATTTTGTTTGTAGTAAATCTATTTGTGTTTTTGAATATTGAGTCGCTCCATTTGTCTCTCTTTTGTAACCTAACTAGCCAGTTAGATTAAGCCAGTGTTGAAGACCTGGGAAACTATATATATGTATATATATGTTTATATCCTATAGTAGGACTGTTTAGCTTTGCATGCACTTGATCATGTATTCTTCATTCTCTTGAAGCACATCTGAAGGTAAGTAAATTCAAATGCAGTGTCACTGACTTGTTTTTGAAAAGCAGTTTTGATATTGAACTTAGCGCTAGACCCAAGGTTTTGTTCGGATCATGGTTAATTTCTGTTGGACAGATTTATAAATCACGTGAGGTAAAGTGAAACATAAGCCAGCATAGGACTTATATATTATGTGGAGAAGCTGGGATTTGCTAAGAGGAGATTTAACAGAGGCATCTATTAAGTAAATAAGGAGGAACTATTTCTAGTGCCAGAAGGGTTGTTAATCCAAGAACACAGCTTATTGGAATAAAAACAGAAAATGATGGAAACACTCAGCAAGCCTGGCTGAGGAGAAACCTGTGGAGAGAGAAACAGAGTTAATGTTTCCGGTAAGGCCCTTGACCTGAAATGTTAACTTTGTTTCTCTCTCTAAGCATGCTGCCAAACTCGCTGAGTATTTCCAGAATTTCCTGTTTTAATTTCAGATTTCCAGCATCTGCAATATTTTACTTTTATTTCAGAGAACACAATTTAAGGTAACTGGCAAAAGAACTGCTGTTGAAAGTGTGGTGGAAGCAGGTTCAATAGTAATTTTCAGAATTATTTTGGATAAACACTTGAAGGATATGGGAAAAGTGGGGGGAGGTGAATGAGATGAACTGGACAGTTCTTTAAAAGAGCTGTCACACAAAGAATGGGCTGATTTGCCTCTTACTGTGTTATATAATTCTATATAAACACAGGAGAAGCATGATGACAATGGGCACAAGTTTATTTAATAGCTCAGCGAATTAAAATGAACTATAACAGGTTCCAGTTGGGAACACTATGGGCAGAAAGGGGAAAACCTGTGTGAGATGAAGGGAGGTCCAGTTGAGGGTGCTTTCCCTGATCTGTATCGCTCCCCCATCTCAAGTTGCTTTCTGACTTGAATATACTCAATGACTGAGCGTCCATAGCTCTCTGGGGTAGAGAATTCCAAAGGTTCACAATGCTTTGAGTAGGGGAGAAAAAATTCCACATCTCAGTCCTAAGTAGCTGACCCTTATTCTAATATTATGACCCCTGGTTCTAGACTCCCCATGCAAAGGAAATATCCTCTCAGCATCTACCCTGTGAAGCTCCTTGAGAATTTTATATGTTTGAATGACATCCTCTCTCATTCTCCTTAAAGCTAGGAAATAAAGGCCGAGTCTACTCAGTCTACCCAAAGTCTCATAGGCCAGTTCCCTCATCCCAGGTATCAGGTTGCAGCTGCTTCAAAATAGCATTGATGGATCAGCAGAGATGGCCCCTGCACTGTTTGCCTTTCAAATTACTATGGGTGCACAGCACAGGGAACCCAAGAAATATGAATTAACCTTAATCTGCATTTAAGCATTCCTGAGATAGTTGGGTAATGATGTTAATTGTACATTGTAAGCTTATGTTTGTCTAACAAAGCCATTTGCTAAAGTGGATCTTGAGTGGATGCATTACCATAGGCTTCACTGTTGGTGTGGTGCAAAATAAACAACTGACAAGGGTTTACACTCTTAGTATCTATGAAAACCCTTTCTTGAAAATACACATAGCCAGTGAGGACCAGCTGTAATGCCCTCCACAGTGTGATAGCCCACTGACACTTGCTTTTGATGTCCACACATGAAGAATGGGCTCCCAGCACCCATGAAGCCATGCCCAGTGTGATTTGCTGCCTTTGAGAGGGAGAAAGGAGAAAAAGGACTAAAAATATTTGTGCATTAATTCTTCACAATAAAGGATTTGTAGTACTGATGTATTACCACCAGGTATCCTAGCTATGCTTATTTACAAAGAGCATTGGAGATCATAGGCATCTCATTCTTTAAGATACGTTATAACTTCAACCCCCAAAACTTAGACTATTCCCTCTCTCCTAATTAGTTACCACCCAGATGCCTTTCCATCCAATTGGCTACTCTTTTTGACCAACACTCAATATAACTGCAGTTTTCAAACTAAATGCTAAATGTCCAATGTAATATCAGTAAAAAGGAAATGGAAGGGCAGCTACATATGTTTTAATTTAGCAATGTTTGCCAAAATATTATTTGAAATGGAAACTAACTTAGCCCTTTAACTTAGATAATTGATGAGTTATATTGTTTTATTTCAGGTAAAAGCAAGAGAAAAGACAGAATAGCTCCATTGCCTGATGAAATCACACAACTACTGGTTGAAATGAAGTTACAACCTTCCCATGAAGGTGAAGTTTCAGCAGGAAGTGAACCTGTTCAAAGAAGTGCAAATCAGGAGGCAAATCTCTCCAACTCCTCGCTTTGGAATCTTTCCATTGGCTTTTCAACTGAAGACTCTCAGGTGTCCAAAGAATTCTGGGGAATATCTCCAAATGAAATTGCACAACCTGCAGTTAAACTCGGTGCAGAAATAGGAAAATCTGACTGTGAGTCTTTATCTCTTACAGAATCAGAAAATAGATTTAATGCCTGTTCACTATCCCCCTCGGTGTCTATGTTAGTTGAAGAGTTGCATTTGAGTAGCATTGACTGGAGTCAATCATTTAGTACACCACTGTCGGAGTGCACTGCAATAACTCGAGCTGAAACACCTGAAGAGGCTCACATGGTCATTAATAAGAAGTGCTGTGTTCCCATGGACTCTACCAGTAAACTGACAGAAGACGAGGCATTGAAGGAAAATACTGCAGTGTCTAGGCAAGATCCTGTTCGAAAAAATATGAGGGAATTAGTTCGTGAGGATGCATCTATGCTGGATGATTTCTATCATCTACCTTTAAAAGACCGAATTCTATTAAAGAACTCATGTCAGTTTTTATCTCTACGTCAATCAAGTACTAATTCCAGTGGAACCAGCTTCCTGCCATGTTCCTCTGGTCATAAAAATGATGTGTCATCTCCTAAAGCTGATGTTGAGTGTCTTATTCAAGGAAAGCTTGCAAATAATATAACTTTTTGGAATAAAGAGGGATCCACTGGTTGTGACTTCTCAGACACTGAATGTCTTCAGCAAGAGCAAAGGGACGTTTGCACTTCTGACCCAACTGCAACTCAACATGCCAGACCGTTAACTGTGTTAGCTAAACGGAATTTAATGGATTCAATGGAGGAGGTTTTTGGAACTCATGGTCCAGCTATGTATTCATACCAAGCTTCAAAGATGGATAGCATCTCTTTTAAACTGAAGAGAAACAAACCAGCCAAACTACACAGAATGAAACTGGTGAATGGAAATGCTTCAACAGTTCAAAAAAAAAGTGTTTGTTACAAACTGTCATCATCCAGCGAAGACAGTGATACTGAGAATTCAAGAATGATACAAAAGCTTGGCGTAAAACCCAGAACTACAGAGAATACTGTGATGCGATCCTGCATTGCAAATCACAGCCAATTATGGGCTCAGCAGACCCAATCCAGATCTGCCATTGGTAGAGCAGGTCACACCAGGGTAGATGCTGGATGCACTCAACTCAAAGTAGTCAGCAATGCTGGCATTGGCACAACTGAACAAACTCAATCAATACATCAGCACAGCAAAGCTCACAGCAAAATTGTCACATCCCAGAAAAATACCTCTGATGCTAAAACAGAGGGTGGAAGCACTGCTGTCCTGCCAAGACCTGATCTGAGTGGTGTGCCAATCCTTAAGCAGCTCAGCAATAATGATGATTCCATCATAGTAATAAGTGACAGCCCCCTTCCATTGTCAGAAAGGCTGAAGTTTTGACTCCAAAGTATTTGAATTATTACTGAAATGCAGGCACCCAAGAACAGGTTCTCTAGTGGCAGAACTTTCCCCCCCGTTGAGGGAGATGTTGAAGAGCGGGCACGCAGAAGCACGCCTCTGATCAGCGCCCCCGATTGAGGGTGCGCTGCCATTTTACATGGGCAGGCCAATTAAGGCCCACCCAGCGTGACGTCCGCACAGAAGCTCTATGCGCTCCATGTGCTGGGGGGGGAATTCCCTCAGCAGAGAGTGCGCTCTTTCACGCATGCGCACGAAAGAGTGCACTCATCTCCTTGAGGCAAAGTGCTGCCCCAGGGAAATCGGCTCTACAATAAAAAAAATATTAAAAATAGAGAAAAAAGATTTCCCTGACATGTCCCCTCATGTGACACTGTCACATGAGTTGGGTCACATCCATAACTTCTAAAAACACTTTGATTAAATTTTTAAAAACCCACATGAAATCTCACCCCACCTGTGGATGAGGTTTCATGCTTTTTCTAATGCTCGCCAGGGCTCCTGGCCTGCCTGCCAACCTAAAGGTTGGACGGACAGGTCCATTAATTACTTGCTACCCTTAATGTCCCCATTAGCACATCCTTTAGATAATCACCACCGTCAACACCCCTTTGTCCTTTTGTCTATGACATCTTTGGCAGTCTCTTCTTGGCCTCCACCTATCACTGGCCCCCTATCGAGCTCTACCTGTCCCACCCCCCTCTACCAGCTTATATTTCATCTCATTTCTATATGTCTTAGTTCTGATGAAGGGTCATATGGACTCGAAATGTCAACTGTATCCCTCTCCACAGATGCTGTCAGATCTGCTGAGTTTTTCCAGGTATTTTTGTTTTTGTCCATTAATTACTTATTTGACTCTGTCAATGGCCTCAATTGGCCATTGACAGGTCGGCGGGTGCACAGCTGATTTTGCTGAGCCCCCGCCTATCTGAAAATTTAAATGGGACGCGGTGACGTTGGGAGTTCTACCCGACGTCACTTTACGCGTCGGTGAGGGGGCCTCACTCAAAGACGGGAAAATCATGGCCTGGAAATTTGTAGTTTCTTTTAAATTAGGTGTGCTATGTTTTGGTTAGTTTGAAAGTCTAGTCTATAAACGTATATAATATATATTTTTATCCCCCAATGTTTTCCAATAAAATGGATAACTAAACACTGTAAACTGCCAGTTGTTTAAAATGTTCCCTGATGTAAATTTTTTAGACGATTGCAAGGTTAAAATCACTTATGGCATTCCTTGTCCTATTCCAGGAAAATGTTCTGTGTGTCATTTATGGAACTGAAACTTAGGGCTGGATTTTAGGGGAATGTTTCTGGCGGGGGTGCGCACATAAAATAAGGTGGATGCCAACCTCACCATCTTCTTACCCACCCCCGAGTTCACCCCATTGTGGGGCGTGGGTGGGCACCAAAATTGGCAGTCTGCCTGTCATATTTAAACAAATAATCAAGGCTCAGTTCAGCTTGTTAACAAGCCAATGGATCCCCCATAATATGTTGCCCATTTCATAATTTGGTTGGCATGGGCAGTCGGACAGGAGTGGACAGGCTGTTTTTTTTACTTTTGAAAAGGCCAGGAAGGAAGGTGGGGTACGATCTTCTGGGGTGGGAGGTGCCCTTTGCGCTTCAAGGACAGCTCCCCTAAGATGGTAGCCCCGTTTTCTTCATACCCACCTGCTCTGTAAAACCCACCACTTTCACACCCCTGCTGCCTCCCAACTTCCTAAACTGCCCAAATCCCCCCCCCCCACCCAATACCCCAGACTTAACTTGCTCGAGAATCCATAGCCCTTTTCTTGGGCCTGCTTTCAGCCCCAACTGCACCCATTAATACACTCTTGACTCTGGAACTGACAGCCAATCCACTTAGCCAGCAGTTCCCAAGGGCGGCACTTCCTCCCCAGTGAGGAACGGAAGCCCCACATCGTACCAATTAAGCCCGCCTGCCGGGCATTATGGGTACGGGCGGGTTGGCAAGGAGCAAGTTGGCTTCATGCCAGCCTTGCTTCCTGGGGTGGGGCGGTGGTGTTGGTGAGCCATCTGCACCCCCCACCCCGTTGTGATATGCACCCTAAGTTTAAATTTTAGAAATGGCGGTTTCCATTAAATATTTTAATTAAGTTTCATGCATTTGTGAGTATTTTTATTGCCACCCTCCCTTCTCTTTTTATGACTCTCTGAATCACGCACCTTCCTTCCCCAGTAAAGAGAACACATCTCAGTGCTGCATTTGATCCAGCTACATGGAAGTGTGGGTAAGCAACTCGGGTGACTTACCAGCTGATTGTCTTATTTCCATTCCTACCAGCATCTCACTCTGAGGATGTGCCTTTTATCTGCATGTTCTCGCAGTTGCCAAAACAAATTCGGATATTTTTTTTTTAATTTCTGAAGCACCTTAGAATTTTTTTCTGTGTTAAAAGGACATTATAAATACAAGTTGTGTTGATACCATATTACAGTGCATACTGAGTTTTATGGAGGTACCAGAAATCATTGTATTTACAGGTTTTATTTTTAATTTGCTGTACCAGTTTCACACTAGTTTTTCCCCAGCCTTTTCCAGATGCACAAATATGCTATGGGGTAGGTTAGACCTCTTTGTGAAGTGGTAGCTGATATCAGAATTTTTGGCTGTGTAAAATTGATGTGCCAATATGACAAAATCAGCTGCGTATTTTTAAGCTGCACATCACAGGTCTTTTGAAAAGTGATTTGCATTTATGTGTCGCCTTTCACAGCCTCGGAATGTCCCAAAGCACTTGGCCAATGAAGTACTTTTGAAGTGTAGCCACTGTTACAATGTATGAAACAGGACAGCCAAGTTGCACACAGCAAGCTCTCAAAACATCAATATAGTAATGACCAGGATATCTGTTTTCTAGTGAAATCGACTGAGGGGAAAATTATTGGTTAGGCCAGTGGGGATAACTCTCCTGCTGTTCTTTAAAATATTACTATGGCATTGTTTATGTGCACGTAGGCCCATGGGATCTCGACACAACGTATCATCCAAACATATCCCCACTCCCTTAGGCCTGCACTGGAATGTCAGCCTGGCTACTTGTGCTCCTGTGTCTGGTGTGGGAGTTTAACCCATAACCTTCTGACTGAGGGGCAAGAGGGCCAACTAAACCACAGCTGACACTAGGTTGATAACTGTCAATGTGAAATTTAACACAGTTATGTTCTTGTGAATAATTCTTTTCACACTTCCACTAGCAGCAGGAAAATGTTTAGCAAGCAGAGTATAAGGGTTGTAGAAGGGTAAGTGAAATAAGGAGGATGGGTTGAATGTAGCAGCTTTGTAGCCTTTATGTAGCGTCCTAGGTCCAACCGTCTTCAGCTGCTTCATCAATGAACATCCTTCCATCATCAAGTCAGAAGTGGGGATGTTTGCTGATGATTGCACAATATTCAGCACCATTTGCGACTCCTCAGACACTGAAATAGTACATGTCCAAATGCAGCTAAGACCATACAACATAAGAGAAATAGGCATTTAGCCCATCGAGTCTGCTCCATGCAATGAGATCATGGCTGATCTGATAATCCTCAAGTCCACTTTCCTACCTTTTCCCATAACCTTTGATTCCCTTACAAAAACAGAATTACCTGGAAAAACTCAGCAGGTCTGGCAGCATCGGCGGAGAAGAAAAGAGTTGACGTTTCGAGTCCTCATGACCCTTCGACAGAACTTGAGTTCGAGTCCAGGAAAGAGCTGAAATATAAGCTGGTTTAAGGTGTGTGTGTGGGGGGCGGAGAGATAGAGAGACAGAGAGGTGGAGGGGGTTGGTGTGGTTGTAGCGACAAACAAGCAGTGATAGAAGCAGAATATCAAAAGATGTCAACAACAATAGTACAATAGAACACATAGGTGTTAAAGATAAAGTTGGTGATATTATCTAAACGAATGTGCTAATTAAGAATGGATGGTAGGGCACTCAAGGTATAGCTCTAGTGGGTTTTTTTTTTATTTTATATAATGGAAATAGGTGGGAAAAGGAAAATCTTTATAATTTATTGGGAAAAAAAAAGAGAAGGGGGAAACAGAAAGGGGGTGGGGATGGGGGAGGGGACTCACGACCTAAAGTTGTTGAATTCAATATTCAGTCCGGAAGGCTGTAAAGTCCCTAGTCGGAAGATGAGGTGTTGTTCCTCCAGTTTGCGTTGGGCTTCACTGGAACAATGCAGCAAGCCAAGGACAGACATGTGGGCAAGAGAGCAGGGTGGAGTGTTAAAATGGCAAGCGACAGGGAGGTTTGGGTCATTCTTGCGGACAGACCGCAGGTGTTCTGCAAAGCGGTCGCCCAGTTTACGTTTGGTCTCTCCAATGTAGAGGAGACCACATTGGGAGCAACGAATGCAGTAGACTAAGTTGGGGGAAAATGCAAGTGAAATGCTGCTTCACTTGAAAGGAGTGTTTGGGTCCTTGGACGGTGAGGAGAGAGGAAGTGAAGGGGCAGGTGTTGCATCTTTTGCGTGGGCAAGGGGTTGTGCCATAGGAGGGGGTTGAGGAGTAGGGGGTGATGGAGGAGTGGACCAGGGTGTCCCGGAGGGAGCGATCCCTACGGAATGCCGATAAGGGGGGTGAAGGGAAGATGTGTTTGGTAGTGGCATCATGCTGGAGTTGGCGGAAATGGCGGAGGATGATCCTTTGAATGCGGAGGCTGGTGGGGTGATAAGTGAGGACAAGGGGGACCCTATCATGTTTCTGGGAGGGAGGAGAAGGAGTGAGGGCGGATGCGCGGGAGATGGGCCGGACACGGTTGAGGGCCCTGTCAACGACCGTGGGTGGAAAACCTCGGTTAAGGAAGAAGGAGGACATGTCAGAGGAACTGTTTTTGAATGTAGCATCATCGGAACAGATGCGACGGAGGCGAAGGAACTGAGAGAATGGGATGGAGTCCTTACAGGAAGTGGGGTGTGAGGAGCTGTAGTCGAGATAGCTGTGGGTGTCGGTGGGTTTGTAATGGATATTGGTGGACAGTCTATCACCAGAGATTGAGACAGAGAGGTCAAGGAAGGGAAGGGAAGTGTCAGAGATGGACCACGTGAAAATGATGGAGGGGTGGAGATTGGAAGCAAAATTAATAAATTTTTCCAAGTCCTGACGAGAGCATGAAGCAGCACCGAAATAATCATCGATGTACCGGAGAAAGAGTTGTGGAAGGGGGCCGGAGTAGGACTGCAACAAGGAATGTTCCACATACCCCATAAAGAGACAGGCATAGCTGGGGCCCATGCGGGTACCCATAGCCACACCTTTTATTTGGAGGAAGTGAGAGGAGTTGAAGGAGAAATTGTTCAGCGTGAGAACAAGTTCAGCCAGACGGAGGAGAGTAGTGGTGGATGGGGATTGTTCGGGCCTCTGTTCGAGGAAGAAGCTAAGGGCCCTCAGACCATCCTGGTGGGGGATGGAGGTGTAGAGGGATTGGACGTCCATGGTGAAGAGGAAGCGGTAGGGGCCAGGGAACTGGAAATTGTTGATGTGACGTAAGGTGTCAGAGGAATCACGGATGTAGGTGGGAAGGGACTGGACAAGGGGAGAGAGAAGGGAGTCAAGATAACGAGAAATGAGTTCTGTGGGGCAGGAGCAAGCTGAGACGATCGGTCTACCGGGGCAGTTCTGTTTGTGGATTTTGGGTAGGAGATAGAAGCGGGCCGTCCGAGGTTGGGCAACTATCAGGTTGGAAGCTGTGGGAGGGAGATCCCCAGAGGAGATGAGGTCAGTGACAGTCCTGGAAACAATGGCTTGATGTTCAGTGGTGGGGTCATGGTCCAGGGAGAGGTAGGAGGAAGTGTCTGCGAGTTGACGCTCAGCCTCCGCGTGGTAGAGGTCAGTGCGCCAGACAACAACAGCACCACCCTTGTCAGCGGGTTTGATGACAATGTCAGGGTTGGACCTGAGAGAATGGAGTGCAGTAAGTTCAGAGAGAGACAGGTTAGAATGGGTGAGAGGAGCAGAGAAATTGAGATGACTAATGTCGCGCCGACAGTTCTCAATGAAAAGATCGAGAGAAGGTAAGAATCCAGAGGGAGGGGTCCAGGTGGAGGGAGAATATTGAAGATGGGTAAAAGGATCCGTTGAACTGGGAGAGGACTCCTGCCCAAAGAAGTGAGCCCGGAGACGAAGACGGCGGAAGAAGAGTTCAGTATCATGCCGAGCCCGAAATTCATTGAGGTGAGGGCGTAAGGGTATGAAACTAAGTCCTTTGCTGAGCACTGAACGTTCAGCATCAGAGAGGGGAAGGTCAGGGGGGTATAGTTTTTATCTCTTTGATTCCCTTATTGGTTACAAACCCGCCCATCTCAGCCTTGAATATACTTAACACCCAGCCTCTACAGCCCTCTGTGGTAAAGAATTCCACAGATTCACTACCTTCTGAGAGAAGAAATTCCTCCTCATCTCTAATTGGGCAACCCTTTACTCTGAGATTATGCCCTCTGGTTCTAGACTCTCCCACAAAGGGAAACAACCTCTCAGCATCTACCCTATCAAGCCCTCTAAGAATCTTACATGCTTCAATAAGGTCACCTCTCATTCTTCTAAACTCCAATGAGTACTGGCCCAACCTACTCAACCCCTCCTCATAAGAAAATCCCTCCATAACGAAGATCAACCTAGTGAACCTTCTCTGGACTACCTCCAATGCCAGTATATCTTTCCTTACATAAGGGGACCAAAACTGCTCTCAGTATTCGAGGTGCGGTCTAACTGTGGCCTTGTACAGTTTTAGCCAGATTTCCCTATTTTTATACTCCATTCCCTTTGAAATAATGGCTAACATTCTATTTTCCTTCCCTATTACCTGCTGAACTTGCATGTTAGCTTTTTGTGATTCATGACCAAGGACCCCCAAATCCCTCTGCTACAGTCTTTTTCCACTTAAGTAATATTCAGCTCCTCTATTCTTCCTGCCAAAGTGCATAACCTCACATTTTCCCACATTATGGCCAGAAATTTCCCCCCATCGGGGGGATTCTGCAGGGATGGGCGCAAACCTGATCGGCGCCGCCATTTTATGTGGGCGGGCCAATTAAGGCCTGCCCAGCATGATGCTCGCCTGGAAATGCTGAGCGCTCCCTGTGCGGGCGGGGGGGGATTCCCTGAGAGGTTCTTTGCGCTCTTTTGCATGCACGCACGCACACACGCCTGCCCAACGTCACTGTGTTCCCGCTTTCGCTCGCCGACAGGAAAATTCTTCCCTATGTTCCATCTTCCAAGTTTTTGCCCACTCAGTTAACCTGTCTATATCCCTCTGTAGACTCTCTGTGTCATCCGAACCACTTGCCTTCCCACATATTTTTGTGTCATCTGCAAACTTGGATGAGGGAAGTGAACGTACTATTACCAAGTCATTAATATATATTGTAAATAATTGTGGCCCCAGCACTGATCCCTGTGGCACTCTACTAGTTACAGGTTGCCAGCCTGAAAATGCCCCCCTTATCCCAATTCTCTGTCTTCTATTAGTTAGCCAATCCTCTATCCATGCTAATATACTACCCCCAACACTATGGGCTCTTACCTTACTAAGTAGCCTTATGTGCTGTACTTTATCAAACGCCTTTTGGAAATCCAAATATATTTCATCTACTGGTTCCCCTTTATCTATCCTGCTTGTTACATCTTCAATGAATTCTAATAAATTTGTCAGGCATGATTTCCCCTTCAGGAAGCCATGCTGACTCTGCTTGATTATATGTAATTCTGAATGCTCTGCTATTACATCCTTTATAATTGACTCCAACATTTCCCCAATAACAAATGTTAAACTAACTGGCCTATAGTTACCTGTTTTTTGTCTCCCTCCCCTCTCGAATAAGGGTGTTGCATTGGCAGTTTTCCAATCCTCTGGGACTTTTCCAGAATCTAAGGATTCTTGGACGATTACTACCAGTGCATCCACTATCTCTGTAGCTACCTCCTTTAATATCCTAGGATGCAACCCATCAGGTCCAGGGGATTTATCGGCCTTTAACCCCACTAGTTTCCCTAGAACTTTTTCTCTAATGATAGTTATTGTATTTATTTCCTCCCCACCCCCTCACCGACTTTTGCCCCTTGATTATTTACTATTTTTGGAATGCTATTAGTGTCCTCTACGATGATGACTGATACAAGGTGTTTATTCAAGGCCTCTGCCATTTCTTGGTTCCCCATTATTATTACCCCAGCCTCATTCTCTAAAGGGCCTATGTTCACTTTGACCTCTCTCTTCCTTTTCATATATTTAAAGAAGTTCTTTCTGCCTGTTTTTATATTACTTGCTAGTTTACCCTCAAAGTTTATTATCTCCCTTTTTTTGGTCATCTTTTGTTGGTTTTTAAAGCTTTCCCAATCCTCTGGCTCACCACTAATCTTTGCCACACTGTATGTTTTTTC
The DNA here is from genome assembly GCF_017639515.1 of Carcharodon carcharias. Taxonomy (NCBI): domain Eukaryota; kingdom Metazoa; phylum Chordata; class Chondrichthyes; order Lamniformes; family Lamnidae; genus Carcharodon; species Carcharodon carcharias. The sequence goes on from NC_054471.1 coordinate 180,333,099, forward strand.
TTTCAATTTGATACTATCCTTAACTTCTTTGGTTAACCATGGTTGGTTCATCCCCTTCTTAGAATCCTTCTTCCTCACTGGGATATAGTTTTGTTGTGAGTCATGAACTATTTTCTTAAACATCTGCCATTGTTCATCAACCGTCTTTTCTGCTAAACTCCTTTCCCAGTTCACTCCAGCCAACTCTGCCTTCATTCCTTTGTAATTACCCTTATTTAAGTTTAGCGCAGTTGTTTCTGACCCACGTTTCTCTTCTCAAACTGAATGCTAAATTCTGCCATATTATGGTCACTGTTTCCTAAGGGATCTTTTACTCTGAGATAATTTATTAAACCTGCCTGATTACACATCACCAGATCCAAAATAGCCTGATCGCTGGTTGGACTCACAAGATAATGTCCTAGGAAACTGTCCCGAATACACTTTATGAATCCTTGCTCGTGGCTACCTTTGCCAATTTGATTTTCCCATCCTCCATTAAAATTAAAGTCCCCCATAATTAATGTACTCCTTTTTTTTTACATGTCCTCATTATATCCTGATTTATTCTCTGCCGTACAGTATAGCTACTGTTAGGGGGCTATAGACTGCTCACACCAATGTCCTCTTTCCCTTGTTATTTCTTACCTCCACCCATATGGATTCTACATCTTCTGATCCAAGATCATTTCTTGCTATAGAACTTACTCCATCTCCTACTAACAAAGCTACACCACACCCTCCCTGTCCTGCCTGTCCTTTCAAAAAATCACATATCCTGAATATTTAGTTCCCAGCTTTTATCTCCTTGTAACCATGTCTCCATAATGGCGATAAAGTCATACTCATTAACCTCTATTTGTGCCATTAATTCATTTATTTTGTTCCTAATACTATGTGCATTTAAATAAAGAGCCATTAATTTGCCTTTGTACCATTTTTCCTCTTTCGATCCAATTTGCTGCTGTTTTTTTTCAATGTGTGCACACTCTGGGTATCATTACCTAAATAGCTGCCCTACAATGCTGCCATATCCTTTTGCTTTGTAAGCCTACGTCTCCCCTCTCCAGAACCCTCCCCACCTATTTAGTTTAAAGCCCTCTCTACAGCCCTAGTTATTCAATTCGCCAGGACACCGGTCCCAAAATGGATCAAGTGATCACGGATCAACTCCCTTCTACCCCAGTACTGGTGCCAGTGCCCCTAAAACTGAAACCCATTCCTCCCACACCAATCTTTGAGCTACGCATTTAACTATTTGACTTATTTACCCAATGCCAGTTTGCCCGTTGATCAGGAAGTAATCCTTAAATAATTACCTTGGAAGTTCTACTTTTTAATTTAGCCCCTAACTGTTCAAATTCTTTCAGCAGAACCTCCTTTCTAGTCCTATCAATGTCATTGGTATCAATGTGGACGGCTCCAACTGGGTCCCTCCCCTCCCCTCCCACTCGAAGTTCCTCTCTGGCCCTGAGTAGATGCCCTTAACCCTGGCACCTGGCAGGCAATACTGCCTTCAGGACTCACGCTCACAGTTGCTGAGAACAATATGTATCCCCCTAATTATACTGTCCCCTATCACGTTCCTATTTCTTCCCCCAACTTGAATGGCTCCATGTACCACGGTGGTCAGTTCGCTCATCCTCCCTGCAGCCCCTGCACTCGTCCACACAGCTTGCAAGAACCTCGTAACTGTTGGGTAATTGCAGGGGCCAAGGCTCCTTGAAAATGACCCCCTCGGTCCCCATACCTGTCTCATCTGCAGTTACACCCTCCTGCCCCTGATCACAGACCAAATTTGAATTACCTAATCTGAGGGGTGTGACCACCTCCTGGGGCAAAGTGTTCATGTAACTTTCCCCTTCCCTGATGTGGCACAATGTCTGCAACTCGGAGTCCAGCTCCTTAACTTGGATCCAAAGTTTCTCGAGCTGTAAGCACCTGCAGATGTGTTCGCTTTGGTTCACCTTGGTGTCCTGCAGCTCCCACATGTTGCAGCAGCAACACATCACCTGTCCTGCATTCACTGTCATATTTTATTTAATTTATTAATTACTCTAGTATCCCTGCATTTTACACTTAATTGTCATTTTTTTACACCAGTATCGATCTTATACTTAACAAGCTATTTTTAAGAAAAAGAGAAAAAAAAGACTGGAGACCTAAACACAAACTAAAGTCCTTACTTTTACTTTAAAGACTAAAAATATTCACCAGTCAGCTGCTTTCCCTGCACTTGCATCACCTTGTGGTTCATGACATCACTGCCGCTGGTCTCACTGCAGGTAGGCCTCTCGGTCCGCGCCTTTTATCATCTCCCGCTCACCTCTTGCTCAAAATATACTATTTTGAGTCTTAGGAATAGAATAAACATTAATCACTTGCCAGGTACTCACCAATTACCCAGCTTCTTCTGTAGCAGAACAAGAATCAATTCCTGGAGGCTGAAGAAGTTTTCAGGCAAAAGCAACAAAACACTTCTTTCCCTTCCTCTGCTTAACTCCCTGAAGCGCTCAACTCCGGCACTCTATTGTAAGTTGCACTAAGTTGGCTACTTGCCTGGTTAAGTTCCAACGACACTCAAGCTTGACACCATCCAGGACAAAGCAGCCCGCTTGATTGGCAACCTACCCACAAACATTCACCCTCCCCATCACCGATGCACAGTGGCAGGAGTGTGTACCATCTACAAGATGCATTGCAGGAACTCGCCAAGACTCCTCAGACAGCACCTTCCAAAGCCATGACCACTACCATTTAGAAGGACAAGGGCTGCAGGCACAGAGGAACATCACCACCTGCGAGTTCCCTTCCGAGCCAACATCACATCATCTCCCCTTTTAGCCAAAAGGCCTCGCTGAGTCACTTAATGAGGATCCAATTTCAGATGGTTCTTAATTAAGCTGCTTTTTCACTGGAACCCTTGAAAACACCCTGTTTAAAGCTGGAAACTACAACGTTTAAACTGTAGATTTCAGTTTAATGACGGCTACAAATTAAATTAGGTTTGTACAAAATAAAAGAATAGACTTTTACCCAACAACTGCATGCACTCAGTCCTAATCTGGACTAGATTAGGCTAGATTTCAGCTGGATCTGGACAATATCCATGTTTGGGCTGACAAGTGGCAAGTAACATTCGTGCCAAATAAATGCTAGGCAATGACCATCTCCAACAAGAGAGAATATAACCATCACTCCTTGACATTCAATGGCATTACCATCGCTGAATCCCCTACTATCAACATCCTGAGGGTTACCATTGACCGGAAACAACTGGACTAGCCATATAAATACTCTGGCTACGAGCATCTATGATGGGGATAATCTTGAACTTTAAAAAGACATGGACATGTTGGCAGAAAGGGCAGACAAGTGGCAGATGAAATTCATGGCAGAGAAGTGTGAGGTGATTCATTTTTGTAGGAGAAATATGGTGAGACAGTATAAAATAAAGGGAGAAGCTCTGAAGGAGGTGAAGGAACAGAGGGACCTCGGTGTATATGTACATAGGTCATTGAAGATGGTAGAGCATATTGAGAGAGTAGTTAATAAAGCATATAGTATCATGCTTTGTTAATAGGGGCATTGAGTACAAGAGTAAGGAGGTCATGTTGAACTTGTATGGGGCACTAGTTAGGCCTCATCTGGAGTCGTGTCCAGTCCAGGGAGCCATGCTTGAGGAAAGATGTAAAGGCACTGGAGAGAGTACAGAGGAGATTCACAAGAATGATTCCAGGGATATAGAACTGTAGCCATGAGGAGAGTTTGGAACTCTTTTCCTTGAAGAAAAGAAGGCTGAGAGGAGACTTGATAGAGGTATTCAAAATCCTGAGGGGTATGGACAGGGTAAATGGTGAGAAACTTTTCCCACTCAAGAACTAGAGGGCACAGTTCAAAATAATTGGCAAAAGGAGTAAATGTGATGAGTGAAAATTTTTTCACCCAGAGGGTGGTTGAAGTCTGGAACGAACTTTCTGAAAGGGTGATGGAGGCAGGTTCGATCAAGATATTCAAAAGGGAATTGGATTGCTACCTGAAAAGAGAGAATGTGCAAGGTTATGTGGACAAGGCAGGGGAGTGGGGCGAAGTGGAATGTTCTTTCAGAAAGCCAGTGCAGACTTGATGGGCCAATTGGCCTCCTACTGCACTGTAAAGATACTGTGAAGAGCAATTCAGAGGCTAGGAATCCTGCAGCAAGTAACTCACCTCCTGATGCTCACCCCCACCACCACCACCCCCCCACCCCCTCCCAAGGCAGTCCACCATCTACAAGGCATATGTTAGGAGCACGATGGAATACTCTCCACTTACCTGATGAGTGTAGTTCGAACAACACTCAAGAAGCTTGACACCATCCAGAACAAAGCGTCCCGCTTGATTGGCACCCTACCCACAAACATTCACTCCCTCCACCATCGACGCACAGTGGTAGAAGTGTGTACCATCTACAAGATGCACTGCAGGAACTTGCCAGGACTCCCCAGATAGCACCTTCCAAAGCCATGACCACTACCATTTAGAAGGACAAAGGCATCAGGTACATGGGCACACCACAACCTGCAAGTTCCCTTCCAAGCCAGACACCATCTTGACTTGGAAATTGAAGTGTTTTGTCACTTCTTAACAATTAAGAATACACACACTCTCAAACACAGCTATCTGCTTCTGAATCCCAGTTCCTGTTTAAAAAAACACAAGGTTCCTTTATTCCTTATTCTACACAGGGTAATACATCTGAGATTTAGCACACCCTATTGTCAAGTTTTATTTTATAACACATCTTTTTAACTAAAAAGACCTCTTAAAGAAAAAGCATAAATATTAAACACAAACATTGCATCGCCTCCCCCTTTAGCCAGGACCAAACCAGCCAGGCAGTTTGCAGATTTGCTTTGGTCTGGAGAGGAGTGTTGGCTTAGGTTCCTCAGTTAGTTTGTTTAGAACTGGAAGGTTCTGCTGTTCCACTTGTTTCTGTTCAGGTTCAACAGCTGCAGCTACAGGCGCTGCAGGTTTGTCAGTTGAATCAAGTCAGATTTCATCAACTGGAACTGAGGTTTTCCAGAAATCTTCCACTATGATTGGCGACCCCTGGAAATTTGGCTTCTCTCATCTGGTCAGTGTGTCTCTCACCAGATTCCACAGAAAGATTCAACATCATAGGTCAGTGGTCCTCGACACTTGATAATTCTTCACAAGAGCCACTTTGGTGTCCCACAGTAATTTTGGACCCAAACAGACTGATCCAGATTAAATTCACAAGCTGCTTTAGTTGTGTCTTGTGACCTTTTCTGATACCTTGAACCAATCTTTGCTTTCAAATCCGGACACAGCAAATCCATTCTGGTACGGAATCGTCTTCCAAACATCAGCTCAGCAGGAGATACGCCTGTTGTTGCATGTGAAGTGTTATGATGCATCATCAAAAAGTTCTTCAGCTTCAACTTCTGATCTGTTTGTGTCCTCCCCTTCAATATGGCCATTTTGAATGTCTGGACAAAGTGCTCTGCTTAACCGTTTGAGGACTGGTGCTAAGGTGAGATGAGAATCTGCTTGATTCCATTGTTTTTCAGGAATGTTTGAAATTCACATGATGTGAACTATGTGCTATTGTCAGACACAATCTGCTCTGGTTATCCAAAAGTAGTGAACACATTCTGGAGAGCATCAATGGTCTTTGCCAAAGTAGTCAGCTTCATGGAAATAACATGAGGCTACTTGGTGCGGATATCCACCACAATCAGGAATGTATTTCCGAGAAGTGGTCCGGAAAAGTCCACATGAAGCTTCTGCCGTAGGTGGTCAGGCCAAGCCCACGGATGTAATGGGGCAGTTGCAGGAGAACACTTCATTTCTTGGCATGGAAGGAAATCACTGACTGTGCATCAATGTCTTTATCCAGTGTGACCACCATAAATGTAGACGAGCTAATGGTTTTATTTTGACCATTCCCATGTACTGAGGTGATGTTCTTCAACACTCGCATTTGGAATTTTGGAGGAATAACGACTCTGATTCCCCATAACAAACAACCGTCTTGCAGAGTCAGCTCAAACCTACCCACGTAGTAAGATTTAAGCACAGTAGTCACTTATTGAGGTGCACACCAACCCTCCTGTGTGTACAGGTAAACTTTGGAGAGCACAGCATCCCTCTGTGTTTCAAGTCAAATTTAATCCACTTTAACAGGTAACATGCCTATCTGGTTCACATTGAAAGCAATGACTTCACTTCGGGTTGTGGAGCTGTGATGTAACGGAAATCTGGAAAGTGCGTCCGCATTTCCATGATCCTCAGTCGAATGAAATGTAATTTCATACTGGTAAGCAGATAAGATCAGTGCCACTTTTGTAAACGTGCAGCGGCAAGTGTCGGGGTTTGTGACTTCGGGCCAAGCAACCAGGTCAAAGGCTTGTGGTCTGTAATTAACGTGAATTTATGCCCATACAAATATTTGTGGAACTTCTTGACTCCATAGATTAGTCCAAGAGCTTCCTTCTCAATTTTGCATAATTTTGTTCTGCCTTGGACAATGTGCATGAGGCATATGCAATGGGCCTTTCCCTGCCATCAGAAAATGTGTGGGAGATGACAGCTCCAACACCATATCCAGGTGCATCACAAGCCAGGCTGACAGGTAACTTGTCACTGAAATGTGCCAGGACTGAGCAAAAGTGAGCTCTTGCTTGAGTTCCTCAAAACTTCCCTGACAGGCTTGTGACCAATCCCATTTTGTTTTCTTCTTCAGCAGATTATTCAGTGATGCTGCCTTGGTAGCCAAACTGGAAATGAACTTGCTGTCATAATTCACAAGTCCCAAAAACAAAGCTCCTTAACATTTTTGGGCTGTGGTGCATTCACCACTGCCTCCACCTTCTGGGTGAAAGGCCAGTTTCGTTGATCACATGTCCAAGGTACTCCACTGAGAGCTTCAGGAACGAGCATTTTGATTTCTTACAGCAGATACCCTACTTTTCCAGTCTATGCAGGACCCTGTATAGGTTCTCTAAATGAGTTGGGAGGGTTTTCCCAGTGATGAGCATGTCACCTTGCAAGCAGATTACACCAGGAAGGCCCTGCAGTATTTTGTCCATGGTTTGCTGGAATAAGGCTGGTGATGATGCGATTCCAAATGGTAGTCGTTTGTATTGATATAGACTTGTGTGTGTGCTGATGGTTGTATACTTCCTGGAATCACTTAGCTGCATTTGCAAACACGTCTGTGATAGGTCAAGCTTTGTGAATAATTCACCTCCATTCAGAGCAGCGAACAGGTCTTCAATTTTCGGTAGCAGGTACTGATTCACTTCCAGGAAAGGATTAATGGTGATTTAATAGTCACCGCATATTCTGATGGACCCGTCATCCTTTACTACTGGGACTATGGGAGCTACCCACTCTACATAATCAATTTTCTCAATTATCTGAAAGTTTTCAAGTCATTCTAGTTCCTGCCCGATTTTCTGTTGCATTGAGTAGGGAAATGAACGTAGTTTGAAGAACCTTGGAGAAGCTTCAGCCTTAACAGCAAGTTTGGCTTCAATGCCTTTAATAACTTGAAGACCCTCTTTGAAGACGTCAGTATGCTTGTCTAACAAGGACCGCCACGTGGGGTTGCAATGCACGTTCTTTATTTTTCTCCAGTCCAGCTGAATTTCTTTTAGCCAGTTCCTGCCCATAAGCGATGGACGAGCTCCTTTCACAATGATAAGTGGTAACCTTGCTATTTGATCTCCATATTTAGCTTGAACAGACATTTTTCCAAGTATATTCACAGACTCACTAGTGTAGCTGCTAAGCTGGAGGAGGGTTTTCTCCAATGGGCATTTCTTGAAAATTTTCTCCCATGTCTTCTCTGAAGCAACAGAAACAAATGCTCCAGTGTCAACCTCTATTTCAACCATTTTACCATTTAAGGCAATGTCAACTTTTCACAGAATCGCACGGTGCAGAAGAGGCCCTTCGGCCCATCGAGTCTGTACCGACTCGTGAGAAACACCTGACCTACCTACCTAATCCCATTTACCAGCACTTGGCCCATAGCCTTGAATGTTATGACATGCCAAGTGCTCATCCAGGTACTTTTTAAAGGACGTGAGGCAACCCACCTCCACCACCCTCCCAGGCAGTGCATTCCAGACCGTCACCACCCTCTGGGTAAAAAAGCTTTTCCTCACATCCCCCCTAAACCTCCTGCCCCTCACCTTGAACTTACTTGCACTTGCAACTGACCCTTCAACTAAGGGGAACAGCTGCTCCCTATCCACCCTGTCCATGCCCCTCATAATCTTGTACATCTCGATCAGGTCGCCCCTCAGCCTTCTCTGCTCCAACGAAAACAACCCAAATCTATCCAACCTCTCTTCATAACTTAAATGTTTCATCCCAGGCAACATACTGGTGAACCTCCTCTGCACCCCCTCCAGTGCAATCACATCCTTCCTATAATGTGGCGACCAGAACTGCACACAGTACTCCAGCTGCGGCCTCACCAAGGTTCTATACAACTCCAACATGACCTTCCTACTTTTGTAACCTATGCCTCGATTGATAAAGGCAACTGTCTCATATGCCTTTTTTACCATCCCACTAACATGCCCCTCTGCCTTCAGAGATCTATGGACACACACGCCAAGGTCCCTTTGTTCCTCAGAACTTCCTAGTGTCATGCCATTCATTGAATACTTCCTTGTCAAATTATTCCTTCCAAAGTGTATCATCTCACACTTTTCAGGGTTAAATTCCACCTGCCTATTATCTGCCCATTTGACCATCTTCCTGTAGCACGAGACACTCAATCTCACTGTTAACCACCCAGCCAATCTTTGTGTCATCCGCAAACTTACTAATCCTACCCCTCACATAGTCATCTATGTCGTTTATATAAATGACAAATAATAGGGGACACAGCACAGATCCTGTGGTACTGGACACTGGCTTCCAGTCACTAAAGCATCCTTCTGTCATCACCCTCTGTCTCCTATAACTAAGCCAATTTTGAATCCACCTTATCAAATTACCCTGTATGCCATGTGCATTTGCCTTCTTTATAAGTCTCCCATGTGGGGGCTTGTCAAAGGCTTTGTTGAAATCCATATAAACTACATCAATTGCACTACCCTCATTTACACACCTGGTCACCTCCTCAAAAAATTCAATCAAATTTGTTTGGCATGACCTCCCTCTGACAAAGCCATGCTGACTATCCCTGATCAAACCTTGCCTCTCCAATTGAAGATAGATTCTCTCCTTCAGAATTTTCTCCAATAGTTTCCCTACCACTGACATGAGACTCACTGACCTGTAGTTCCCTGGCTTCTCTCTACAACCCTTTAAATAGCGGAACCACATTAGCTGTTCTCCAGTCCTCTGGCACCTCCCCCATGGCCAGAGAGGAATTAAAAATTTGGGTCAGAGTTGCCTCCCTCAGCAGTCTGGGACACAAATCATCTGGATGTGGAGATTTGTCCACTTTTAAGCCTGCCAATACCTCCAATACCTTGTCACTCCCTATGTCAATTTGCTTAAGAACCTTGCAGTCTCTCTCCCCGAGTTCTATACCTTCATCCTCATTCCTTTGGGTGAAGACAGATGTGAAGTATTCAACACTCTAGCGATGTCATCTGGCTCCACCCACAGATTGCCCCCTTGGTCGCTAATGGGCCATACTCTTTCCTTGGTTATCCTCTTCCCATTAATATACTTATGGAATATCTTGTGATTTTCCCTACTTTTACCAGCTAGAACTTACTCATATCCCCTCTTTGCTCTCCTAATTGCTTTCTTAAGCTCCAGCCTGCACTTTCTGCACTCCACTAATGCCTCCGCTGATTCGCTTCCCTTGTACCTGCTAAAAGCCTCTCTTTTCCTTCTCATCATAACCCGTTGTAATCTAGTTTCAGATCAGACTGAATGCAAAACAATTGCTTTTTTGCATTGTCACTGTTAGTTTCACTTTGTCTCGTCTGGACTCGCATTACTTCTGTATTTTGTTTCCAAGTAATGCGTTTTTTAAACTGCCTGTTTATTTTCAAGCGCGACTTGTCTGTGTGCTCCTCGTGATGTCCTTTTCTTGGCAGCACTGCTTTACTGTGATCAGGCTTTGATCTACATGCACGCTGTATGCGTTCTTTTTTTTTCCCCTGTAGCGACAATCAGCAGTTTTCCACTTACAGGCTTCTGCATCATGCCCTATTCCATTACAGTGGTAACATATTTGAAAGCGAGTATACCCTGACTTTACTATTTTAACTTTGGCATTGTTAGAATGCACTTTCAAATCTCCAGCTTGTTTCTCTGCCATTTCTATGCTTTGTGCAATCTTAAACACTTTCTTCAGTGCCAACTCTTGCTCTGCTAACAATCTATGCTGAATTCTTTCATTTCTTAGTCCACAAACCAAGGGATCATGCAACGCTTGTTCCAGGTAAAGTCACAATATTCCGCTAACTTTTTCAACTCAGCCAAAAACTGGGAAATTGACTCACTGTCATGCTGTCCTCTTCAATGAAACTTGAATCTCTGGCAGTAATTGCTGGTCGGGGATCGAAGTGCTTTTTCAAAACATTCACAAGCTCTTTAAAGCTTTTATCTGCTGGCTTGTCAAGAGCAATGAGATTTCTCAGTAAAGTGAAATTTTTCATTCCAATGACTGTAAGAAACACTGAGACCTGCTTTTCCTCTTCATTCTCGTTTGCAATGAAAAACTGTTCCATTTGCTCGACATAAACCACAAAGTCCATAGTAGCTGGATCAAACACCTCTAAAACTCCAGTAATAATGATCCCATCCTTAAAGCCATTTGAAGTGTTTTGTCACTTCTTATAGTTAAGAATATGCAGACACACAAATAATAAAACCTTTTTCAGCCAAACAACCCAGCATTAAAAGGAAAGACTTTTTTTTAATTTATCCATTCACAGGATGGGGGCATCAGTGGCTAGGTCAGAATTTATTGCCCACCCCTAATTGCCCTTGAGAAGGTGGTGGTGAGCCACATTCAATTTGCATTTATATAACACTTTCTATAAACCCAGATCATCCCAAAACACTTCACAGCTACTGAAATACTTTTGAAATGTGGACACTATTATAAAGTATGGAACATGACAGCCAACTTATGCACAGCAAGATTTCACAAACAGCGATGTGCCAATGACCATACAATCTGTTTTAGTTGAGGTTGCAGGATAAATATTGCTCAGGACACTCAGGGAGAAGTCCCCTGCTCCTTTTCCTGAGAGGGCAGACAGGGCCTATGTTTAACACCTTTTCCTAAGGATGGCACCTCAAACAATGCATTGCTGCCATGGTGCCGCACTGGAATGCCAGCCTACATTTTGTACTCCAGTCTATGGAATGGGCCATGAGGTGTGATTCTGCCACTAAGACTTGGTGACACCTCAACCTGCATCCATTTCTGGGGACAAATGGAAAGGCTCTATTTCTGTTCTCTGCATCCCACCAGCAACCTGACCACCCTCACTGCCATCATCCACTCATACTTTTGCTACAAACCCCTGTATTCCCTACTCCATTTCCCACTCCTTGCTGCTCCTGCCCCTTTTCCCCCCTCACCCAGAGTATTAGTATCTTTTTCCATGCCATCCTACCAGTGGTATTGCAAGATCAATACGTATTGTCCCACTGACCACTGCCAATCAGCTCTAAATAAAATCATTATCAATATTACTTTCACAATCTTCTTCCTGATGCCCCCACCCCTTCTGTCATGTTCCAAGATTCTACCAAAGTCATCCGACTACTCTCACACCCAAAGCTATCTTCCCTCACCAACTACGCCCTCTTACCCACCACACCTTGGGGCTCTTTATCTGATGTTTTAAATTTCAGGCATGTCCTATATTCCCTTTACACGCCTCTCTGTACTCCTACTTTCTCAAGTACCCCAAGCCCTCAGACCAGCTTTCAAACACTGGGTAGCTCCATTGCTCCCCCTCCACCCAATCCACCCCAATCTCCTGCAACATTCCCTCATCCCTAGGTGACCACAAACTGGAGCATCTATCATAGCTGAAACTTCTGTAGGCGTGGCTTTAAAAAAAATCATGAAATAAAATTAACATACCAAATGAACATACAATAATAATCAAAGCCAATAATTCACACTTTTTAAATGCAAATATGCCCATAATCATGAAATTAGACTAGAAAATGCAAATAACTCACAAAACTGCCTAATAAAAGTGAAGTTTGAGTTATTTAATTACTGTAAATCAACTGTCATTTAACACATACATTAAATGGGATAAAACTGTATAACCCACATAGTAAGTATGTAAGATGGGTGAGCTTGTTTTCTTGATAAAAATATGCACCATGCCTCTGTTCTGCACATTTTTGCTGTTCCTCGATCTAATTGTACAAAAGGTCAAATGATGCACTGAAAACCTAACAGTTGCATGTATTTTTTTTTAATTATTTATGATGTCAGAAATATAGCAGTGAAAGTGATGGTGTTTGATTTCTGAAACCATTTTGTAGGATTGAAAATGTTTTGTGATTTGCAAGTTGGAGAAGTGGAGAATATTTGTTGTGCCTATATAAATATCTAAGAGCAAGAAAATATAAATGTAAGGCAAGATCCCTTTGTGGACTTTCATTGAAAAGCTATAGCTGCTTCAAAATAAATTTACTTTACTGTCATTCATATAAAGTTGTGTTTCAGAATTTATTTCTGGTGTACTTGTTTATATATCTGTTTAACTAGATTCTAGTCCTACATGCTCCATTTGTAACGGAGGCAGTTTATGTCACCGTTAATACTTAATCAAAGCATTTCACAAAGATACTATAATTAATGGAGTGTAGTCATTTAAGTTGTTTGTGAAGTTCATTTGCTTTTAAGCTGCAGGAGTCTCTTTGAACTCCTCTTCAGCTGTAAATTGACAACGTCTCACCTCCTTGCTCTCACTGAAGCATTTCTCTATCCAGCAGCTTCAAACTAATTTAACACAAAAATGGACAATCAATTCAATTGGAGTGTTGGCCTCCTACCCCATATTGACATGGGAGATGATTAGGGAATTTATTGCTGATAGCTTCCTGCTCACAGCCCCTTGCATTATCACAGCTTCAATTATTTGGTCCCCCCATTTAGGGTTCAGGGATAAGTGACAGCTTTTCATATTGTGTTTGATAATTAAAGAAGTGCTTATAGGACGTTTTATTTGTTTTGGGAAAGCCATCGTTTATTTTCTCAGAGAATTTTGTTGTAGTACCAGCATGTTAATGTGCTGGCAAAGGCTTGTGCAGTAGATATTTTATCTCTTGCACCATGCCTTGTGCAATGGTGGGGGGTTCATGTTACAACTGGTCAAGGTGAGCAGTGTGGCATGATGTGGCATCTCACAACAAGAACTTATGATAGAATTTTCTAGGCTTGCCAGGATTTGAACATTATCCCTGTGAGGTGAGAACATCTCTTTAATCATCATCCACAACATAATCGTACGAGGAAAGATTGCTACGTGTCCCTAAATACAGAACAAGGTAGATGCATGACGTACTTGCCTTTTGTCTGTGAATTTCTGCACTTGATTGGGATCCCTTTAAGTCAACTAACATGCTAATATCTGAGCAATAAAAATCCCTTGCCCTAATAATCATAACATTATGATATTATAGTATCATTGCATTCTACACTTTCTGCTGAATTAATAAACTTTTTCAGTAATATTTACAGAAAATTTAAGCAAATCCTAATTATGCATAGGGATACAGCTAAAGAAATGCTGCCTTTCTGTTACTTGAGGCAGAGAGCTACTGAACAACCCAAGCCAAGAGGATGCTGGGTTTGGCTAAGATTGTAGGCAAAAAATCGAAGTCATAAAACCCATGTGATAAACAGCTACTTCTTCCCTTAAGATGTGACCAAGCCAAATCCTATCTTCACTCAACATTCATGCATATGAAATTTCAGGAAGGGATTCAAAGTTGGTGCTTGGAATGAGAACCCGAGCTTAGAGACACAACGATTAAAAATGTTGCAACTGCTGCCTACACTGACTCAACTAACTCAACAGATAATGTTCCTTTTGTTCCTACCAGACAGTAATTGTATCATTGATTCTTGTCCCTCTATCTGAACGTGGTAATTTCTCAGATGATGTGGCCATTTAGAAAACACCTTGTATAGATGGAAATGTTATTTTTCAAAATCACACCTCAAGTTTTAATTTATTAAAGTGAATCAAAGGAAAAGAATGTTTGAATGTCCAGTAGACAAATTGCAATGGTTTACTAGAATACACAGCCAGGATTTTCCCTCCGCTGGGCTGGCTAGGCAGGAGCAGGTGGGGGGGGCGGTCACAAAGCCGACCACCGCCCGCGATTGGCTCCGCACCGCGATTTCACGCGGGCGGGCCAGTTAAGGCCCACCCTGCGTAGATCATGAGCAGTAACGCTGAGCGTTACCTGTGTGGGTGGCGGGGAAGGAGGGAGAGCCAGGCCTAGCGCGCAGTTTGCACATGCGCGTGAAAGAGCGCTTCAATTTCCCTGAGGCAGCTCCGAGATTGGAGTGCTTTTTGAAAAAATTAATAAAGAGCAGAAAAATTGAATGAAACATCTCCCGTCTCATGTGACTGTGTCACATGACATGGGGCATGTTTTTAAGTTCAAATGAAACTTTCCATTTAATTTCTGATAGCTTCAGGAAACCTCATCCTGGTTGTGGATGAGGTTTCCTGAAAAATGTAAAGGCCGCTTGGCCTTTTTGCCTGCCCGTCCATCATTAGCAGTGTAAAACTCAGGCTAATTACCTGGATAATGGCCTTAAGAGGTCTTTCAATTATCAGAGGGCGCACAGCCAACTTGGGCGTGCGCCCGCCGGACGAAGTATCACACACGCCCGACGTCAGCGCGTGCCAATTTACATTCTGGCATGTCGGGCACATGCCCGGATGCCAAATTAAAATTCTGCCCCATGTATACTCATCTATAACTTGCAATCACTTCTTATAAGAACACAAGAAATAGGAGCAAGAGTAGGTCATTTGGCCACTCGAGCCTGCTCCGTCATTCAATAAGATCATGGCTATTCCAATTGTGGCCTTACCAACACCTTCCTGACTGTACCCCATAACCCTTAATTGACTTCCTTGTCAATCACAGATCTGTCTAACTCAGCCTTGAATATATTCAATGACCCAGCCTCCACTGCTCTCTGGAAGAGAATTCCAAAGAATAACGACCCTCTTGGAAGAAGAAATTCCTCCTCATCTCAGTCTTAAATGGGAATTCCCTTACTTTTAAACTGTGCCCCCTAATTCTAGATTCCCCACAAGAGGAGATCCCTTAGAATCTTCTATGTTTCAATAAGATCACCTCTTGTTCTTCCAAACTCCAATGAGCGTAGGCCCAACCTTTCCTCATAAGACAACCCCTTCTTCCCAGGAATCAGCCTGGTGAACTTTCTCTGAGTTACTTCCAATGCAACTATATCCCACCTTAAGTAAGAGACCAAAACTACACAATACTCCATTGCAGTCTCAGCAATGGTCTGTACAGTTTAGCAAGACTTCTCTGCTTTAACACTCTACCTCCCTTGCAATAAAGGCCAATATTCCATTTGCCTTCCTAATTACTTGCTCTACCAGCATGCTAACTTTTTTGTGATTCATGTACAAGGCCACCCAGGTCATCTCAACACTGTGAGCTCTTATCTAATGCACTGAACTTTTATGTGACACATTATCTAATGTCTTTTGGAAATTCACATTTCCACTCCATCTACTGGCACCCCTTATTACATTCTCTAAGAATTTCCTACTGCACATTATGTTCTAAAATAATTGGGTAGAAGTAGCCCAAGAGACGGCATTGGTGTAGAACCCATCCGTCTGTAACATGAAGTTTCAGCTCTGACGCTGTAGAAGGCAATAGGAATGGAAAGGTGTGTGGAACAAACCTAATTCCAACAAGGATCCTCTGCTGTTCCTATTACAATAGCAGAAATATAAATAGAGGTTGAGAGAAAGCAAGACTACATTATACTACATCTGACCTGTTCAACACGAAAATAATTCTGATTTTAAAACAAATGTTCTTAGGCTGCTAATAAATAAATGTCCAGTGTAATGGCATCAGAAAAGGTAAAGGTCGGTGCACCTTACTCAAGGAGGAATCATAGTTCTTGATGTCAATTGAATGAAATTTAATTAGGTTACGTTAGACTGTCATGCCAAAGTGAGATGCTGGACTTTCTTCTCGCACATTTTGTGAATCAGGCTATTTCACAAACTGCACTCCCAACTGATATGTGACTTTGCCCAGAATTTTTGTCTTTTCCCACAGAGTTTGGGATCATAGTGCAGTTTGCGAGCTGGTGGGACAGCCCACCTCGGTTATCTGCAACAGTAACACAATTCCTCACGTTGTTAAAAAGTCCTCTCACTACTCACTCCCACTATGAACCCTCCACCAACCCATGCCCCCTCATGTATCCTCCACAGTCACTCACTCAGTAACCATCATGTAAGATCCTAAGATTCCATGTAATACCAATGGAAAATGTTTTATATTCTTTGGGGAAAAATAAATCTCACCATCTACTGGAAGCCTCCATCAAACACATTATCATTGATACTGAGAAAAACATGTAAAAATAACCTCACACTTGTAATTCTATTAGCTTATGTCAACTAACTAGAACCCACAATAAAATACAATCCATTACTGCATTCTCTTAAGACTTTCATTCATTCCCAGATGAATGGCAAACTTTCTGTGCTGAAACCCATTAGCACTTGAAACTCAGCCAAGCATTTATAATCGCCACAGTTGTATCAACAATAGATTACTCTCTAAGATGGAAAGAAGAGAAGGTGCTCTTTCCATTTTGAAGCAAAGTGCCTGTCAATCAATGGACAGGAGTAAGTGGTTGGATTTTTTTCAAGTGTAAAAAGCAGGATTTTTTTCAGCTGGAGCTGTTACTCCATTTAAACCATAGTATAAAAGAGAACAGCACAGGCTGAAAGGACATTTTGTAACATTTTTCACTCCATGATGGTACTTTCTTCAGATTTCCAGCATCCGCAGTTTTTTGCTTTTAGCTCTGTAATGAGAATCAACTTACCTTTAAAGGACAGATCCTGAGGGCAAATCACAGCATTAAAATGCATTTACATTACAATACAGTACCTAATAGTGACATTTGAACGTGTGAAAACACTTCACACTTACCTTTCAGAATGTTCCCGACTCCTCAGCAGGCTTTCCATTTTCTTCATGAGCTCTCAAACCTGGCAAGCGTCAAATGGGCTTCCAAAATCCTGCACCACCAGATAAAAATGGTGCGCAGAAAGAAATTTGTTTATCGTTCCCCCATTTAAAATGAGGAACCTGACCTCACGCTAGACATTCCCAGCCTACAAAATGGCCATAGGGAAATGATGTGGGATCAGGATTGTGGAGAAAAATCAGACTTCCTCTAAAATTTTCAAAGTGTGGCTATTTGCATGTCAAAACTCACCTCTGCACCTAAATTTGGCCTAAGATCTCTGCAAAATATCTGCTCCTAGGCTGTTCCAGACAGCAGTCTTAAAAGATCAAGCATTGCTGACCAGATAACACTGGAAAGTGAACTAATATTTTGTGGGTACAATGGCACAGATGGTATATTAAAATAAAAGTACTCCAGAGGTCTGGACTAACAATCTGGAGATGTGAGTTTAAATTTCATCATGGCATTTTTTGAATTGAGTTCAATTTATTAAATGAAGCTAGAATGAAAAGCTACCATCAGTAATGGTTACCATGAAGCGATTGTATTTTTGTAAACTTGTTTTTTATTCATTGAAGGGTACTGGGAGATAAGGTAGGTCAGCTAGGATGAAATTATTAGCATAGAATATTCACAACGAAGGAGATTTGATCCATTATGCCCATGCAGTCGACAAAGAGCTACCCAGTCAAATCCCACATAAGTCCATAGCCCTGCAGCTCACAACCCTTCAAGTACTTTTTAACTGTGGTGAGAGTTTCTGTCTCTACCAAACTTTCTGGCTATAAGTTCCAGGTCCCTACTAGCCTCTGGGTGAAAAAACGTTTTCTCTTCCACCCTCTAATCCTTCCACCAATTACTTTAAATCGATGCCCCCTGGTTTTTTTTTTCGCTCTCTGCTAAGGTAATTAGGTCATATTTACTCTATCTAGGCCCCCTCATACACACTCAAATAAGTCATCTCCCAGCCTCCTCTGTTCCAAGGAAAACAAAGGCCTGAATTTTTCACTCATCGGACACACATGATTGGCGGGCTTGGAAGCGGAGGGGAAAGGGGCCTCCAGCCACGATCAGGCCCCCAACCGCGATTTCAGGCCGGCTGGCTCGTTGTCGGCCAGCCAGCATGAAACGTGCATTGAGGAATTCTTATCACTGCCAGCGTGGGGTTGGGAAGAGGGCGGGCGTCGGCCTAACTGAGGATGGGGAGTGAGCGCATCTAGCGAGCTCCATGAAGGCGGATAGCTGCCCCGGGCAGTTGCAGACCTCCAAGGACAAAAATGCTGCAAGATATGTCCATGCAGCACAATCAAGCACCTGAAAGCTTACCTCTAAAAAAAAAAACAGCCCCCAGATATCTCTTTATTTTATTTCCCCATGGAGATTTCATCCCACCCTGGTCCGATGTTTGAGCAAAAAACGTGAATGCCGCCTGGGAGAATGGCCCGTCCGCCAACCTTAAATGTGGACGGGCCTCGTAAAATCGCTGTTAATTGCATCGTTAATGGGCTTAATTGCCCGCTGAATTGTCGGTGGGTGCACTTCCGACTGCTGCATGCGCCCGCTGAGCGAAACATCACGCCAGTGCACGATGATGTTGGGACGCTCGCCTGGCGTGATCTCATGCTATTTCACATCCATTCAGGTCTGGCACAGGTAAAATTTTGGCCAAAGTATAGTCAGTGAGGTGATGTGGTGCAAGATAGGATGTGGTCAGCAGAATTAGAGAAGGTAAGGGCTGGGACAGTGGCAGAAGAGCGTTGGAAGTAGCAAGATGTGGGTAAGAGATTGACCAGCTGAGGGAGGAATGGAGACTGGCAATGCCATAGATCTGAAATTAGGTGGTATTGGTGATGGAGATACATAGGGCTGCCTAAAATGGACAAATTCTTGAATCTCTTCCAAGCAACATACCCCATCAGCCAATGTATCTGGCAAATCTGTAGCAGCACAAGCAAAACCTACCAGTGATTGTTACAGCATTTGAGCATGATAGCATGCTCACTACTATCTATGATCAGTCCTTGGGGTGAATGTGTCTTTGTCAAAGAACTACTGTCAGGAAACAAAGAGGATTTGTACATATTTGATGCAAATGCAAATTGAAGTGCAACTAGAATACGCGAGATACGGCCTGACTGATGACTTCATGCCAACACAATAATAGTAATATAATTTTGCACTTATTATTAGTATGTGTAACATGCCTTGTTGGCTGTATATGTTGATTTGGACGTATTTGCATATTTGTAGATAAATGTCTATGTTGTAGTGCAAGGATATAAAATGAAAATACAAAGAAATGTGGCCAACTGAAGTTCATCTGAATTAATGGTTAGTACTGGTTTTATCATTGTGAATTGGTGAATCTGTAGATTCCCAAAATTACAGAATGTGATAGCGACAGATTTGGCTGTTCAAATGTAGCGTAAGAGTGAACATTGTACTTCAAAGGGCTTCATTCTCACAAGTTACATTCATCTTCACTTGTAAGTGTTACTAGAGGCGTTAAAGTGAAGACACTTCTTCATGAATGACTGTTTTTTTAATCATTCATAGAGCATCGTTGGCAACTTATTGTCCATCTCTAACTGCCCTTGAGAAGGCGGTGGTGCATCGACTTCTTGAGAACCACAGCAGTCCATGTGGTATAAGTATATCCAAGCAATTAGGCAGGGAGTTCCAGGATTTTTGACTCAGTGAAAATGAAGGAGCAGCAATATAGGCCTAAAATTTACTGTATCCGGATCATCGGAAACTCAACGTATGACCAGAGATGCTGGTCTGGCCCTGATGGAAGTCCAGATGTGCTGACCCATGCGAGAATTGGCAGGAAGTTTCAAGTTCCAGTAGACAATTCCCCTGCTCCCCAGAGTGCTTCATGAATTTCACTGACTGTGACCCCCCCCCAACTACCTCCGACTATCCCCCTCAACCTTGCAGCTAACTCCCAGGCTTGACTACCACCTCATCCACCTGGCACCTCACCGCTTGCCATCTCACCCACCTACCATCTCACCCCCTGCCACTTCACCCACCTACCACCTTACCCACCTGATACCTCACCCACCCCACCCACCTACACACTTACCTAATCCACCTTACTCATTTACCTCACCTTTCACTCATTCTTCCATTCATTAACATTCATACTGGACCTTTAAATTTGCCATACAGCAGCTATTGCCATAAAAAAGAGGGCATGTCCTGTCTTCCCCCAACTCTTCCCTGGTATGACGGAGCTCTCCGTGGGTTGCTGTGCTTCCCAATTTTGGAGAGCCAGACTTGGGAAAAACTGGCAAGAAATGTGGAGTAGCGTCGAGTAGGTGGAAAGTTTGAGTGGAGCAGCAATCCAAAGATGATTGCTGTTCCTCAGAAGACCCGAGCCATATTTTTATGTCAGGATAAAGTGTAACCTAACGGGAAACATGTAGATAATTGTTGCCCTTGTTTATCGAGGCAGTGGGGGTCGCAGGTTTAGAAGATGAAGAAGCCTTGGTGAGTTGCTGCAGTGCAACTTATGGATGGCATTGAGCCATGGTGCATGGTGCACCAATGATGGAGGGAATGAATGTTTAAAGTGGTGGATGGGGTGCCAATCAAACAGGCTGCTTGTCCTGCTTGGTGTCGAGCTTCATGAATGATTCTGGAGCTGAACTCATCCAGGTAAGTGGAGAGAATTCCATCAAACTCTAAATCTGTGCTTTTTAGATGGTGGAGAGGCTTTGGGTAATCAGGAGGTGAGTTACTGTCTGCAGGATTCTCAGTCTCTGACCAACTCCTGCAGTCACAGTATTTATATAGCTGGCCCAATTAAGTTTCTGGTCAATGGTGACCCCCAGGATGTTGACGGTAGGGGATTCAGCAATGGTAATACCATCGAATGTCAACAGAAAGTTGTTTGATTCTCTCTTGTTGCCTGGCACTTGTGTGGCAAAAATAATACTTTCCACCTATCAGCTCAAGCGTTGCTGTCTATGGACACAGACTGCTTCAGTACCTGATGAGTCGTGAAAGGAAATGATCACTTGCAATCATCAATTAGCATTCCAATTTCTGAGCTAATGATGGAGGGAGGGTCATTGATGAAGTAGTTGAAAATGGCTGGCTCTAGA
This sequence comes from Carcharodon carcharias, assembly GCF_017639515.1. NCBI lineage: Eukaryota > Metazoa > Chordata > Chondrichthyes > Lamniformes > Lamnidae > Carcharodon > Carcharodon carcharias. The sequence goes on from NC_054471.1 coordinate 180,354,432, forward strand.
GTACTACCCTGAAGAACTCCTGCAGTGATTCCTTGGAGCCAGGATGATTGGCCTCAAACAATAACAACTAACGTCCTTTGTGCTAGCTATGAGTCTAACCAGTGGAGAGTTTTTGCCCTGATTCCCACTGGCTTCAATTTTACTAGGGCTCCTTGTTGCCACGCTTGGTCTGATGTTGCCTTGACGTCAAGGGCAGTCATATTCACCTCACTTCACGAATTCAACCTTTTGTCCATGTTCGGAACAATGCTATAATGAGGTTAGCAGCTGAGTGGTCCAGGTGGAACCAAAGTGACCATTGATGAGCAGGTTATTGGTGAGTAACCAGGCCTATGTAACTTGAGCTCTCCCTGTGACCATTCACGTGTACATTTTGGCTTTAGCTCCAGACCCAAGCCTATCACTCTATTCCCTTTTTTTTTCTCACTTTTTTTTTACTTATTTCTTTACCCCTCCTAGACTGCATTCTTCTATCAGCATGCCACCTTTTACTGCCCCCTCACCCTCCCACCCTACCGCCTCACTCTGCCCTCAGTCATTCTCACCATTCCCTCATACCACGCCCACCCTCTGTTCGCTCAGGTATTCTGCCCTCCCAAATCTCTAGCCCAACTTTTCAGGACCCCTTCTTGCTCTATTGTCCCAGCTTAGGCTTGACCCCTGCTCAGATATGCATATAGCTTCCCTCTGTGCCCCTCATGCCATCCTCCAAAAGGTTCATTAAGTCACTGAGTGCAGGCTAATTTCAAGCAGCAACTTCAATTTCGCCATCTTGCTTTCTTGTCAACTTTCCTGTCCAGCACACCCACAATCTTGCCAGACTCCTTTCCATCCAACTTATCCCTCTCACTGCTGGCCCTATAGACTTTGCTAGTGGATCAGCTCTCACCGTCCATCTCCACTTCTCCCCCCAGAATGTTTGTTCATTTGAGTGCAGGACCCTTGATTTCCATGAACTTATTGTGGATGATTGTATTAACATCATGGCCTTGATGGAAATCTGGCTGAGGGGTGATATCACTTTCCTGTTTAATGAAATCTCCCTGCCTGGCTATACCTTCCATCACTTACCCCATCCAGATCATCATGGTGGTGGTGTGGCTCTCATAACCAAATCACATCTTGGTTTGCCTCCTTACTCCTCTGACCCTTTATACCCCTTTGAACATCTTGTTAAGATCCTGTTAAGGACTGTTAACTTTTAAAGAGAAATCTGAACACCCAGTAATTAACCAACAGAACCACACCACAAGATTTCACGTTTTTAAACAAAAGAACACTTTAAATAAGAGGAATTAAACAAAAAAAGCATCATTAACTTAATACTATAATTTATCATTACTTATGCTATGAACTCAGTCCTACTTTTTACTGATGCCTCCCCCCACCCCTGCCAAAAGTTTCCTTATACATTTCAGAAATCTTGAAGGTTCATTCACTTTTCCTGGGACCTTCCCAAAGGTATGCCACAGCCCTCCAGAATGCACTCTAATTCTCCTCAATATTCCAGCTTTCGCTGAAGTATGAAATTTCATGGGGATCCTTCCAATATCTTTTGGCTAAGCAATCGTCCAAATTCTCTTCCAAACATCATTCTCAAAACTAACTTCTGGTTTCCACTATGAGGGTTACTGTAGATTTCTTCCTCTAACTCCAAGTTAGGCAAAACATCTAGCTTCTTTCCCCCCTCATGAATTCCAAATCTCCAAATTAACTGAATTCTGCCGCAAGGCTAACCATCTTTCACTGACATAAGACATAAGGCATAGGAGCAGAAATTAGGCCATTCGGCCCATCGGGTCTGCTCCGGCATTCAATCATGGCTGATAAGTTTCCCAACCCCATTCTCCTGCCTTCTCCCCGTAACCTTTGATCCCCTTACCAATCAAGAACCTATCTATCTCAGTCTTAAATACACTCAATGACCTGGCCTCCACAGCCTCCTGTGGCAATGAATTCCATAGATTCACCACTGGCTAAAGAAGTTTCTTCTCATCTCTGTTCTAAAAGGTCTTCCCTTTACTCTGAGGCTGTGCCCTCGGGTCCTAGTCTCTCCTACTAATGGAAACATCTTCCCCACGTCCACTCTATCCAGGCCTTTCTGTAAGTTTCAATCGGATCCCCCCCTCATCCTTCTAAACTCCATCGAGTATAGACCCAGAGTCCTCAAGCATTCCTCATATGTTAAGCCTTTCATTCCTGTGAGGACATCACTGTGAGGACCCCTGCGGATTTCTTCATCTAGCTTCAAGCTAGGCAAATAATCTAGTTTCCTTTCCCCTCACAAATTCCAAATTGAGCTCAAGCCTCATCCACATTTCATGTGGTGAACAAGAAAGTTAGTATTTTCTCTGCTTAAAGTGCAGGTCTGACTAACAAATATCTCCTCTTGGATCTTTCAATCCAGTGAGATATAGTCCATACCAGAGCAAAGCTCAACTGAAAGCTTTCTGAGAAAACACCCAGGTAACTTGAACAAAAAGACTTTCTACCCCACAGCCCGTCTCTATGACAACATGACATGCTTTGGGATGGCCTCAAACAGAAATGAAAACTTCAACACATTTCTTTGATTTTGCAACCCATATGAATAATTCATATTTCTAATGGATGTAATTTCCCTCTATTTGATTCCCTGCGTCAATGAGGAAATCCCATGTCTACAAAGCTGCTTTCAGCTTCTTTTATTGAGATAACTATCGATACCCTGGCTCTACTGAGAGGCCTAGAGATGGATCATCCATTGTTTCACTCTTTTTTCACTATCAGCTCTGACCTTGTAAGGTAAACAAAAGCTACCTTTATTGCAAAGTGAACCCAGGCTTTTTTGAGTTGCATTTACATCAGAATTGTGTTTACCAGTTTCTTTACTAGATGCCCCCATTTAAGTACAGTTAAAACTTTAATTCCTAAAACTAAAAGTTATATTCTGAAACATTTAAATTATGATCTCGATATTTGCAAAAATCTTACCTTGTTCCATCCGTCTCACCTCTCATTTAAAACCCTCACTTTTTACTGCCCACCCAAGTATAATAAAAATGTTGTCACCAAGAAATCTTCACTGCCAGTCTCTGCATTGAGCAACTTTGCATCCTAAGTGATTTCAACCTCCCTCTCAACCCAGCATGCTCATTCTCCTCTGAATTCATTCTCCCTTAATCTCTCCCTCCTCAACATATATACATGCCCCCCTCCACCGCACCCCCCCCCCCCCCCCCAACTTGACCTTGCCATCTCACATGACATCTCTGCTTCCATCCTGTCATCACTTCATTGTATCACTCTTCAGCATATCCTCCTCCACTTTCCTAACACTACTTCTTCTCGTGTCCATGTCTGGAAAAAACTATACCTCAATTCACGTACAACTTCACTTTCAAAATCCCAGCTGTCTAGTCTTTGGCCCTCAGTTTGCTATGACATTTCTGCAGCCACTAATTTGCTGACTTTTAGTGCCCCAGTCCCCAGCAAAATCATTACTCTCTCTGACCTTGGCCATTCTCCCAGATAGAGCTCTCAACTCTTCTCCCTTAAGGCCAAGGGATAAAGACTTGAATTAATATGGTAGGTAATTGGTTTAGCCATTCACTGCCAGGTCTGGCTGGACCACATAAAGGATGATTGGATCCTGCTCTTGTCTGCTCAGACTGCTCACAGTCACATTGGACGTTATTTGTCACTTTGATAAAAGCCGTTTTGGTATTGTGGCAGGGGTGGAAATCTATCCCTCCTTGTCCTACTGGGCCTGGTTTCAGCCTTTGACATGGTTGACCATGTAATCTACCTCCCACACCTCTCTACCATTGAAGAGCTGGGTGAGACTGCACTCGCCAGGTTTCACTCTAATCTATTTAATCATAACCGAAGTATTGCTTGCAATGGTTTCTTCTCCCCTCCCAGAATGTTACCTCTTGTGTCCTCCAAGGATCTATCATTGGACCTTTCCTTTTCCTAAGTTACATGCTGTGCTTCAGTGACATAGTCTGAAAACAGAACATTAATTTTCACATGTTGCTGATGATACCCAGCTCTACCTCATCACCACCTCTGTTGACTCCTTCGCTGTTGATAATTATCAGACTGCTTGTCTGACATCCAGAACGGGAAGATCAGAAATTTCCTTCAGTTAAAAACTAGGAAGGCAGAAGCCATTGTTTTCAGCCCCCACCACAATCTCAGTTCCCTAGCCATCAGGCGGGATTTTCCATGCCTGCTGGCATTGGGCATGTTCGGTGGCATGAGTGGACAATATGGCGAGAAGGCCAAAAATCGGTTTCACGACATCGTGAAACCAGTTTGCGATTGCCCGCTCAGCCAGTCGATGGTGGGCCATGTTCCCCACCATCGGACATCAGGAACCTCATTGTAATACATCTGCATATCATTTTAAGGCCAGCCCACCAGATACACCCCTTCACTGCTGGATCGTCCATCCACATCACCAGGAAAACACGGCAGTGCAAAAAAAGTCTTGACAACTGTGATGTGCAGAAGTCGGGAGTTAGTGCCAGGGCCTTGCTCACATCGCAGACATCCAAGGAGAAGATGGTGCTGGATCCCAGCAGCAATGGGATTCCGGAGAAACATGCTGGGTGGATGCTTATGGATGTGGCTCTGCTGTGAAGCAGCCCACAGGAGTTGGAAAGATACTGTTGATGCTCACAATGGGTGATGGTGGGAGAGGAAGGTCTAGGTTCGACTGGGAGAGGAAGAGATGTTGGGAGCTGAGGTTGGGAGGGAGGAATGAAGATGTCAGGGGGTGAGTTTGGGAGAAGGAATCAGGGTATCAGGGAGGGTGAGGTTGAGACAGGGAGAATGAAGGTGCTGGAGGTAAGGTTGTGGGGAGGGAGTACAGGGGGAGGAGAGGGTAAAGGGTGAGAAGATGGCAACTTGGGAGTTAGGTGAAAGGGGGGTGAAAGGTGTAAGGGAAGGAGTTGGGAGGGAGGAAGGGGTACGGAGAGGGGAGGGAGTCCAGGGGAAGCAAGGGGAGGGAATAAGGGTGGTGGAAGGATTAAGAGTGGAGGAAGGAATCAGGAAGGAGGAAGGAGTAAGGCTGGAAGAAGAAATGAGGCTGGAGGAAGAGATAAAGCTGGAGGAAGGATCTGGGACCAAGGAAGGACTTAGGGTGGTGGAAGAAGTAAGGGTATCTGAGGGAAGCAGGAAGGGGGAGTCTGAGGGGCTGGGAGGACTAAGGAAGGGAAATGGTTCTGGGGGGGAAGCGATCCAGAGGGGGTCCAGGTGAATGTGATGAGTCCATTACTGCTTCCTGGGGAGCAAACAGAGGGTGGGTGTGGTAAGGGGGAATGGCGAGAATGACCGAGGGCAGAGTCAGGCAGTAGCGGTAGAAGGGACGGTGAGGGTGGTTGGTGGGGACCCGAAGATAGACACGGACCTTGGAGCTGGGAAGGAGGAGGTTGGGGAGGTGAATGTGGATTGGGATGAGATTTTTGGGAAGGAAGGGAACGTGCATATTTACCTGGACATCCCCGAAGGAAAAGGGCTGTGGCTGGTAGATCACAGAGGGGAGGTGGAAGGTGATGCCGGGGGAGTCAACTGTGATGGGGGAAAGGAGGTGGGTGACTGGGGGAGGAGAAAAGATGGGGGAGCAAACAAAAAACTGAATCCAGACCATGCTGTCTAAATTGAAAGTGAAACAAGAATCGTGTTTGGCGAGATCAGGTGCTGCATGGGAGTGTGATCAGTGGATGGGTGGAGATACAGGTCAGATGGACAACTGAAAGCGAACCCCAGCAGGCAGCATTGAAAATGCTCAGGACATTGAGGCGAGTGTGATACATGAAGGATCTGCGTGGGTGGAGAGTGCTCACATGAGGCTCTGAAAGGCCCTGTCACACACACACACTTCTCCCTCCAGAATCACTCGTTGGCCAGCTGCTCCCTTTGCGGTGACAGAGGATGAGGAGGAGGGGCAAAGGGGACTTGGAGGGAGAGGACAGCCTCTGAGATTCCTGAGGGATGACCAGGGGTATCCAGCTGCCGCTCCCCCTCTCTTCGGGTGCCCGAGGGCTCTGACCTGACTTCTTGAGAGGAAGGAGCACCTGGAGGGACATCAAGGTGCCTGTTTCCCTCTCGCGTTGCCACTGCAGGAACTCACTCATGGCTCCTGCAATGCAGTGCAGGTCTGCACATGTCTCTGCGATCTGCTGGGCCAGGGTCTCCATGGAATCCACCATCGTCCCCATGGAGACCTCCATACGCGCACATGTGGGCACCACGTGATCAGAGAGCAGGTGGGCGCACTCCTCCACCTCGCATGCCTGTCTGCTGAGGGCTTCCAATAGTTCTATGTGAAGTTCCCCTGCCTTCTGCTGACTCTCCAGGATGAGCTGAAAGGCCAAATCTAGAGGCACATCATCTGACTCGGACCTCACAGATGTCTGATTCCCAGCAGTGCTCTGAGTGCCGGGGAGCTCACAAGAACCTGCTTCCTGCTGCTCCAGCCATGTATCCGTGTGGTGCCACCAGATTGTGAAACAGAGCCTGCACTAGATTTAGGTTCCACCGAAGACCATGTCTCTGTGCTGGTGCAGGGTGTGGGTAAGCACAGTGACAGGTCTTCCAGGCTGCTCTTCAATGGTGGAGGTGTCCTCTTGGCTGGAGGTGAGGATGTGGGTGGAGCTGAGGGACTGGGTGGCTGAGGGCGTTGGTTGCTTGACAGAGCTCCCTGTGAACCAATGTCGAGATAAGTAGTGCATGGCAGCAGAGTCAAAAGTAGGAGAGAGAGCACTCACAGTTGTGTTGGGAGAGGGATTAGGTGGTGCAGGATCCTCAGGCAGGTGTTCGCGGTTGACCTTACCATCACCGCAGACGCGGTCCACGTCCTCACCAGTCAGCGCAATGACACTCTCCTCAAAGTGAGTGAGGGGCCTAATATGGGTCACTTCATCCCCAGTCTGCGACTTCTTCCTACTGATGTGAGTCAGTTTCTCCTGCAGGAAAATAGATGGAGAGAGTGTGAGCAGGATACATGCACTGCAATGAATAATTTTGTGGTGATCAGAGCCATGGACAAGATGAGGACATGAGCTCGAGAGGATATGAACCTGATGGAGATGTGAGGGTGTGTGTGGGAGTTAGTGGTGTTGTCCCTTGGGGTGTGAGACCCGTGTGGAATGTGTGATAGTTTGTGAGTGTATGAGTTGAGAATGATAAGAAGAGTGAATTACCCTGACGGAATGGATGAGACCATTCAATCTATGCTGGCACTTGGTGGCTGTCATCTTTTGCAGGGCATTGGTGCTGACCACCACTACCACCACCTCCCAAGCCAGATTAGTGAGGTTGCTGCCCATTTTGAGCCAGAGTGGGGGTAGAGGACATCACTGGGAGCCTCCACTGTGTCCAAAAGGTGCTTGAGGGACACGTCATTGAACCTGGCGGCTGCAGTTTTTTTGCCTTTTGGGGCCATGTCTTCTTTACAGCAGTCATGGGCTGAAAACACTGAGAGGGGTGCGCGCAGCTGGACTTTAAATATGGCGCCGGGCGTGATGATAGGGTAAAGTAATGACATGGAGGATGAATGAGACCCCGCCCACCATGGAAACTGTATGTTTTCTGGGAATGCATAATTAATGGGGCGGGTTTGGGACGATACAGCATGAAAAGCCATTGCTGCAGACGGGTAAATCATCGTCTTACTCACCCGCTACCACACTTACTGCAAATCTGGGAAGATTTCGCCCACCGACTCTATCCTTGTCCCTGGCAAATGTCACCACCTGAATCAAACTGTTCACAACCTTGGTATCATATTTGACTCTGAGATGAGTTTCCGACTACATATCCACACTATCACTAAGACCACCTAATTCTATTTCAGTAACATCATCAAACTCTAACCTTACCTCAGCTCATCTGGTGCTGAAGTCCTCACCGCACTTTTGTTAATTCTCAACATGACTATTCCAACATGCCCCTGGCAAGCCTCCCACATTCTACTCTCTGTAAACTTGAGATCATTCAAAACTCTTCTACTGTAACCTTACTCAGACCATATCCTGTACACCCATCACCACTGACCAACAATGGCTCCTGGCTAAGCCACATCTCAATATTAAAGTGCTTACCCGTGTTTTCAAATTCCTCCATTGTCTCACCCCCTCCCTATCTTTGTAATCTCCTTCAGCTCCACAACCCTCTGAGATATCTGTGCTCCCCTAATTCTGGCTTCTTGACCATCCCTGATATTAATTGCTCCACCATTGGCTGCCATACCATCAGCTGCCAAGACTCTTAGCCCTGGAATACTCTCTCTTAAACGTCTCCGACTTTCTAACTCCCTTTCTTCCTTTAAGTTGCTCTCAAAACTTACTTCTTTGACTAAGCTTTTGGCCATCTGCCCTAATCTCATTTTACGTGACTCAATACCAAATTTTGCTTTATAGCACTCCTGTGGAAGATTTTGTTATATTAAAGGCGTTATATAAGTACAAGTTATCGTAATTGCATTGCCTGTAAATAAAGATTGAACATATTGCAAAAGTAAAAGCAATTTGGGCCATGTAGCCAGTTTCTTCCATTAATTATGTACAATTTAGATGGTCAGATATTTTACCCAATTTATTTATCTCACGAGGGACTTCCAAAGCAAAGGTTTGTGAAAATCCTCTGGCCCTTTCTCTGAGGAAATCTAATGATAGCTTTAGCACAGCAACCTACATTTCAATCTATTTTACTTAATGTTAAAATAGTTACGTTGTGCAGGGTCATACCACAGATACATGGTTATGAGCAGAGATGTAAGAAACTGAGACAATTTCCATCCGGCAGGAAAGATGAAGAGAAGATTTAACAGAGGTTTTTAAAAATAGGATAGGGGGTAAAAAAACAAAAACATTTTTATCTGCTTGTAGAATCAGTCACAAGGAGTCATCAATGTAAAGCTTAATTTAACAGGGAGATCCTCTAGGTAGAGAGCTGTGAGTCTTTAAATGCTTTGTTGTGGGGAGAAGGTAAGATAGAGACAATTGCATAATAAACCAAAATTGGGCCACTAAATTTTTTGGTTTAAAAACAGAAAAAAATTGACATAAAATAGTGACTGAAATGGTGCGGCTGTAGCTCAGTCAGGATTGACAATTACATATTTCTTGACGTACCATTTTCAGTGGATTAGGGAAGGGAGAAAGGGAGGAGAGGTCGAAATATCATTTAGAGATAATGTAACAGCAGCAGAACATAAGGATTTATGTAGAGAACTGGGCTCATGGTATCCTGTTCGGTCACATTACTGGAAGTACATTGCAGAAGCTGCAAATAGTGGAAAGGAAATTGAGAATTAAATCATAGATAAGTTGGGTAAGAATGTATCACAATATAATCATTATTGAAGGTGAATTTTTAACTGTCCAAAACAGATTAGAATAGGGAAATGTTTGCAGTGCAAAAGGATTTTTTTTTACAGCATCTTCAGAGTTTTTTTCTGTTAATGTTAACCAACAAGGAGAATGGAAGTATCACTTGTTCTGGTCCTGAGCAAGTAGGCAACCTAAAGGCATTGGAACATTCGGGAAATATTACTACAATATAATTAGGTTCAGTGTAAGAATAGGAAAATAAAAGGCAAGTATAAATCTTTGAGGGAAATAAATCAATTTACAGAGAGATAACAGGGATCTTGCCCAGCTTAGATGTAGGGATAAGTGACAAATAAAATTGAAGATCATCAACAGACATATTTAAACAGGCAAAGCAAAGGTGCAATTCAGGTATATTCCAATAAGGAAAATAATGGCAGTATATTGAAGGCTGGAGCTTTTTCTTAATTCATTCACAGGATGTGGGCGTCACTGGCAAGTCCAACATTTATTGCCCATCCCTAATTGCCCTTGAGAAGGTGGTGGTGATCTGCTTTCTTGAACCGCTGTAGTCTACGTAATGTAGGTACACCCACAGTGCTGTTAGGAAGGGAGCTCCTGGATTTTAAACCAATGACAGGATCGGCGATATATTTCAAGATGGTGAGTGGCTTGGAGGGCAACTTCCAGGCGGTGGTGTTCCCATGTATCTGCAGCCCTTGTCCTTCCTGATAGTAGTAGTCATGGGTTTGGAAAGTGCTGTCCAAGGAACTTGGTGAGTTCCTGCAGCGCATCTTGTAGATGGTACACATTGCTGCTACTGTGCATCGATGGTGGAGGAAGTGAATGTTTGTGGACATGGTGTCAATCAAATGGGCTGCTTTGTCCTGGATAGTGCCAAACCTCTTGATTGTTGTTGGAGCTGCATTCATCCAGGCAAGTGGTGAGAATTCCATCACACTCCTGACTTGTGCCTTGTAAATGGTGTACAGGCTTTGGGGAGTCAGGAGGTGAGTAACTCGTGGTAGGATTCCTAGCCTCTGACCTGCTCTTGTGGCCACAGTATTTATATGGCCAGTCCAGTTCAGTTTCTGGTCAATGATAATGCCCAGGATGTTGATAGTGGGGGATTCAGTGGAGGTAATGCCATTGAATGTCAAAGGGTGATGGTTAGACTTTCTCTTCTGGTGGTGGTCATTGCCTGGCACTTGTTTTACGACTTATCTCCTGGACGAGGTCCCCCAATTTGTTATGATCCTGAACGAGATACCCCAGATTGTTAACTTCTTGAATGGGACCCCGATTTTGTTATGCTCCCAGGCAAGGATGACTGAGTTGGCTCCCCTTCTTTATTCAACCTTAAATTGGTTACAACAAGGCTAATTTAAAAGGGATCCCTTCCATTGTGGAAACCTTCTCCCAGTCCAAATGTATTTATGTTTCAGAAGGAACTAATTTAACCAGGCTTTCTTGGATATGAGAAAGAGTAAGTTTATTAGTTACTAAAAACCCAGGAAAAAATAATAAAAACACAACATACATACATAGATCACAAATGAGAACTTAATCCAAAAATAGAAGTTAAAGATATATGAGTCAGTCTTAAGCTTATCTATGAGGAGCAGATGGTGAAACATTATGGCCATTAAATTGGATGATTCCAGGAGAGCTGACTTTGGCAGTTGAGCAGTTGGTTTCGAGACACCCTGTTTCCTTTTTTACAGTGACTTTGCTGACTTTCTTCCAGTCATAGAGGGAGAGGCAGAGACTTTTACATGCAAGCTGCAGGAATGCCTAGTTGATGTTCTTCTGCTGTGATCTTCACAGCCCACACACCAGAACTAAAACACTCAGATCAGGTCAGCAGTTGGTGTTTGAACCCATTTCCTTGTGTATTCCTGAAAGGGAAAATAAACATGTCCTTCTCCCAGAATTTGCTTTCTTTCAATTCTGACTATTTCCACATTCTGAGATGTAACTTAACAGGACATGGTTTCTGCTGAGCTGTGGTAATTAGTTTTCATTGTCTCTGCAACCACAGGAGATCAAAGAACAGTTTTTTGCATTGCATCTCTTCCTTTCAAGTGTCTCTGTCTGAAGTAGGCCTTGACACCTTTTAGGTGTGACATTCCATGGTCTCTCTGGGCTTGTTGGTCAAGTATAATCCACATAGGAATTTTCCAGCAAGTGGTTCCTTTATATTCTCAGCCAGCTTTTGCTTGTATGTCTTTTTTTAAAGAACACAGGTCTCCCTTAAAATGTTCAATATGTGAGTAAGTGATCCATTGTCATGACACTTGTGTGGTGTGAATGTTACTTGCCAGCCCAAGCCTGGATATTGTCCAGGTCTTGTGCATTTGGACATAGACTGCTTCAGTATCTGAGGTGTTGTGAATGGTGCTGAACATTGTGCAATCATCGGTGAACATCCCCACTTCTGACCGTATGATGGAGGGAAGGCCATTGACGTAGCAGCTGAAGATGGTTGGGCCGAGGACTGTACCCTGAGGAACTCTTGCAGTGATGTCCTGGAACTGAGATGACTGACCAACAACTACAACTACCTTCGAAGGAAGTTCTTCACTCAGAGGGGAGTGAATGTCTGGAATTCTCTACCTCAGAGAGTTGTGGTGGGTAGATCACTGAAAGTATTTAAAGAGGAGGTAGATAGATTTTTTGAAATATTGGGGAATTGAGGGCTATGAGGAGCTGGCATGAAAGAGGAGTTGAGGCCTGGGGCAGATCAGCCATGATCTTATTGAATGGTGGGGGAGGCTTGAGGGGCCGAAAGGCCTACTCCTGCTCTTATTTCTTATGTTCTTATTTTCCTTTGCGCTAGGTATGACTCCAACCAGTGGAGAGTTTTCCACTGATTCCCACTGACTCCAGTTTTGCTAGGGCTCCATGACGCCACACTTGGTCAAATTCTGCCTTGATGTCAAGGGCAGTCACTCTCACCTCACTTCTTGAGTTCAGCTGTTTTGTCCATGTTTGAATCAAGGCCGTAATGAGCTGAGTGACCCTGGTGAAACCCAAACTGAGTGTCTGTGGCAGGTTATTACTAAACAAATGCTGATTGACTGCACTGTTGATGACCCCTTCCATCACTTTACTGATGATCGAGAGTAGGCTGATGGGGTGATAATTGGTCGTGTTGGACTTGTCCTGCCTTTTGTGTACAGAACATACCCGGGCAACTTTCCACATTGCCTGGTAGATGCCAGCATTGTAGCTGTGCTGGAATGTGGCTAGGGGCACGACAATTTCTGGAGCACAAGGTTTCATTACTATTGCTGGAATATTGTCAAGGCCCATAGCCTTTGTAGTATCCAGTGCCTTCTGCCGTCTCTTGATATCACATGAAGTGAATCGAATTGGCTGAAGCCTGGCATCTGTGATGCTGGAGACCTCCAGAGGAAGCTGAGATGGATCATCCACTGGGCACTTCTGGCTGAATATTGTTGCAAAGCTTGAAAGGAGTTTCATGAATGAATAGGAAAATTTGATCATATTTGAAACTAACATTTTATACTTAACAGAGTAGATAACACAGAAAGACAGGACATATATAAATAATACACGAAATAGGGAGATTAAAAAATCATGTTGGTAAAAAGATAAATGATAAAGTGTGGGTAAAGCCAATAAGAAATAAAAGAGGCTCATCTGTAGTGAAGAGTAAAGGAGTGGTAGATGCTGAATTAATAATTTACTATTGTTTTCATGGAGGAAGTAGATACTGGGATTAGTTTTAGCTGGTCGTTAGGCTTAAAATTGCCTTTCAAGTCCCTAAGTGTTTTGAAAAGGGAATTAGATAGTTGCTTGGAAACAAGTATATTAAGGGATATGGGGAATAGGACCAAGGTTAGTTGGCTCTTGTGGAGAAAGCAACATTACAGGGTTGAATGGCTAAATGGCCTGCTTTTGCACTGTAAAATTCTGTGGTTCTTTAAGTCAGAACCAATGATAATGTGTTTTCAGATGTAGGTTGTAAGTTGTCAAAATGCAGCTGGATGTTAAAACAGGAAAATTAGAGTCCTAGAGGGATAAGCTTCAGTGAAGATAGACTTGTCTACGTCCTCTACTTTCTTGTGTTCTTACTTAGTTGCGCTGAGTAAACAAAGTGTTGCAAAGAACATTTTAATCACAATGCAAGAAATATTAAAGCATACTTCACAATCTTTAGTTTGCTGTTGATAAAGATTTTAGAGAAATGCATTGCAAGAATTCCTGTTGAAATATTTCATTTGTATAATTAAGTTGAAACATGGAATTTGTGGCAATGACGTCTGGATTGTTCAGTTCATTCTTTTTTTCCACAGATTTACAGGTATTTTTTCCTCATATTCTTTGTATTATGAAAATAATTTGTCTATGTATCTATACATATTTTACCACTGCTTTGTGATCCCCTCTTACAAAATTATTTCGGACGTTTAGGCACTTTACTGAGAGATGACAGTGGATGAAGTGTGCTAGGCAAAGTGCTTGAAGTTGTTTCGCATTTTAAAACTCAACACTTTCACTCTTCTTTGAACTTGCCTCCTCAGCTGTGAACCACAAGCTGTCACTTCTCCACTCCCTATAAAAAACAGTCCCCTGGTAGTGTTTTCCAGTCATTCACCCTGTATACAGGCTCCGACTATTGGCTAAGATTTTCAATGTCCACAATGGACGATCTTCTGAAAACTCTGCTGGAAATGGATGACAGTTTTGGACTGATTAACGTGGAAATGGTTTCGGACTTTAGCTGGAAAGTTGAAGCGGACAAGTTTGAGGCAAGCCAAGTTCCGTCGCCTTACAGTTTCTCACCGGCATCATCTTTTGAATCCTTCTATTCTTCTCTCCCTCATCTTGCAGAGGTGACAAGCAGTACACCAGAAGATGATAATTTCCTGCAATCTTCCCTGCAAACTTGCGCCATTGAAGAGAATTGTGCACCATCCCGGAGGCTGGCTAAAACAAAGATGTCAGGTAAACGCAGGATGAAAGCAAGTGAGAGGGAAAAGCTGAGAATGAGGAGACTTGCTAGTGCTCTTCACACTCTGCGGAGTTTTCTACCACCCATCTACAGCCAAAGAGGTCAGACTCTCACCAAAATTCAGACTCTGCACTGTGCCATCCAGTACATTTCTGAACTTTCCACTTTATTGGCGCAAGGAAGACATAATGATTCAGCACATAGTATGTAAAAAAACAATGATTTATAAGACATGCCTTAAAGGCAGTTGGACTAGAACCAATGTTTTCTATAATTTTCAGTGAGCTTGATTCAGAATTAATGTATTACTGGCTCCTTGTTTCACTATTTTATATTAGTGTAACACAATTGTCACAAAAGTATGTATTTTTCTGCTTGTACATATAAAATTTTATCGTTAGCTAATCAAAGATGTTGAACGAAAAGCATCTTACAAAAAAATTGAGATTTTTAAATTGAAATTTATCTGACCAAATGTTATGATTACTTAAAGCTTAGTTTTGAATTGTAATAACAATAAAAGCTAAAGCAATGAACTTACAGCAGATGAAATGTCTCTTTTATTCACTCAAAAATCTAATTTTCCCACATTGGTTACATAGCTTACCTCAAAGCCACCAGCGAACTGCTGTTTATACAAATTTCCATTAACATTACTAAAATCATTTCATTTGGCTAGAACTTCATTAGGCTCTGTGTGACTGATAAGGTCTTGGGATTGAATTGTCAGAAAATCATGTTTGCTTTGCATGCTGTTTTTAATTCACATTGCCATTAATGGATGAAAAATCATGTACAATGGAGCATTGACTTTCTGTAAAGCCACCAGCAGTTTGCAAGGCCCAGCCAGTGGCACAGAGCTTCCTTGAGTACTTCCCCTTTTATTTTATTCTAAATGTGACCCTTGCATTGTGCACACTTACAAACAAAGGGGTTGATTTCACTCATCAACATAAGGACCACTCCTTTGATCATTTTTCTGGCACAGGTGTTTCTCGAGATTTTATCTGCAGAAGAAGCAATATGATGTATCAGCCATTGAGGAGTTGAGGACTGGGGATAGGGGGTGTGACATGGCACACGGGCAGTCCCGGGCACCATGCCATCAGCGGCCCACCCGCTCCCGCCACAATTTTGCGGACAGCAGGGAAGGCATCATGTGGGCCATCTGCCTGTGGCTCAATTGAGGCTCTTAAGTGGGAAAATAATTATGAATTAAGGGCCTCATCCTACTACCACTGCGATTTAACATGGGAGGGGCCTGCATCCAACATGTAGCCTGGCAAATTTAATCCTGGGGCCTGCTGAAAGGGGATGTGCTTCACTCCAAGGCTCCCTCTGCCAATTGGAGGCCTCCACTTCCCCATAGTTTTGCCTTTCCATGTCCACCCTTCCCCCCACCATGACCTGCCCAACATGCCCTCCCACCCCTCATGTCAGAGCTTGCCATCCAGGCCCTGGAAAGATCCCAGGCTTAACCGGAGTTGGGGCATCCATGTTTCCTCTTCCTCCAGGGCCTCCCACAATACCTGCAGTGGCTACCAATCCTCTGATTGGAAGTCAGTTCTATGGGGCAATGAGATCGAAGTCTTTCTCATGCTATATGAAGGTCTGTCGCTTGAAAAATTAAAGCAGTGCAATCTGCCAAGCGGAGGCGGACTTGCCCCTGAAATTTATGCTGGGATGTGGGGAGACTGCTCTCAGTGTATAATCCAACCCACGCAGCCCAGCACTAAGCACGTTGCTGAGTGCCGGATGCCTAAACGGGGGCCCGCCTTTATGTAAGGCTTGCACCACTCAAAGATAGCCTGTACTACTTTAAACCCAGCCTGCATCTCTTAAAGGTGAGGTGCATTCTAGCTACAGCAGGGGCTGGATCTGGCTGGGGATGATTCTCTAAGCAGGAAGAGGAGTGAAAAGGGCACAACAGCAGGCAAGTGTGCTCCAAGATTATCAGACGCAGTACTAGAGACCTTCGTGCAGGAGATGGACAAGAGAGGACAATCTCATGTGGCCAGGGGGTCTTCCATGCAGAGAAGGTAGCGGGCGCAGTCAGTGCTCTAAAAATCTGAATGCACTGTATGAAGAAATTGAATTGCCTTTCATCTCAAAATGACAGCATTTGCCCTCTCATCACTGCCACTCTGCATGTGCCCCTTGCTGTTGTCTGCTAGCCAGCCAACCCACACTGCTACAGCCCATGCTCAGGAGATGCAGACTGAAGCTGGGCCCTCAAGGCCTAAAGAGGCTTGATCAGGTCCTTCCAAGTCATCCAACCTTCACCAACTATGCTGAAGCCACTGGGGTACCACGGCCTGAGAGCACTAAATACATATACGATAGGGACTAAGAGAATGCAAGAGGGTTGAATAGCAGCCAAGCCAACAGTCAATAATTGTTTCCACTACCTCAAAGAGCCGCTAAGATAAAAGCAAAAGAACTGTGGATGCTGGAAATCCAAAACAAAAATAAAATTACCTGGAAAAACTCAGCAGGTCTGACAGCATCTGCGGAGAGGAACACAGTTAACATTTCGAGTCTGTATGACTAAGAGTTTTTTTTTATTTTTGTTATAAAAGAGCTTCTGTTGTTCATATGGATGCACTGCAGTGGAATATTTAAATTGCTGAATTCTAGGGTTGCTGGAAGCAACGCACAGGATAAGAAACCTGACCATTATCGCCTTGGTCATTCCAGGAGAGTCGCCCAAGATCTGCCTGATGTGACATTCAGGTGGGCCTGTAAATAGTCAAGCAGTCCAACTGCCTGAAATGGGAGGAGGCTGCTTTTATCTACAAATCAGCTCCCCTACACCAATTCTAAACACTGAGAGAAGACCATTGAACTATAGACAATGTTAAGGCGATATTTACTTCATACATGTGTGCTCTGCCTGAAGGCAGGTCCTTGGCTTATTGTCTGCTGATGCTACATGCTGAGTGGGTTCCTTGGCAGTTTTTGGTTAGTGGTGGCTTGCCATTGTCTTCCACTCTCAGGTGCAGGACAAGGCAGCAGGTCCAAAGTCTACGTCAGCTGGAACGGGAATCAAACCTGTGACGTTTGCATTATTCTGAACCACAAACTAGCCATATAACTAACTGAGCAAACCAGCCCCAGATATTTAATAGACGTGTTCAAATTGTGAGAAGTTTCAACAAAGTAAATAGGGAGAAATTATATCCATTGACAGGAAAGTCGCTGAACAAGAAATATAGATATTTTTATTGTTTGTTTGTTCCTATGTACCTCATTCCCAAAATCCACAAACAGGACTGTCCTGGTAGACCCAATGTTTCAGCCTGTTCTTGCTGCTCTGAACCTACTTGTTCCAACCTTGACTCTATTTTTTCTCCCCTTGATCATTTACTTCCCACCTACGTCCATCACTCTTCAGACACCCTATGCCATTTCAACAATTTCCAGTTTCCTGGCCCTAACTGGCTCCTTTCCAGGATGGGCGTTCAATCTCTCTACACCTCCATTCCCCACCAGAATGGTCTGAGGGCTCTCCACTTCTTCCTTGAGCTGAGACCCAAACAGTCCCCATTCATCACCACCCTCTTCCACCTCACTGAACCTTTGAGATTTAAAGGAGCTAGCAGAAGAATCAGAGGTGAGATGAAGAAAAATTCTTTTATGCAACGAGTTGTTATCATCTGGAATGTCCTGTCTGAAAATATGGTTGAAGCAGATTCATAAGTAACTTTTGAAAGCAAATTGGATAAATAATTAAGGGGGAAAAATTTGCTATGGTTATGGGCTAGAGCAGGGAAGTGGGATTAATTAGACAGTTCCTTCAAAGATCTGATACAAATACAATCAGCTGAATGGACTCCTTCCAAGATGTATATTCCTATAGCTCTATGAATTACTCTAACTGAATGAATTGTATGGGGGGAAAATTCATACCATAGAGTAATGAAGAGTCAACTCATTCACCTATAAAAGATCTATAAAAGGGAATAGCAAGTGGGGAGACTACAGAGATAAATTAAGGTTTTTTTGTATGTTTGGTTAGTTGGCAAACTGCAAAGGCAGATGAAAGGGACCTGTAGTAATAATGGTTTTATTTAGTGTGTAATGTACCTTTAAGAATCATAATTGTTAGGATAAATCACATGATCTGTAGTAGCCAATAGGAGGGTAGCGTGGGCTATCTCAGCAGACAGTGTAGAGATAGAGTTAGAGTTGAAAGCACACATGTAGTTGCTGCTGAGTATATTGTAAATAAACTTAATGAGCAGAATTTTGCCCTTGGTGGGTGTGTGGGCCCCACCAGCTCAGCGGTGGGTGGACTGCTGACCCCCACCACCGAAACGGGGCCCACCGCCATTTTGAGTGAGCGAGCCACTTAAGGCCCGCCTAGCGGCCTGCCCGACAGGAAATGCTATGCACTTCCTGTGTGGGGGGGGAGGGATTCCCCAGCTGTCAAAGTGCACTCTTTCGTGCATGCGTGCTAAAGAGCGCACTGCTCCTTGAGACAAAGTGCTGTCTCAGGGGGAATTACTGACAGTCCAGAAAACTTTAAAAATAGAAACATTTAAAAAAATTAACATGTCCCCCTCATGTGACAATGTCACACGAGATGGGACATGTTAATAAATATCACATAAAATGCATTAAAGTTTTTAAAAACGGACATGAAACCTCATCCTGCTAGTGGGTGAGGTTTCATGTATAATTAAAAGCCCACTGGGGCTCCTGGCCTGCCCGCCAGCCTTAAGGTTGGACGGGCAGGGCCTTTAATTATCTTAATTACCCTGTCAATGGCCTCAATGGGGTTCTTCCCGAAGTCATCCTGTGTCATTTTCCTGTTGGCGAGCGGGCCCCGCCCCCAAATCGCCGACAGAAAAATTCAGGTGTTTTCACTTAATAAGTGTCTGCAGCTCAACTCTATTACTAACAGTAAAACTTGGCCAATTTTATAACAAACTGGTGATGAGGATAAAACAAGATTGAACAGAAGAGATCAAGTTAGGAAGAAATCAGCATTGTGCCTCGCCCAGTGATTTTAAGTAGCGAGCTCCTTTTAATTGAAGAAGTTATCCTCTCTCAAAATGCCACACTTTGGGAGAATTGATCCTTTTGAACCAGGCTCTGATGATTGGTCTCAATACATAGAATGCCTCACGTTCTTTTTTCAAGTGAATAAGATTATGGGGGAAGAGAAGAGGTGAGTGACTCCCTTAGGTACTTGTGGGAGCAAAACTATGGTTTGATTCGAAGTTTGACAGCACTCAGTGCCCCAGATTTGAACAATCTTGGTGAATTGGCAGGAGTCGCGAAGGGTCACTTTCAACCCAAGCCCTCAGTCACGATGCAGAGGTCCAGGTTTACTTTGTGAAATAGAGCCCCGGGTGAGCCAACTGCAGGCTACGTGGCAAATTTGAAGCAGCCAGTGCAACATTGTGAGTTTGGTATGACTCTGAATGACATGCTCAGGGATAATTTAGGGTACGGTGTGAATGAGGACACTATTCAGAAAAATTATTGTCCGAAGTGAAGCTGGATTTCAAGAAGGCGCCAGAGATAGCACTGGCCATGGAAAGTGCTGTAAGTGACCCACAAGCAACGCAGGGTATGCAAAATAGTGCTGTCCTCTACATCGGGCAGGAAACCTCAAGTGAAAGTGATACGGAAAGGCAAGACTCTGCTGAGAAGTGGGAAAGAGCCCCCGCCAGCCGAAGAATGAAGAAAACTAACTTAACAGTGAGATCAAAGAATAATTTTAATAGAGGTGGAAACAATCAGTCTTTTAGCGATTGGCAGTTTAAAAAAAAATCAAATGCTCCTATTGTCACAGAAATGGACATATAATGAGGCAGTGCAAGGACAGATTCAAGCAGGCTTGTAAACAAAAGAAGCCCAATGAAATTTACAATGTAGAAGTGCCTGAAACAACAAATGCTGACACTTATTCGTTTAATCTGAAAGTTGGAAAGACAGAACCAATATTTGTCACCGTGAATGTTAATGTCAAACCTGTTAGAATGGAAGTGGTCATGGAAACTTCCACTACAGTAACTTGGGAACATACCTTCGGATATTTGAATAATGGTGAACATCAATTAAGTTTAGAAGAAATAGCTGCCAAGCTAAAGACATTTACAGGTGAAGACATTCATGTAAAAGACATAAGCAGAGTAATTGTCCAGTATGGAAGCCTATCAGCAAAGCTACCAGTGTTGGTATTGAGAGACAGAGGACCAAGCCTTCTAGAGTGAAATTGGCTAAGGGAAATCAACCTTGATTAGCCATGGAGATTCCAAAAGGAAGCTGGAAACATTCCTGTTTTGAAAAAGGAGTGTGTTAGGACTCAATAACCTGAAGAAATGCAGACTGTCTGAAGCCAAAACCTGGAAGAACAACAGAAGAAACTCGAATAGACCCTACTCAATGACACAGTTCGAGATGAGGTGAGCAACCTTCACAGGGAAAAATAAAACATGTTGAAAGACCTTCACACTCTACAAGATTCCCTCAGGTCAAATTTTGTACCTCTGGAAAAGTATGAAGAGAAATAGAAAGAATTCAGCAGTTCTCTGAACAAACCGAAAAATGAGTTGGCAGAGAAGACACAACAAAGTTCAAGTTTCCAGGAGGCAGCAAACAAATACAAAAAAGAGATGGAAGAGCTGAAGAATCAGCTAAAGGAAGCCAAAGAGGCTTTGGAAGCAAAACCTGCAGAATTTTCCAAGAAGCCGACAGATAATGAAATTTTGGGAGACTCAGCTACTGAGCTCAGACAAGTTGAGCTGGCATCTGAGAGAAGTCTGGCCAATAGTGAAGTCAAAAAGAAGGCTGAGATTAAAGTCTGCGCTAGAAAGAAAGCGGCATGTAGAAAGAAGATACAGAAATACTAATAGGGCATTAATTCTGGCAGCATATGAATACACTTTGGTACATAGGCCTGGCAATCAAATTGCAAACACCTTTAGTCATTTGCCTTTACAAGAAAATGATGAACATGTCCCAGTTCCACAGGAATTTGTTTTACTGCTAAATTTCTTAGATTCCTCACCAGTATGTGCACAACAGATCAGAGACTGGACAAGTCGAGACCCAGTCCTATCTCAAGTACAAGAACAAATGCTACATGGTTGCTCACAGGAGCTCATATCTGATGAAATGAAACTGCACTTCAACAGAAGACATGAAATAACCAGCTAGGATGGCATCTTATTGTGGGGAACACGAGTGATAAATCCTCCAAAGGAGGGGAGCCTCTTTTAAATGAAATACACAGTGCCCATCCAGGAATTTCCTGAATGAACACTGTAGCCCGCAGCTATTTATGGAGGCCAGGGAAGGATGGCGAAATAGAGAGTCTAGTAAAGCATCGTGTGCAATGTCAGCAACTGCAAAAATTGCCAGTGACAGCTCCATTACACCCATGGGAGTGGCCAGGTAGACCCTGGGTGCGGTTACACATTGACAATGGTGGACCTTTCTTGGGAACAATGTTTCTGCTCATTGTCGATGCCCATTCAAAATGGTTGGACGTATATGAGGTGAAGTCACCAACGTCGGGCGCTACAACTGAGAAATTACGTCAGAGTTTGCCATTCATGGACTACCAGAAGTAGTCGTTTCCAATAACAGCATGGCATTTACAAGTGCTGAGTTTCAATGGTTTATCAGCTTCAACGGTATCACTCATGTAAAAACTACACTGTACCACCTTTCCTCAAATGGACTGGCCAAAAGGGTGGTTCAAATGTTCAAGACAGGCATAAGAAAGCTAACTGATGATTCCTTGGCAACCACACTGGTTTCATTACAGGACTACCCCTCACACAACAACAGGTGTCACACCTGCGGAGTTATTGTTGAAACGCCATCTCAGGATGAGATTGAGCTTAATAATGCCGAATTTAGAGGAGAAGGTGAAAAGGGATCACGGAAGAAAGAAAACCAGACATGATTGGCACAGTCATGAGAGGAAATTTACCCTGAGGGAGCCAGTATACGTGAAGAACTTCAGGGGAGGACCAAAGTGGTTACCAGGCGAAATAAATGCAGTGACTGGACCTCTATCTTACCACGTGGAGGTGGAAGGCCAGATCATCCTGAAACATGTGCACCATTTAAGGAGGAGAGAGACAAATCATCAAGATTTGGTTCCACCAGTGACCATGACTGGGTCTGCGTTTCCCGTTGAGGATACTCAACCAAGGACCGACATGTCTGATGTTCCTGTAACAGTTGAGGATACAGAACTGCAAGTGCTCACCAAAGCACCTGGGCCAGAATCTTCAGATCGGCAAGTGGGGGCAGGGCCTGCTCGCTGGTGCGTAAAATGATGCAAGGTGCCATCAGGCGTGCTTTCCAACCTCGCCGTGTGTCATTCAGCTCTTGAGTTCGGCAGGCGAGCACCGGAGTTGGCTGCATGTCTGCCGAACTGTCAAAGGCCTATTAAGACCATTTAAATAGTAATTAAACCAACTAACTGAGCTGCCCGTCCAACCTTAAGGTTGGTGGGCAGGTGAAGAGCCCAAGCGGCCTTCGCATTTATCATGAGCCTCATCCATGGGTGGAATGAGGTTTCATGAAGGTTTTTAAAGTTTAATAAAATTATTAATAAAATTCATTGACATGTCCCAGCTCACGTGACACTGTTATATGAGGGACAAGTCTTAAAATATATTTTTTTCTTTATTAAAATTTTCAAAAATCAAAATAATCTCCCTGAGACAGCTCTGCGCAAAAGAGCTCAGGCCCTGACTCTCCTTCCTCCCCCCTGCCCACACAGGGGGCTCTCAGTGCTTCCGGGTGCCCAAAACACTGGGCAGGCCTTAATTGGCCTGCCCACATAAAGTGGCAATCAGCTACACGCCTGCCCGCTCCCATCCAACCCCACCCCCACTCCGCCCCTGACGGGGAGAAAATTCTCTCCCTGATGTTCAGGCAAATTCGGAAAAGGAGGCTCCTGACAAAGAGTCTGCAATTATGGAGCTGCGACATTCCATACATACCAGGAAACCACCTGAATGACTGAACTTGTAAATTCCTTAATCAGTGTAAATATTATGTTGTCTTGAAAAATTTGTACTTGTAAGTATAATATGTATAGCAGAGCTAAAGGGGAGGATTGTAGTAATTATGGTTTTATTTAGTGTGTAATGCATCTTTAAGCATAATACTTGTTAGGATGGATCACATGATCTGTAGTAACCAACAGGAGAGTAGCGCGGGCTACCTCAGCAGACAGTGTAGATATAGAATTGGAGTTGAAAGCACCTGTGTAGTTGCTGCTGAGTATATTATAAATAAACTTAATGTTTCCACTTAAGAAGTGTCTGCAGTTCAACTCTATTGCTAACAGTACAAAACGGCTACCCTTACAACAGGACCTGAAAATTATTTGCTGAGTATCTGATTGGTTGTTTCACATTGGAAACAGTGAACCAATCAGAAAAGGATACCAAACATGTTTATTTGTTCCTAGGCTCTTGTTTTCAAAGCATTTTCTATTTGGTCAAACACGCTTAGGAAGAATTTCCAAATGCAACTTATTGAGAAACCCATACAGGCAGAGATTTTATTTACCTACAGAGAAGGTGTACACAGGTCTTCTGATATGTGCCCAGCCCAGAGAACTTAGATATAGACTGACAGGAGCTAAGGCCTAAGAGAACGCTGGTGCATAAAGTACTGCTGAAATTTAACAATTGAAACTATACAGCTTAACAGTATAGATTGCTGGTCAGTTTCATGTTGCTTGTCCTGCCAGCTCCATTACAACATTGGCTTTCAGGGTTAGCTATAGCTGAGTGGGAGGAATTCCAAATGCCAATAAGAGGTCTACTTTTCATGTCTCCAAGACTATGCCAATCTGGCTGACCATTAGTAATGCTGCGAAGCACTGCAGATTTGACTGGTTTCGGCATCAGAGCAATCTGTTTGCCATATTTGGTTTGTCCCAATCTCCCATTGTCAGGCACATTTGGATCCCCTTGACCCAAGCACTCTTCACTTACTCCCCCTTTTCCAGAAGGATAGTCATTAGTTAGTCAATGGATAACTGCTAGACACTCCTTAGAGCCCTTGCTAGGCAGATAGCAGGTATTAGGAATTCTTCATGAGTGGCACTATTAGCAGCACAACTCACTACAAAATGCATAGAGTGTACGCCATGACCACTAGTTGGAGGCACTTCATTCTCCATTAACAAAGGCTCTTCCAGATAGAAGTGTGGAGCTTCAGCAATAGCTGCATGCCTCTCTGCAATCCAATCACAGTTTTCCACCATTTCAACACTGAACTATCCATAAAACTGTGAAAACCCAATATTAAATCAATCCAAAAACTCACACGAGGCTTCAGGATCAAAAAATTGGTTCAACAAATTCCTAATTGCAATCCAAAATTATTTTGTTACTGAAAAAGTATTAATCATTTTATTGAAATTAACCATAATCTAGAAGTTCATTTCATCAGTACTTTACAGTCAGAACTAAATAGATGCTGAGGGTAAAACTGTTCTTTGGCAGTAGTATATAATGAGTGAAGACAATGGAAAAAGAATATTAAGTGTGTTGTGAAGCAGGTTGTCAATGTTATCACACATTTCACACTATCACTGAATACCAATTTCATCTGTGTTGTCTCATCAATATTTAACCACTCTCCCTTAATTAGTTGGGCACTGCCGTCATCTCTATCTTTCAGACAGCATAGCATGCATAAATGATCCAATCTTCAAATTTAAAATGCTTTTCTGATGAAAAAGATCAATTTTTTTATATGTTTACAATATATTGTTTGAAAATCTGGTGTGAACATTAGTAAGGAAAGGCAGCTTTGTCACAAAAAGAATTGCTGATAACAATTCAGAATGGATTTCTGAAACTCCATTGAATAGCTTTCTTTTAAAATTCTTTTATCTGTTTAACCATCGTGGAGGCTTGGCTGCTGTGAGTCCAGAGTGAAAATTGCTCACAATTTGGCACTAAATCTGCACCAAGTTGAAACTTCCACTTTGAAATTCCACAAGATTAGTTGGTATGTAAAGTGAAGAAATTCACACTGGCCCAGTTGGGGACTTTCTTTTGAGGTTGGGGTTAAAGATTTATTGCTCAGGCATGAAAGTACTCTGTAGCTAACTCATGCTTTGCCTGACTAGGAATATTTGCTCTTTCTCCTAATGCATGAATTGGAAAGTTATTATATTCTCCGGTACTAATGTCATTTAATAAACACAATTTTTATTTTTTAATTTAGAAACAAAACTGAATAACCTCAGCAGTGATGGAAATATTAACCAAAGTTAAATATTTACAGGAAAATATGCAGTTTGGGTTTGTATGTTGTTCAGAAATTTAAGGTAGCTTTTATTGTTGGATTGTGTATTTGTCACAGTAAGGGCATGGCATAATAGTTATGAGCGTCGCAGTGCTTTAAATCATTTTCCTTAGACTGATAGGAGCTCTGTTGGCAGAATACATTGTGCTATATACACTGTGCTATGTACATCGTGCTATATCAAAGATGTACCTCTTACTGTCTTGTCAATGCTACTGGGATTTTAACCACAACGAGGGAGTGAGCTAGAAGAGAAGGTAACTCTCTCATGCAGCTTTTGTAGCTGATTCAAGAGTAGCCTGGCCTCAGCTGAGAGGCTGTGATTAGTATGTGATATGGAAATCTCTAAAGAGAGAAGAAAATAATATTAACATTTTGTGAATTTTAACCCTGCCAGATGGGGACTTAAATATGAATTTGTTCAAAATCCTGGTAGAATCGTTATTTTCCTGGAGTCACTGTAGGCATTAGCAACAGAGAATACCAAATATTAAGTAAGATGGGATGCCTCCTTCCTGCAGTTTAAGCTTATCAGTCTTGAAAACTAATGAGTTGAGTGTTGAAAATAGCACAAAGTGACCATCTAGGTCCCCTCTCTTATTAAGAACAAGAATCCAGGCTTTAGTATTATTTTTGCAATAAGAAAATGGTTATAATGGCATAGAGTGCAAGTTAGTTGCTTCCAACATGGGCTTGTTGATCATACAAAGCAAAGTTGTAAAAGAGAGTGGAAGCGTATCAGATCATCATTGGGGCACAACTTACCGAAAGCAGTAATTAATGGAAATGGAAGGAATTTTAACCTGCAATATTGGGTGGGTTTGGGTCGGGTGGCATATAAACATATAAACATTCTCAGAACTGAACCTGACTTGCAAACAACCCACCCACTTCCAGTTCTAATGGAGGCTGGGTGGAGGGTTGGGTGTTGTGGGGTTGCTGGTGGGAGGTGCTATGGTGCAGGTGGTTGGCAGGCAACCAACTCATTCCCAGGAGGCAGAATGGCAATTTAAATATTATGATGAGGCTCCGTGCCTCATATTTTCTCACAATTTTAAATTTAAGTCCTAATGAAATGTCATGGACCTGAAAAACTGGGCCAGATTTTTGTGGAGTCATGGAGACTCCGTGGACCTTTATAAATGGTGGACGGGATCTGGATTCAGAAATCCTGCTCCCATTTCTGACAAATCCCATTTTTGCCAGTCGGTGTGGGGCTTGACTCACACTGACTTTAAATAGGCCATGGCCTGAATTTTCCAGAAGCTGGGATCTCGCTTCCCACCATTTGAAGAGTCGGTGGGGAACACATCCCTGCCGACTCTGGGTGCCCTGCACCCATTTCACATTCGAATGAGCGCTAAGCGGCTGCAGGTGGGATTTCTGCCCCTCACTCGGGAGGAAGTCCTGCCTTCGAGAGCTGCCAGCCAATCTGATTGGCCAGCTTCTCCCCAGTCCCTGCAGCGACATCTGCTGCAGTGGACTGAAGAGGAATTGCATGTTGGTGCCTGAGACTAAGGCCAGGATTTTATGGCCCCCCCCCATCCAGAGGGATATTACAGTCCCACCGAACTGAATGAAGATTTAAATGGCTCACCGCATCCACCACTGGGGGAGACACGCCACGGTGGGGACACAAAATCCTGACCCAAGTCTGGGCACTGGAGGACCAGGTAAGTTTAAAGGGTCCCAGGACGGTTAGGGCAGGGAAGGTCTGGGGGTCACAAAGGGGTAATTGGTGTCTCAGGGAACAGATCGGGGAGGAGGGAGGTCAGGAGGCCACCAGTCCTGAAAGGAGGTGGCATCCAACTTCAGAAGGGAGCTTCTGGTGGCAGCACCCCAACCCCCCCTTCCCGCCTGAGATCTAAGTCCATTGATTTTCAGGCTTCTCCCATGCAATGCCAATCCTCCTTCCATTGAGGCTGAGCGGGAATTGGCCCTTAAGTGGCTGATAATTGGCCACTTAAGGGCTACAATTAGGGCAAGGGTGGGCTTCCTGTCTGAGACCTTGCCCGCCCCAGAGTAAAATCGTATGTGGTCGAGGCAGGCAGGGTACCTTGTCCCTTCAATTTCATGTTCCCGCCCCACCTAAAATCACGCCTGTGGGGGACCGTAAAATTCAGGCCCACATCTTTGCTGGAGCAAGGACTTTATCCTGCATTGTGGGAGTCACAAAATTTTGGAGAATATGTAAATGCTCACAAAGGGTTTTTAAAAATTAATTTATGGGATGTGGGTGTCGCTCTGCCAGCATTTATTGCCCCTCCCTAATTGCCCTTGAGAAGGTGATGGTGAGTTGCCTTCTTGAACCACTGCAGTCCATGTAGTGTAGATACACCCACAGTGCTGTTAGGGAGGAGTTCAAGGATTTTGACACAGTGATAGTGAAGCAACGGTGATATGTTTCCAAGTCAGAATTGTTATGACACAGCCGATGATACAGGCTGAGTTGTTCAAATCCCAGAGAGAAATTTGAAACAACTGTCATAACCCATTTTTTGCAATTTGTATGTTTTGAGGCGCAGGCTTTGAATTCATTAGTAATAAGACCACTGAGACTCAAAAGGTTTTTTTTTTATAAGACTAAATTAAACATCTATTATAAAAGGAAGATTGTAAACACATATATACATCAACAAAATTACTGCTATAATAACTAAAAAAATTCCCTAATTAATTTGACGCTCAGTTACACCCATGTTAAGGCAACAATAAAACTCATAGATTTAAAAAGACACCTGGCAGAGGACACCTTGGACAGTCACATTCAAAAAGAATTTCTTTCAGGCCTGGGTCCTTGCAAACAGCAGTTGAGGCTTCTCACACTTATTGTATCTTAAAAATGCCTCTACCTTACACACAATCTCCTTTCTCCTTTATAGATATTTTTCTCTTTGAAAGTAAATTTTCCATTGTATCACAATGCTTTTAACTTTACCTCTTCTAGCAATAACATCCTTTAATTCCACCAATTTTATTAGTAAGCTGAAAAAAAACACATCGCTCAGCGTCTTCTAGCTAGGTGCAAGATTTCACCCTATCTTTTGAATAGCTTATTTAAAAATGCAAATTGCCCCCTTGACATCTATGTTTCTAAGCATCCCCATGTTTATCTAATTATCATTTTAAACCTACTGCTTTCTGTACATCAAAGCCTCTAGGCTAGTTGGCTTTAATCCAGTTAAGACACACAGACACATACATAGACAAAGACACCACTAAGCTTAAAAATAATTTCTAGTAACATTATAGACATTAATCTCTTCATGTCAGGATGGTGAATGGCTTATAGGGAAATAGCCAGGTGGTGGTATTCACATGTATCTGCTGCCCTTGTCCTTCTAGATGGTAGCAGCCGTGGGTTTGGAAGGTGCTACCTAAGGAGCCTTGGTGAGTTTCTGCAGTGTATCTTGTAGATGGTACACACTGCTGCCCCTGTGTGTCAGTGGTGGAGGGAGAGAATGTTTGTGGAAAGATGGCCAATCAAGCGGGCTGCTTTGTCAAGCTTCTTGAGTGTTGTTGGAGCTGCACTCATCCAGACAATTGGGGAGTATTCCACTCCTGACTTATCCCTTGTAGATGTTCAACAGGCTTTGGTGAGTCAGAAGGTGATTTACTCACTGCAGGATTCCTAGCCCCTGGCCTACTCTTGTAGCCACAGTATTTATATGGCTAATCCAGTTCAGTTTCTGGTCAATGGTAGTGCCCAAGATGTTGATAGGGGTGTATCAGCAATGGTAATGTCATTGAATGTTAAGGGGCGATGGTTAGATTCTCTCTTGTTGGAGATGGTCATTGCCTGGCACTTGTGTGCCGTGAATGTTACTTGCCACTTGTCGACAAAAGCCTGGATATTGTTCAGGTCTTGCTGCATTTGGATATGGACTGCTTCAGTATCTGAGGAGTCGCGAATGGTACTGAACATTGTGCAATCATCAGTGAACATACCCACTTCTGACCTAATGATGGAAGGAAGGTCATTGATGAAGCAGCTGAAGATGGTTGGGCCCAGGACACTATCCTGAGGAACTCTTGCAGTGATGTCCTGGAGCTAAGATGATTGGCCTCCAACAACCACAACCATCTTTCTTTGTCCTGGGTATGACTCCAACAGCGGAGAGTTTTCCCCCTGATTCCCACTGCCTATAGTTTTGCTTGGGCTCCTTGATGCCACACTCAGTCACATGTGGCCTTGATGTCAAGGGCAGTCATTCTCACCTCACCTTAGGAGTTCAGTTCTTTTTTCTATGTTTGAATTAAGGCTGTAATGAGATCAGAATCTAAGTGACCCTGGCAGAGCCCAAACTGAGTGTCAGTGAGCAGGTTATTGCTAAGCAAGTGCTGTTTGATAGCACTGTTGATGACCGCTTCCATCACTTTTCTGATGATTGAGAGTAGACTGATGAGGTGATAATTGGCTGGGTTGAATTTGTCCTTTTTGTGTGCAGGACATGCCTTTTTAAAATTCATTCACGGGTTGTGGGCTTCGCTGGCTGGGCCATCATTTATTGCACATCCTTAGTTACCCTTGAGAAGGTGGTGGTGAGCTGCCTTCTTGAACCGCTGCAGTCCATGTGGTGTAGGTACAACCGCTCTGCTGTTAGGAAGGGAGTTCCAGGATTTTGACCCAGTGGCAGTGAAGGAACGGCGATATATTTCCATGTCAGGATGGTGAGTGACTTGGAGAGGAACTTTCAGGCGGTGGTGCTCCCATGTATCTGCTGCTCTTGTCCTTCTAGATGGTAGTGATTGTGAGTTTGGAAGGCGCTGTCTAAGGAGCCTTGGTGAATTCCTGCAGTGCATCTTATAGATGGTACACACTACTTCTACTGTGCTTTGGTGGTGGAGGGAGTGAATGTTTGTGGGTATGGTGCCAATCAAGCGGGCTGCTTTGTCTTGCACGGTGTCCAGCTTCTTCAGTGTTGTAGGAACTGCACTCATCCAGGCAAGTGGGGAGTATTCTATCACACTCCTGACTTGTGCCTCGTAGATGGTGGACAGGCTTTGGGGAGTCAGGAGGCAAGTTATTCATTACACGATTCCTAGCCTCTGACCTGCTCTTGTAGCCACAGTATTTATATGGCTGGTCCAGTTCAGTTTCTGATCAATGGTAACCCCTAGGATGTTGATAGTGGGGGATTCAGTGATAGTAATGCCATTGAACATCAAGGGGCGATGGTTGGATTCTCCCCTGTTGGAAATGGTCATTGCCTAGCACTTGTGTGGCACGAATGTTACTTGCCGTTTGTCAGCCCAAGCCTGGATATTGTCCAGGTCTTGCTGCATTTGGGCATGGACTGCTTCAGTATCTGAGGAGTCACAAATGGTGCTGATGGGCAAGTTTTCACATTCCCGGGTAGATGCCTATGTAGTAGCTGTACTTGAAACATAGAAACATAGAAAATAGAAACAGGCATAGGTCGTTCGGCCCTTCGAACCTGCTCCGCCATTCAATATGATCATGGCTGATTCTTTATCTTAACGCCGTACTCTCACACTCTCTCCCTATACCCCTTGTGCCTTTTGAGTCTAGAAATCCCCAGGATTTGAGCACTGTCCATTTGAGCACTTTAAGATACATTGTGGCTACTGCAACAATAGCTCTTTCAACACAACCTTCTCAACCCGCCATCTCTACCATCCAGAAAAGCAAGGGCAGCAGGTTCATTGGAAAACCATTCACACCAGAAAGTTCCTCTCCAAGCTACACACCATCCTGAGTTGGAAATATATGATGTTCCTTCACTGTCATTGGGTCAAAATCCTGGAATTTCCATCCTAACAGCACAGTAGGTGTACCTACACCATGTAGACTACAGCATTTTAAAAAGGCATTTTACCACTACCGTCTCAAGGACAGTAAGTGTGGACTTGCCAAGGGGCTGACATCCCATGGATGAATTAAAAAAAAATTCAGCCCCTTGAGCCTTTTCCTCCATTCAATTCGATCATGACTGATGTGTAAATCAACTCCATTTACCTGCCTCTATTCTTTACCCCTTGATGACATGGGCCAGTGGTAATGTTACTGGACTAGTAACCCAGAGGCCTAGGCTAACTCTCTGGAGATGTAGGTTCCAATCCCACCATGGCAGCTGTGGAATTTAAATGCAATAAATAAATCTGGAATATAAAGCTAGTCTTTGTAATGGTGACCATAAAACTATCATTGGTTGTTGTAAAAGCCCATCTGGTTCATGAATGCCCTTTAGGGAAGGAAATCTGCCATTCTTACTAGGTCTTGCCGACATGAGACTCCAGACCCAGAGCAATTTGTTTGATTCTTAACTGCCCTCTGAAATGAAATAGCAAGCCACTCACTGCAAGGGCAATTAGGGGTGGGTAATAAACGTTGGCCTTTGCAGTGACGCCCACAACCTGTGAAAGAATTAAAAAAACCTAACAAAAATCTATTGATCGCAGTCTTGAAAATTTCCCTGCCTTTGCCATTTACTTTGTAGTCTGCTGTTATCCCATTGAATCCAGCTGAGGACAACTTAGAAGGTAAGAGCTGTGGATCACATGAATCCAGTCACATGGAAGCAATTCCTGTTGAGCAGGCTGATGCCATAAGAATGGAATCTGAGGACAGCTCACACTCCCAGAGAAGTGTAATTCACCAGCGCTGTTAAATGGTTGAATCAACGACAGGGTCTCAATGGAAAAATATATAACGTGAGGAGGATAGGCGTACAGGTAGCTACATGTCAAATCATAGCGATTATAGTACAGAGGAAACCTTTTGGCCCATCATGCATGTGCTGGTGGCAACTCTTCAACCAGTGTTGTATAATCTTATTTCCCTATCATTTTTCCACATCCTTTTATATTATTCTCCTTATAAATACTTAAGCAATTTAAAATTATGCATTTTTGGCTAAATTTATCAGTGCTCTGCTTCCAGTTATTATAAAGCCATGTTTCTTTTTTAATCTAAATAACTTTATTTATTGAGCTGAAGTTCCCCACCCAGAGTACATTCTGCACCCTTCCCACCCTCCAACATGGAAGATCACTGATTCATCAGCGGAGGGAGGGAGATATGTGATAATCAGCAGGAGGTTTCCTTGCCCATGTTTGACCTGATGACCTGAGACTTCATGGAGTCCGGAGTCGATGTTGAGGACTCCCAGGGCAACTCCCTCCTGACTGTATACCAGTGTGCTGCCACCTTTGCTGGGGCTGTCCTGCCAGTGGAACAGGACATACCCAGGGATTTTGATGGTGGCTGGGACATGACCTGTAAGATATGATTCCGTGAGGATGACTATGTCAGGCTGTTGCTTGACTGGTCTGTGAGACAACTCTCCCAATTTTGGCACTAGGCCCCAAATGTTAGTAAGGACTTTGCAGGATTGCTGTTGTGGTTTTCGATGCCTAGGTTGATGCCGGGTGGCCCATACAGTTTCATTCCTTTTTTGTAACTTTGTAGCGGCTTGTTACAACTGAGTGGCTTGCTTGGCCATTTCAGACAGCAGTTAAGAGTCAACCACATTGCTGTGGGTATGGAGTCACATGTAGGCCCAACTAGGTAAGGATGACAGATTTCCTTCCCTAAAGGGCATTAGTGAACCAGGTGGGTTTTTACAACAATCAGTAATGGTTCTATGGTCATTGAATTATTTATTGAATTCAAATTCCACCATCTGCCATGGCAGGATGTGAACCCAGGTCCCTAGAGCATTACCCTGGGTCTCTGGATTACTAGTCCAGCGACAATATCACTACACCATCGCCTCCTCACATTAGTGGACCACATGGGTTTCTACAATAATTGATGATAGTTGTCATGGTCACCTGATCGTTGTCATGGTCACCGTTACTGAGGATAATTTTCAATTCCAGATTTATTGACTGAATTTAAATTCCACCAGCTGCCCTGGTGGATTGGAACATATGCCCCTATTCACAAAACATCCAGACAGCACCTGTGTGTTTAATTAGATGCAACTATGTTGGACAATGGAACCTGGCTGAAAGGGAATTTCTCCAGCCATAATATAATCATGTTTAAACCATGGACCTGGAATATACTTGCTATGGCCATGTTTGGGTAACTGGGTCAGTTTGTGAGGGGAGATCATGTGATGAGCCAAATAGCCCTCTTTTGTGTTTTAAGAAACTGTCTTTCCAGGCCAGCAGAATGGAAGAAGAGATGCATAAGAAGAAGGATCCTGAGTGGGTAATCTCTCTTTTTCTCCATTCATCCTGCCAACATGAACGCTGCCTTGTCGTTTGATCAACTGTACACCATGGGCAGTGTGTAAAAACCATCATAGCAGCTGCTGACTCCAGGAGATCAAATAGACATTGTCCATCAACATCTTTAAATTGTACCATCGCTGAATTTGGAAAGGCCACTGGGCCTTGTCATCCAAGGCATCAATCTACTGAATCTATATAAACTGACTTTTTTTGGACTTATATAGTACTTAACCTATCTTCCCACTTTGTAAGTTACATGAGTCTGTGTGTGTGAACTCTTGAAAGCAGGTGTATGTGAGAGTCAGCATGTTTTTATTATTTATATTTAGGTTGGTGTTAAGTACAATAAATTTTATTCTCTTTTCTCAAACAGTTAAGCACTCACTGGATTGGCAAGCATATTCTTTTATAAAGCACGTGTTGTCATCAATCGAGGAGTGGAGAAAGAGAAGAGACATTCTACCACTTCCCACCTGATTGTAATATGGTGCTCAAAGGAAATAAACATGGCAGTTACTTTTACCCTATCTCCTACTTTACCATGCTTCTTTTCATAATTATATCATCTTGTTCCTGGCTTGGGAATTTAATTGGATTTGTTCTTATGTTACCGCCCTAATCTCACACACTGGGGTGAAAACTACAAATTGGATTTGCACAACCCTTCTGATCAAGTTATGTTGTTGGGGTGGGAGTGGCCCTGAAGAAATTCTTGGCCTATAGTGTCCATAAATCTTGCCATTTCTCTATCTCTCCCTCTTCCTTTAAGACATCCTTAAAATCTGCAAGCGGAATCATCCGAGGTTTGCACTAAGTAGTGCCAGGCTTTGCAGGCAGCACCACATCACTTTTACCTCACCATTTCCTCACTCCAGATGCCATATCTAACAAGCCGCGCACATAGTTCTCAATGCTTGCAGCCCAGGACTGCCCCTGTGAAAGCCAAGAAGAGTTCAGTGACCTGTCACTGGAATGCCTTTTGGAGGCCCGCCGTGATGTCCTCCACCCTGGCCGCATGAGGTCCAGTAATCTCACCACTCCGGCTTGGGAAGCGGTGGTGGTCAATGCCAACGCTGCACAGAAGAGGTTGGTCATCCAGCACAGAAAGAGGATGAAGTGATCTCAGCTGTGCCACCAGCAACCATCTCAGCACTCTAACCTCACACACTCACAAGGCCATCACACATTCACTGGCGCGCACTCACTGCCAGCTCAAGGGACATCACCACTCACTTTCCCTCATACACCCCCTCACATCTCCATCTGGCCTCATCTCCTCTAGAGACTGCCTCCTCAACCCTCACCATCTTGAGGCCACTTGCATATATCAACATGTGCCCCCACTCATACCCTGGTATAGCCCCCTTCGCCAGCACAGCCCTCGCCCTGCAGCCTCCTCCTTTGCCTGAGGCACTTCTACCCCTTCCCCAAGCAAGCCCTAGCCCTGCAGCCGTTAAAGAGTCACCCCTGTCTTACAACTGGTCTGGGAGGTAGAGTCCTGCCCATGAGCCCCCCTAAAAGTGATGTGGTGCTGCCTGCAAAGCCTGGCACTGACGACCGTTGAGTGTTGCTGGAAAACAGGTAGGCAAACAAACCTCCAAGTCCAGAGCAAAGTGCAGCTTAACAGGTGCACGTTGCTTACGTACAGATATGAAACACATCGGTGTGCAAACTCGCCAGCATGCCCGGATGATCCAGCGTGGGGGCATAATTCCGGTGAGCAGGGCTTATAATGAGTTGCTAAAATATTGAGATTAGTTCCGTGATGTTTCTGATCTGCAATGGCAGGAAATGCGGCCTGACATTGATGGCTGGTGCGAACTTTTGCAAACTGCTTTCATGACGGCGTAAAACTGATTTTTGTCTTCCTTGCCATATTGTCTGCTCATGACCACCCACTGCCAACGAGACCGGACGATTCCACCCTACGTCTTTCACCATGCTTTTTGAGTCTAATTATGGCTCTGTGAAGAACCTTGTGACATTTTATTATATTAAAGTTGATCTACAACTCTTTTAGTTTTGCATCCTTACAACAACTTTAAAATCTTTCCTAGCATGCGGTATCCAGAACAGCATGCTATCGTGCATTTGTAGCCCAACCAATATTTTGTGCAAAATCCCACACATGTTCCTTGACTTGATATTCAATGCCTCTACATTTAAATCTCAGAAATCCATGTTCCTTTTCTTAAGAGCAATCAAAATCGAGCACAATTTATGCTGGAGCCCATTTGCTTAGTGTGTACTTTCAACTCTAATGAAGGCGTTGCACCTGAAAATATTGTGTATGTCCAGCATTATTTTGATTTTTTTAAGAATCGTATCCCCAGGATTTAAGCAACAAATTCCACAGTCTGAAGGAAGAGAGTAGGACGGGGCTTTGATTCCAAAGGAGAGGCTGAATTTGGGGGTTAAACCCAGATTTGCCAGGTTGCTGCCTTATCTTGCATTTTAAAAATTGTGCTGCGGGGATGGAAAAACACTTAGTGTTACAGATGAACTTTGTGGTATATATCTGGAGGCTGATATAGGAATTCTGCTGCATTTATCCTGGATAAACCCAACAAGGTATATGCCCTTTGAGAGCAGATATAGATCCAGTTCTAGGTCTTAAGAAAGCCCTATGAAAGCTTAAAACAAAATTGATCAATTCACTTTACAAAACTGCCTCTCCATTCTTTGAGTGGAGTGAAATTAAATAGATGGGATAAAAGCAAAAAACTGCGGATGCTGGAAATCCAAAACAAAAACAAAAATACCTGGAAAAACTCAGCAGGTCTGGCAGCATCTGCGGAGAGGAACACAGTTAACGTTTCGAGTCCGAATGACCCTTCAACAGAACAAAGTAAAATTATTTTTGTTTTTGTTTTAAATAGATGGGAGCTTTCCCTCAGTCCAATTCAGACTTTCTCGGGTCAGATTGGCAGGGTGCCAGGAGATCCCATCTCTCCTGTTGCATCTCTCTAGGTGTAGGTGCCCTTTACAAATTTTTAAAACCTCATATTACCTAGAAGTTGGCATGGAGTCAGCAGAGAGCAAAGTGATGGGTGGAAGTCTCATTGTACTTCTGAATTCTCAAAGCGGCACCTGGAATTTCTATGCTCTTGTGTTCGTTCTTTTGTTTCTTTATTGCTTTATTGGAGCTAATGGCTGGTATAAACAGAGTTTGTTAATGGTCATACAAAGATTATATTGCGGAGTTCAACCACAGCATTGATCCTCACAGAACCTTATTGTATATTGTTGAATAGATGGCTCTTAATGTTAGCTGAAAAAAATACTCCACTGTAGCATTTCTT
Source organism: Carcharodon carcharias (assembly GCF_017639515.1). Classification (NCBI taxonomy): domain Eukaryota; kingdom Metazoa; phylum Chordata; class Chondrichthyes; order Lamniformes; family Lamnidae; genus Carcharodon; species Carcharodon carcharias. Next base: position 180,391,544 of record NC_054471.1, read on the forward strand.
TGGTGTTCATCTGGTACTGAAAGATGTCTTTTCTGAGCAGTTTCAGGTAATCATCGAATCATAATTCATATAGTGAAACCTAAACTTATGTTGAATTAGCAGCTTGCACGGGTTTAATTGGTGTGAGGTAGTTAATCCACAAATTCCCAGGATTACAGAGAAACAGTGACAGCTGTTTTAGCATCTACCACCTTTAATTAGGGGTGTCTGGCAGCTCAGCTCGAGCTGGTGTGAAAGGGATTTTTCAAAAGGTTTGTCTCTCACTAATGACTTTCATTGTCATTTGTAGTAAATACTGGAGGACAGGGCAAGTGTTATCCAGGAATTAAATTTGACACATTTGACAACATTTCAGCTTTGCTTAATTGCTTTTACTTAATCCAATATTGTATCCAATAAAGTGCTGAATTTTATAGGAAGGCACTGTAATGCTGGGACCAGAAGTAAGTAATTACATCTTGTAGTGACTTTTGTGGAGGTATGTGAGCCCTTACAACCTAAATAATTATTAAGCACCTCTCAAGCAGGTTAGACTATGTTCAATTTAGGCTAAGTCCCGGGAATATGCAGGCAGAAAGGGTGATAGCAAATCTAAAGAAAGTTGTGTACCTTCAGGGCTGTTTACTTCAACTGTGTTAAAATTAACAAAGAAATATGAGGTCATGGGTTGTTAATAAGATTCCAGTAGCCATGATAGTGGGCATGTTTTTTGCTTTAATATTAATGAATGTTCATGTTGTTAGGCATTACTGTTGTAGACAAAATCATTTCTTTGTTCTTTGTATTGAGTTGAATCTTGACCATATGCAAAGTTGCTCCAAAAGTGTCATTGCTATTAATATTGCATTTGCATTTCATAGCAAAGGATCTCATTATTGATATCTTTTTCCTTCCATGCCCAGCTGTGTGCATGTAATCGGATACTACACTGGAGCTTAGTCAGCTTTTGATTTCTATAGTTGCTCTGTTCTCCTCTCTTCATCTCATCTAGTCTTGTCCCTTTTCACCTTTCCCTACTGCAGCACCAAACCTTCCTCAAACCCTCTCCTCACTTGTCACATATTCTGAACTGACTTCCTTTCCTGCTGTTATCCCAGAGTCGAGTCCTTCTTGATCAAGCCCATTGTCTTCCTCTACCCCTCCTATGGTATTTTCATCGTATCTATTAGGATATCTGCCACTCTTTTTCAATAGTACTTAGGCCTGTACTCCAGTTTACCTCTAATCACCAAATTGCTGTTTCCTCCTTCAATAACCTCATTCTCATGCAGCCCTTCAACGTTTCTCTTAAAATCCTCTTTGTGTTCCACTCCCCCAATCACCATGCTGACTTCCTCACAAAGATGTCCTCTCTTCTCTGCTTCCTTAGCTTCTGCTCTTGAGCAGCTTCCCGATGGTGTAGGGTGTCTTTGCATTCACATTGTTTTGTGGTGATGTATGTCAATTCTGCCATGTTCAAGAACTGAAAGGGTTTCCACTTTCTCAACACCCAGCTGGTGTGTGACCATAGGCAGCGGATCATTCAGGCCATGCCCAGTATCTTGGCAGCATTCAGTATGCTTTCATTCTGCAACAGTGTGCCATGGCAGCTGATTTCAGACATCAAGGGTTGACTGCTCTACTGGTCAACAAGGGCTATTCGCTGATGACATAACTCATAAGTCAGGTTCCTAACCCATGAAAATTTGTTTAGTTTGCATCCAATGAAAGTCATGCTGCCACAATAAATCTAATAGCACAGAGAATTGGCGAGCTAAAAGAACACTTCCATTGCCTGGACTGTGCTGGAAGACCCCTGCTCAAATGGAAGAAAGTATGTTTGGATCTAGTCCTAGGAAATGAAGCAGGGAAAGTGGAGTCTAATATACCATAATATCCACATCATAATTCAGTTTAAAGTAATTATGAAAAAATATCAAAATATCAAAGATAACAATATGCAACTGGGAAAGAACCAATTTCAGTAATTTAAGAATGATACAGGTAGATTGGCAAAGGCAATTGCAAGATAAAGCAGCAACAGAGCAATGGAGGACATTCTGGAAGTCCATATATAAAATGCGTACTGCACTACCTTGATCAGCATTGTTTGTTACTTCATGAAAGAATGCAATAAAGTTAATCAGACACAAGGTACCTTTAACAAATCTATGCTGGCCGTCCTTGATTAATACACGCCTTTCCAAATGAAAGTTTATTTTGTCCCTGATGATGATTTCCAATAACTTGCCCATTAATGTTAGATTGACTGGCCTTTAGTTACCTGGTTTATCCCTTTCCCCTTTCTTGGATAATGGTATAACTATAACAACCCTCCAGTCCTCCAGCCAGTACTCTGGTATCCAATGAGGATCGAAAGAGTGTGAACAATGCCTCTGCTGTTTCTCCTTTTAATTACCTAGCACAGATTTCATCTGAACCATCTGACTTACTAACTTTCAGGGATATTAATCTTTTTGTATGACTTCACTATTATTATTTTAACCATAGCTTCCCACTCCTCTGTTAGTGTAATCTTCACTTTCATTGTGAATCACCCTTCTAATAATTTTGCCATGTCTTCTGTCACCACATGAAGATTTCGCTTTCATTATTTAATAGGCCCAACATTTTCCCTAATAAACTATTTACACTTTATATGTTTAGAAAATGTTTTAGGGTTAAATGTAATGTTGCCTATTCATTTTGCCTTGTAACTTCTCTTTACCTCTTGTATTAATATTTGCAACTCTCCTTTTCCATAATTTTCTTGGTTATGAACTGAGCCTTCTCCTGACACTTGTCAAAAGCTTCGTTTTTCTGTTTTATTTTAACTTTTGTTAGTTTGTCAGCCAGGATGTCATACAGCTTTGGATGATCTAGCTTTTGTCCTCAAAGGAATGTGCCTCATTTGTACCTGAGCTATCTCTGGATAGGCCTCAGCTAGAGTACTATAGACAATTCATGAGCTACACTTCAGGAAAGATGTGAAGGCATTAGAAAGAATATAGTGGAAGCTTGTCGAATGCTACCAAGGATGAGGAATTTCAATTATAAGGAGAGGTTTGAAAAGTTAGGACTCTTTTCCTTGGAGCAGAAAAGGTTATGAGGTGGCCTAAAAGAGGTTCTTAAGCCAATGAGAAGTTTTGATAGATTAAAATGGAAAATATGTTCCCTGTGGCAAGTTCTGAGGCAGGAGGCACTTATACAAAAGGGATGGGTTGCACCTCAGAAGGCCTAGGATCAATGTCCTCACAGGGCAGTTCACTGGTGTGATTGGGGAGGGTTTAAACTAAATTAGCAGCAGGATGGAAACTAGCACAGTGAAGTAGAAAAGAAGAATAGAGTGTATAAAGGAGTGAGAGTGTTGGATAATACTAGAGGAGGTAGTATTACCATATTAGATAGGAGCAGATTAAGAAGGATTACAAGGAATACAAAGACAGGTTTCGAGTGAATGTATGTAAACACACTAAGTGTGGTGAATAAGGTTGATGAGCTATAAGCATGAATAGCCAGGTGAGAATATGATGTACTGGCAATAACGGAAATGTGGCTTAAAAATGGTGAGGACTGGGCACTTAGTAGTAAAGGACACAAAGTGTTCAGAAAAGATAGGGAGTGGAAGTAAGGGAGTGGGGTGGCAGTAGTGATTAGGGATGATATTAATGTTGGAGAGAGAGGATATCTTTGAGGGGGAAAAACAGAATCCGCCTGGTTAGAGTTGAAAAGAAAAAGAGTATAATTACACTATTGTGGATATTTGGTAGGCCTCCATATAGTGTGAGAGAAATAGACAAGCAAAACTGCAGGGAAATCACAGATGAATGTAAGAACAATAGAATGGTGATATTTGGGGGTCTTTAGTATACCCATTGGTATAGTGTTAGAATAAAGGGTAAGTAGGGGGAGGAATTTCTGAATTGTGTTCAGGAGAACTTCCTTGACCAGTGAGATCACATTCCAACTAGGAAGGAGGCATTATTGGATCTAGTGCTGGGGAATTTGGTGGGCCAGGTGGACCAACTGTCTGTGGTTGAAAAGCGTGATTAAGAGTGATCATCACATCATAAAGTTTAGGTTAGCAATGGAGAAGAACAAGGGACTATCAAAAGTAGAACTCCAAAATTGGAAGAGGGCTAACTTCAATGGAATGAGACAGGATTTACCCAGGGTAAAAAGGAATCAAAGGCTTACAGGGAAAACTGTAATGAAACAATGGTGACCTTTAAGGAGCAGATGTTTCATGTAATGGGTAATTACATTCCAGCAACGGCAAAAGTTGAGGGGAACAAAGCCAGGGCTCCTTGGATGATAAGGGAGAGATAGAGAACATGATAAACAAAAAAAAAATGTCAGATGAATTATTCAAATGAGAACCAGGCCAAATACAGTAGGTTGAAAGGGGAAGAGAAGAGGTAAATAAGGTAAGCAAAGAGAGAAATATGAGAATAGAATGGCAATTAACATAACAGAGAATCCAGAAAACTTCTACCAGCATGTAAATAGTAAGCAGGTAATAAGAGGGGGATGGATCCTATTAGGAACAAAGATGATGGTATATCTTGAGGCATGTGGCAAGTCTAGAATACTTAATGAGTACTTTGTGTTGGTTTTCACGAAGGAAGATGATGCTGACAAGAGGGGATGGCATAGGGTAATGGATACATTGAACAGTAATAAGTAGGATTTATTGGAAAGGCTGACTATGCTTCAAGTGGATAAGTCAGCTGGTCCAGATGGCTTGCATCCCAGGTTGCGAAAGGAAGCCAAAATAGAAATTCCAGAAGAGCTTGCTATTATCTTCCAATCTTCCCGAGATACTAAGGAGATGCTAGAGTATTGAAGTGTGGGAAATGTGATACCTTATTCAAGAAAGGGTGTAAGGAAATCCCTAGTTACTACAGACCAGTCAGTTTAACATCAGTGTTGGGTAAAGCTTTATGAACAATATTCAGGGGAAAGAAATCAACATGCACATGGAGAGGTTTGAGATAATGAAAGAGAATTGTAAATGGCAGGCAGATCATTGTTGGCTAATCTAGTCGAATTCTTTTATGAAATAAGAGAGAAGGCTGATGAAGGAAAAAACAATGTGTTGTCTATATAGATTTTAAGAAAATGTTTGACAAGGTATCACGTAAAAGGTTAGTTAACAAAATTTAGGCTGGTAAAAATAGGAAGATCTGTGTCAGCTTGGATAAAAAAAAATTGAAATAAGGACAAGAAACCGTGAGTTGTAGTAAATAGTTGTACGAAACATGGCAGCTAATTTTTCCACAGCAAGTCCCACCAACAGAAATGTGACACTGACCAGATAATCTGGTTTTGTGAGGTTGATTGAGGGGTAAATATTAGCCTTGATTTTTCTGCTAGAATCCTAGGCTGGGACTTAAACCCACAACTTTTTACTCAGAGGCAAGATTGCTACCAACTGAGGCACATGTGACACCTACTCTCATTGGAGGAGAATGCAGGCTTTAAAAGGACAACTTTGAGCAGCCAGCTCAGAGCCTAGGAAGCCGGCTTTTTATATTTCTCGCTAGTTTTCTCTCATACTCTAATTTTCCCCCTCTTAATTATTATTTTAGTTATCCTTTACTGGTTTCTAAAACTTCCATGATCTTCTGGCCTACCACTAATCTTCACAGCATTGTAAGCCTTTACTTTCAATTTGATACCATCCTTACTTAACCTTCTTAGTTAGCCATGGATGGGGCATCCTTCTCAATTGTTTCATTCTTTGATGGGATGTGGGTGTCGCTGGCAAGGCCAGCATTTGTTACCCATCCCTAATTGTCCTTGAACTGAGTTAATTGCTAGACCATTTCAGAAGGCAGTTAAGAGTCAACCATATTACTGTGAATCTGGAGTCACATATAGCCAGATGAGAGAAGGATGACACATTTTCTTCTCTAAAGGACATTTATGAATCAGATGTTTTTTTAAGATAATCAATGATAGTTCTGGCCATTGAAACTAGTTTTCAATTCCAGATTTTGTATATTGAATTAAAATTCTATCAGTTGCCATTATGGGATTTGAACCCATGTCTCCAAAGCATTAGCCTGGGCCTCTGGATTACTAGCCCAATGACCTTATCACTATGCCACCATCTCTATCTTGGACTCATGTTTCTCAATGGAATATATCTTTGCTGAGAATTATTAATTATCTTCTTAAATGTCTGCTACTGCTTCTCTACCTTCTACATTTTTTCCCAGTCCACTTTAACTCTGTCTTCATAACCTTGTAATTGCCTTAATTAAGTTTAAGACACTAGTTTTAGATTCACATTCCTCACCCTCAAAGTGAATGTGAAATTCTATCATGTTATGATCGATCTGGCCTAGAGGATCCTTTACTAACCCTGTCTCACCACACATTGCCAGATGTAATACAACCTGCTTCCTGGTTGGTTCCAGAATGTATTGTTCCAAGAATCTGTCCCAAAAATACTCTATGAACTTATCCTCAAGGCTACCTTTGCCAATTTGATTCATCCAATCTATATGAAGATTAAAATCACCCACAATTATTATAGTCCCTTTCTTAATAGACCCTGGCCTAAATTTGTGTTCTAAGGTCAGGCGTGCGCTTGACCCGGATGCATGTGAAATTGCGCGAGATGACATCAGTCGTGTATCCCAATGTCAGCACACACATGAGCAATATTGAGGTCGGTGGACGTGTGCAGGAGTCAGAGCCATGCCCGCTGACAATTAAAGGGCCAAATAAGGCCATTAAAAAGCCAATTGTACTAAAAGCCATCGCATGGGCAAAACGAGCAAGCGGGTAGCCTGTTTTTAATGAATTATCATCCAAAGGTGGGATAAAAAGGGCCTGGAGCATTGCCATTGTGAGTAGTGAGCAGTTTAGGAGATAGTTTGCTTCTGGTTGCTTAGTGAAACTGGATAGCTTTATCTCTGTTTTGAACTTCAGACTTTGCATTGCTAGCCTTCATTTCAGGATTCATTGGTGTCTCCAAGGCCCCTGGAGGATTTATACCATGTGGACCCTTCCAGTCACCAGAGAGCCTTCTGTTTCTCTGGTAATGGAGATTGCCTACTCCACCAGTGGCACCTCCTCTGAGGAGGAAGAGAGGGACAGGAGAGGAGGCCAGGTGTCCATAGGTAGCATCCAAGGGGATGATCTGTGTGAGGAGAGCGGAGGCACAGGGGTCGCAAGGCCAGCAGGGAGTCCAAGGCGGAAGGGGCTGCAGAAGACACCACTACCCTGCTGCTAAAGTGTACAGACAGTGATGCAGCCACCTCAACATGTCAGAGGTGCAATGCCGAAGGAGGCTTCGCCTCTCCAGGGAGACTGTAACCTCCATATGTCAGATGATTGGGCTGGAGATCACATCCAATTGTGTGGGTGGAAACCTCATGCCAAGAATTGGGGGAGTCGAGTGCCCACAGGACTTGCCCTCCCACCTGATGTGCCCAGCAGGTGCAGATGCCGATGCCATTGCAGCTGAAAAAAAATGTTTCAGCAGACAACTCCAAAGCTACATAGTGTCCCCTGTCAGCCTTCGGGGAGCTGCCTCTGCTCCTTTTAAATCCCCCATCAGGTCGCCATTGGACCTGACCCCCCCAGAAGCTCCCATCCCCACCCAGCCCTTCCAACCACTGAGCAGACGCATTTTATGCTGGGCAGCCCTTAATTCGCCACCCAGCATGAAATTGTGTTGGAAATGCGATCTCGCCCAAGAGTGGATTATACGTTCACTTCTGGGCCTGCTCACTTGGTGTACACACCAAACGTGAAATTCAGGCCCCCATTATTTCTTGACTTATATTCAGTCCTCCAGCACATCTACTGTTAGGCCTATAAACTACTCCAACCAGTGACTTCTTTCCTTAGCTATTTCTTATCTCCACCTAAACTGGTTCTACATCTGGATCCTGAGAACCAAGATCATTTCTCACTGCTGTATTGATTTCATCCTTTATTAACAGAGTTACCCCACCTCCTTGTCCTTTCTTCCTGGTTTTCCAAAATGTCAAATGCCTTTGAATATTCAGGTCCCAGCCTTGGTCGCCTTACAACTCTGTAATGACTATTGTATCATACTCATTTGGACTCATAGACTCATAGGTGTTTACAGCACAGGAGAACATTCGGCCCATCGTGTCCGCGCCAGTCAACAAAGATCTGACTACACTAATCCCATCTTCCAGCACTTGGCCTATAGCCCTGGAGGCTATGGCTATGCAAGTAAATATCTAAATACTTCTTAAATGTTACGAGGCTTTCTGACTCAAATACCCTTTCAGGCAGTGATTTCCAGATTCCCACCAACCTCTGGGTGAAAAAATTTCTCCTCAGCTTCCCTCTTAGCTTTATACCTCTTATCTTAAATCTATGTCCCCTGGTCATTGACCCCTCTACTAATGGAAAAAGTGCCTTCCTATCCATACTATCTATGCCCCTCATAATCTTATTCACCTCTATCAGGTCCCCTCTCAACCTTCGCTGCTCCAAGGAAAACAACCCCAGCCTATCCAATCTTTCCTCATAGCTCAGACCCTCCAGCCCAGGCAGCATCCTGGTAAATCTCCCCTGTACCCTCTCCAGTGCAATCACATCCTTCCTATAATGTGGTGACCAGAACTGCACGCAGTACTCCAGTGGTGGCCTAACCAGCGTTTTATACAGTTCCAGCATAACCTCCCTGCTCTTGTATTCTATGCCTCAGCTAATAAAGGCAAGTATCCCATATGCCATCTTAACCACCTTATCTACCTGCTCTGCTACTTTCAGGGGTTAATGGATTTGCACACCAAGGTCCCTCTGATCTTCAGTACTTTCCAGAGTCCTACCATTCATAGTGTACTCCCTAGCCTTGTTAGCCCTTCCCAAGTGCATTACCTCATACTTTTCCAGGTTGAATTCTATTTGCCACTGCTCTACCTCCCTGACCAGTCCATTAATATCCTCCTGCAGTTTACAGCTATCCTCCTCACTGTTCACCACCCTACCAATTTTTGTGTCATCGTGAACTTCTTGATCATACTCCCTACCTTTAAGTACACCACAAACAGCAAGGGCACCACACTGAGCCCTGCGGAACCCCACTGGAAACAGACTTCCAGTCACAGAAACATCCCAGTCACAGAAACAAAGAAACATTTATTTCTATTTGTGCCATCAATTCATCCATCTTGTTCTGAATGCTGTGGTATTCAGCAAAAGAACTTTTAATTCTGTCCTATTTCCATTTTTTTCTTACCTTATTTGCTTGAACTCTCTGTGCCTCCCTGTCACACTCAGGTTGCTATTACCCATGTCTCTGCCCTGCATTATTGTCTTGCCCTTTCTCTTTAACTTCCCAAATCACCCCTCACATGAATCCTCCTGCCACCGTTTAGCTTAAAACCCTCTCTAAAACCCTAGCTATATGATTTTCCAGGACACTGCCCCAACACGGTTCAGGTGAAGACCATCCCAACAGTACAGCTCCATTTTTCCCCAGTACTGGTGCCAGTGCCCATGAATCAAAACCCACTTCTCCCACACCAATCTCTGAGCCACGCATTCAACTCTCTGATCTTATTTACCCTATGCCAATTTTCTTGCGGCTCAGGTAGTAATCCAGAGATTATTACCTTTGTAATTCTGCCTTTCAATTTAGTCCTAGACTGCTCATACTTCCTTAGCAGTGCCTCTTTCCTAGTCCTTCTTATGTTGTTGGTACCCACGTGGACCAGGACAACCAAATCCTTCCCCTCCCATAAGTTTCTCTCCAGCCCTGAGGCGATGTCCTTAACCCTGGCACCAGGCAGGCAAACACAGCCTTCAGGAGTCATGCTCTTGGCTGCAGAGAACCATATCTATCCACCTAACTACACTGTTCCTTATTACTATGTTCCTTTTAACTTCCCCAATTTGACTGTTCCCCTGCCCCATGGTGCCATGGTCAGTTTGCTCATTTGCTGTCCCTGCTCTTGTCCACACAATTTGCAAGAACTTCGGACCCTTTGGACAAGTGAAAGGGCTAAGGCTCTTTATTGCTACCTTCTGGATCCCAGCAGTCACACCCTCCGGTCCCTGACCATGAACCAATCTGAAGTAACTAACCTAAGGGGTGTGACTGCCTCCTGAAACAAAGTGTCCAGGCTACTTTCTCCTTCATGCCTCGCAGCCCAGACTCCAGCTCACCAACTCTAAGCTGCTTGAGCTGCAGACATTGCAAATCTGGTTTCTGTGCATCATACAGGTACTCACCAGCTCCCACATGCTACAGCTATAACAGTTGCACCACTCAGTCTTGCTTTTTTGTAACCTGACCCATCAAAGTCTTCATCTGAGTCCTCTGCAGCATAACTTGTGTGGGAACTCATCTTCCACGAGCTAGAAACTGTACCTTCTGTGTCCTTGCACTGCTACAGGGGACTTGTGCCCTCAATTGCTCACCACATGTAGATCCCTCCTTTACATGCTGTAAGATACATAGTATCTGAATTGAGGTTTGCAAGAGTGACATCAAGTGCCAGTGATTCTCCACTGTCACTTGTTTCTTGGTTGTCCTTGCCTGCCCAGATGGTACCTGAAATTGGGTATCTGAAAGGAAAAGGGGAGAATGGTAAGGTTGTGATGAGGAGAGGAATAAGAAAATCAAGGTACTTGTTTATCCCATCTGCAGCTTGCATGTCAGAAGAGATTCTGGGATGAGGGAATAGTGCATATGCAAAGGTGGATTAGGTATGAGGATATTGTCACCTTGAATAGATTCAGCCTCACCTCTGGCCTGGGCGTCAGCAACAGCTCTTCCCATAATGGCTACACCTCCTTCATGGGGGCTTGAGCATGCTGGTGCGACCCTCCCCTTCTGGTTAGATTCTGTGTACGGTTGTGAACCACCTTCTCTTACAAGAGTGAAGGAAGAAAGGGAAGCTGAATTTTCGGTTGTATCTCGGATCCAATGCGTTTCTACCTAATTTAGTGACATTTAGTAATTGTGCTGTGAGGGTGGGAGGAACTTCTTAGACTTGACTTCTAGCATAGCAGATGAACATTTTGGGTATATATGGAGGCCGCCCTAGAAATTCTGCTCCATTTGCCCCTGAAAAGCTATGCCTTCTGAAAGCAGGTGCAGACACTGTTCTGGGCCTGAAGAAGGTCCTACTAAAGCTCAAAGCAAAATTGATCAATCACCTTTACAAAAATTGTCTCTCCATTCCTGGAGGGGAATACAAATAAAAATTCTGGACACCTTTCTTTAGTTGAACTCTGACTTTGGGTTCCCCCTCTCAGATTGGCACTTTGCCACTCTGAATTCCATTGCGTCATCAGAGCAGTTGCCTCTGTTGCATCTCTACAAGTGTGGGTGACCCTCAAGAATTCTTAAAAGCTTTTGTTACCTAGGAGTGGGAAGGGAGCAAAGTGATGGGTGGAAGTCCCAATCCTCTGTACTTCTGAGTTCTCAAAGTGTGCTTTTCCTATTGACTTATTGGAGCTGATGGCTGGTATAAATGCGATTTGTTAGTGCACATACTCAGATTAGATTGCAGAGTTTAGCCACAGCATTGACTCTCACGTTAACCATATATTAATTATGTTGGTGAATACATTGTTCTTAATATTATCTGAAAAACAATCAACTATGGCATTTCTTTTGTGTTGCTCTCATGCTGAGAGGTACATCATTCACCTATTCTGATCAGTTTTAGGTAACCGTCAAATCAGAGCTCAGAGCTTACTTAAGGAATAATAATGAAAATCATAATTCATATCGTGAAACCTAAGCTTGTGTTGATTTAGCAGTTTGTAATGGTTTAACTGGTGTGAGATAGTAAATCTACAGATTCCCAGGATCACAGAGTGAAACAGTGACAGCTGTCTCTGCATCTTCCACCCTTAATTAGGAGTGTCTGGCAACTCAGCTTGAGCTGGTGTAAATGGATTTTTCAAAAGGTTTGTCTCTCACTAATGGCTTTCATCTTTACTTGTATAAAATGCTGGAGGACAGGCCAAGTGTTAGGAATGATCGAATGGTATACATTGGTAAAAGGGTTGTAAGGCTGTTTATTACTCAGTTTTGCTCTCAGTTCAGATAGGCAAAACTATAACACTATATTATCTCTTGTAATTGTACCACGACAAAACTTTTCAATTTTGCTTAACTTTTTTTACTTCACCCAACGATATGGAAGAAATTTAAAGGGCCGATTTTAAAGTGCATTATACTGTACAGTAAAGGACACTGTGGCATTGGACGTGAAGTACCTAATTACATATTGTGCCCCTAGAACATGGAGCGATCTTTGGGGAATTATATGATGCCCATTAATTGAAATAATTATTGAGCATCTCCTAAACAGATTAGCCTAGATTCAGATTAGGCTAGGTTCAGATTAGACTGTGTTGGTTCGCCTAGTTTCAGCTCAGCTTGATTCAGGGAATGCACAGGCTGTGAGAATAATAGCAGATCTAAGTAGATTTGAGAAACTTTGGGGCCATTTGCTCTTCTGTCAACATCAATACTCAAGAGTGAAATCTAGGCATAGGTTGCTAATGAAGTTCTGGCAACTATGGCAATTCCTAGGTTGTTTACTTTATCATTAATGAATATTCATATTATATTGTAACTATCACTCATATGCTACCTATGCTAATCATCTTGGAATGTTTTAATCATGTTAACATTGCTATTTACATATGAGTAGCAGTTGTTGTTGTATTCTTGTTGAATACAGGACAATTTAAAACAAAAACAGAATTACCTGGACAATTTACTTGCTTTTTGTATTAAATACTTATATGATTATATGCAAAGTAGCTCCAAAATTGTGATTGCTATTAATTTTGTACTTGCATAATTAAAAGGTATCATTCCCAATATCCTTCTCCTTCCATGCCCAGCTATGTGCACATAATCAGCTACTACACTGGAGCTTAGTCAGCTTTTGATGTCTATAGCTGCTTTGTTCTCCTCTCTTCATCTCATCTAGTCTTGTCCTTTTTCACCTTTCCCTACTGCAGCACCAAACCTTCCTCAAATCCTCTCCTCACTTGTCACACATTCTGAACTGACTTCCTTTCCTGCTGTTTTCCCAGAGTCAAGTCTTTCTTGAGCAAGCCCATGGTCTCCCTCTGCCCCTCCTATGGTTATTTCCATCATGCCGATTATGACACCTGCCACTCTTTCCTTCAATAGTCCTCAGGCCTGTGCTCTTGTTTACCTCTAATCACCAAATTGCTGTTTCCTCCTTCAATAATCTCATTCTCATGCAGCCCTTCAACCTTTCTCTTAAAATCCTCATTGTTCTCCACTCCCCCAATCACCATGCTTACTTCCTCACAAAAGTGTGCCCTGAGCACCTACTTATTTATTGGTGATTTCAGCCTGAGGCTAAACTCCCCTAGGCACCCCACCCCTGCTGTCAGACTTCTCTGCTCTTTTATCCTCATCCAATCTCACCTGAGACATAAGTGCTCCTATCCTCAGCCGTAACCAGATCTCGGCCATTCAATCTCTCTTGTCCCCTCCACTTCATAGATCTCAATCAGTGACTGGACTATCTCCATCCCATTCTCTCAGTTCCTTCGCCTCTGTCGCATCTGTTCCGACGATGCTACATTCAAAAACAGTTCCTCTGACACGTCCTCCTTCTTCCTTAACCGAGGTTTTCCACCCACGGTCGTTGACAGGGCCCTCAACCGTGTCCGGCCCATCTCCCGCACATCCGCCCTCACGCCTTCTCCTCCCTCCCAGAAACATGATAGGGTCCCCCTTGTCCTCACTTATCACCCCACCAGCCTCCGCATTCAAAGGATCATCCTCCGCCATTTCCGCCAACTCCAGCATGATGCCACCACCAAACACATCTTCCCTTCACCCCCCTTATCGGCATTCCGTAGGGATCGCTTCCTCCGGGACACCCTGGTCCACTCCTCCATCACCCCCTACTCCTCAACCCCCTCCTATGGCACCACACCATGCCCACGCAAAAGATGCAACACCTGCCCCTTCACTTCCTCTCTCCTCACCGTCCAAGGACCCAAACACTCCTTTCAAGTGAAGCAGCATTTCACTTGCATTTCCCCCAACTTAGTCTACTGCATTCGTTGCTCCCAATGTGGTCTCCTCTACATTGGAGAGACCAAACGTAAACTGGGCGACCGCTTTGCAGAACACCTGCGGTCTGTCCGCAAGAATGACCCAAACCTCCCTGTCACTTGCCATTTTAACACTCCACCCTGCTCTCTTGCCCACATGTCTGTCCTTGGCTTGCTGCATTGTTCCAGTGAAGCCCAACGCAAACTGGAGGAACAACACCTCATCTTCCGACTAGGGACTTTACAGCCTTCCGGACTGAATATTGAATTCAACAACTTTAGGTCGTGAGCTCCCTCCCCCATCCCCACCCCCTTTCTGTTTCCCCCTTCCTTTTTTTTCCAATAAATTATAAAGATTTTCCTTTTCCCACCTATTTCCATTATTTGAAAAAAAAACCCCACTAGAGCTATATCTTGAGTGCCCTACCATCCATTCTTAATTAGCACATTCGTTTAGATAATATCACCAACTTTAACTTTAACACCTATGTGTTCTATTGTACTATTGTCGTTGACATCTTTTGATGATCTACTTCTACCACTGCTTGTTTGTCCCTACAACCACACAGCCCCCCTCCACCTCTCTCTCTCTCTATCTCTCCGCCCCCCACACACACACCTTAAACCAGCTTATATTTCAACTCTTTCTTGGACTCGAACTCAAGTTCTGTCAAAGGGTCATGAGGACTCGAAACGTCAACTCTTTTCTTCTCCGCTGATGCTGCCAGACCTGCTGAGTTTTTCCAGGTAATTCTGTTTTTGTACTGGACTATCTCTGATCACTTCCTTGACTCAATTAATATCTATATCCTCCTACCTTCCCCTAACCCCAACACCACTGCTATTACAAGTCCTTACTAATCCACTCTCACACTCCTAACTATCTCGCCATCTGCTGAGGAAGTTCTGCCATCGTTGAGCTACACACATCACTGAAACAGCCTTGGCCAACATTATGAATGATAATCTCTGCAACCGTGATCATAGCGCATTATCTCTCTTTTTCCTCCTTGCCCTCTCCAGGGTGTTCAAAGTAATAACTTCACCATCCTGCACAAAATGCTCCTCTGTCCGTGGAACTGGACTCATGTATTTCCCCTTCAGCCTAATGACAGAGATTATTGGCAGATGAGTGATCTGGGTGTGCTGAATTGAACAGCATGTGAGGCTAGTGGTGCAGTTGGTAGGACAAGGCATGTAAATACACATTCACTGATCTTCATCACTTGTGTGAGTTCATTAAACTTTTTATGGCACTGCAACGAGATCCTTGGGGCTAGACCCCTGGCATTGACCTCCGTGGTTATTTGTTCCCATTACCATCTCATTTTGTGTCTGCAAGGCCTCCTACCACCTCCGCACCCCCTGCCACTGCCATCTCCTCCATCCCCATCCCCTCCCCACGTGATATAGGACAACCCTGCTTTGTCCCACCTCCTCCCCGAGACTTCTATTGCAATGTCTAAAAATCTAGGTACTTGTTCTCTCCCACGGTAAGACACTTTTCACTCTTTCCCAGATGAGATTCAGTTGCAATTACAAATACAGGCACCTGTTCCAGCCACAATACACCACCCCTTTGAGAGGTGTAAGCTGGCTTAAAGTAGTGCACGTTATAAGATCAGACTCCCAGCTGATGTGTGCAGCCAACGAACATTGTGGTTAGTGCTGGTTGCATGAAGCAAACACATAATGAGGAGACAGCACCAAATTGATGTGCAGCCTGCATTACATTGAATGGGCATGGTTTAATCGTGCATTGCATTTTCAGGGGATATCTATTTTCACTCCTAGGTTTCCATCATGGACAATGACAAAATATTTCTTGGTTAATTTTTAAGCCTACCTGACTGCTGCTGTGTTGCTGATGCATGGATTTCTAGGATTAGAAATTTGCTCAAGTTTGTTATGGGACCCAAAAGTGGTGATGTGCCCAAAATGCCTTCATTTAACTTGAATTTGGTATTTGTGCCTCATCTAAGTATTGTAGAGTGAAAGGTTCTCAGCAGGCTGTGAGGTTTCTTGTCGTTGAATTTCTGGGAGGTTGGTTCTCAGGTGAACTTGGGGGAATCCTTCTCTCTGTTGGGACCTCCCACCTTATTGCCGTTATTGTTTAGCTGCTTACCGGCTAGCAGCTAACTTGATGGCTTTTTGGTGGAACTCAAAAGCCTGCTAGCAGCTTTTGCGAATTTTAAAAGCAGACAGAGGACATAACCGTCTCATCATTCAACCTTTAACAAGTTCAAAGCCCTTTTCAAATAAGGCAGTGGTTATGTCGTTTGCACATCCTATGTTGTGGGTTTAACATCTTGAGGGTTTGAGACAGCTAGTGTCTTTATGTTTGAGTGAACCGTTACATTTGCTAATACACTTTTGGATTAGTTTGAGGAAAGGGCTTTGATTCAACATCTGTCTGGAATGTTCCTTTTGTTTCCTCTTGGGACAGGGAAGCAGCTTACAGATGAGTGAGTGCCCCTTGATAGTATTGTCAACAATTTCCATCACTTCACTGATGATTGAGGGTTGACTAATGGGTTGGTAATTGTCTGGCTTGTATTTGCCATGCTTTGTGTGGACAACATAATGAGGAGACAGCACCAAAATGGGCAATTTTCCACATTTTCAGGTAGATGCCAGTGTTGTTGCTGTACCAGAACAGCTTGGCTAGGGGCATGGTTAGGTCAGAAGCACAAGTCTTCAGTACTGCTGCTGGGATGTTGTCAGGGACCATAGTCATTGCTGCATCCAGTGATTCAACCATTTCTTGATATCATGTGTAGTGAATCAAGTTGACTGAAATGTGGCACCTGTGATAATGGGGTCTTCAGGGCGAGGATAGGATGGGTCATCCACTCAATGCTTATGTCTAAACATCTTGCACGTCAGTGTTCTACTGTACACTGCCCCACTGGAATCCCTATAGCAAAACTCATCTGTGACTCTGCCCTCCAGGGAGCTGGCACACAAACTGTTCTTCAACCCGACAAGTTACATTCTCAAAAAGCTCTTAACAGCTTTATTTCTCTTCCATAAATCAGTGTTGTCTCTGCCTAGTCATACTATGATTTTCTACGTGCCCTGTCACCATTCTGCCATTTTCCCTATTACTGATGTCAGGCCTGTCATTCCCCATTTTCCCTTTGCCTCCTTTCTTGAATAGCAGGTTTAAAATTGCTACCTTCCCATCCATGGGGACTGTTCTAGAATCTATAGAATACTGGAATGTCAAAACCAATGCATCCACTGTCTCTGCAGTGTCTTGTAAAACCCTAGGATAGAGGCCATCAGGGGATTTGTCAATTTTTCACCTCCTTTATTTTGGCAGTGCTATTTCTTTACTAGTACTAAATTCTTCTAAGTTCTTCATTCTCGCTAGGGCCTTGGTTTCCCATTATTTTCAGAACTTGATTTTGTGTCTTCTAACGTGAACACAGATGCAAAGCATTTGCTTAATATCTCTGCCATCTTCATTTTCCCTATAATTTCTTCTATCTCTGACTTTAATGGAGCCACATTTACTTTCATTAATCGCTTCCCCTTTTCATATCAATAGGAACTTTTACAATCGGTTTTTGTGTCTCTTGCTAGTTCACTCTTATATTCTCTTTTCCCTAACTTTATTAATTTCTTGGCCATCCTTTCCTGAATTTTAAAATCCTCCTAATCCACAGTCTTAATATTGAGTACTGCTGAAAAAAGAGACATGTCTAAGCTTTTCATCTTGCACTCATCAGGACACGTGCAAGAATAACAATATATGGGGAAAACAACAATTTATACTGTATGTGAACAGCGTGCTAATTGGTTGGCAAGTGGCATTGCCATGGAGAATGCACCAGTGATAGTGACCGACAGTTAACTGCCAAGCATTGTTTGAAATTTAAACCTGGTGGTTTGACTCTAATTGATCAAGGCATTGCGCTGAGACAATGACCTTCTCCAACAGGAAAGAATCCAACCATCTACCCTTGATATTTGGCATTACTATTGCTGAATCCCTGATTATCAACATCCTAGGGGTTGCCATTGACCAGAAACTGAACTGGGCCAGCCACATAAATACTGTGGCTACAAGAGCAGGTCAGAGGCTGGGAATACTGCATTGAGTAACTCAGCTCCTGATTTCCCAAAGCCCATCCACATTCTACAAGGCTCAAGTCAGGAGTGTGATCGAATGCTCTCCACTTGCTTGGATGAGTGCAGCTCCAAGAACACTCAAGAAGCTTAACACCATCCAGGACAAAGCAGCCCATCTGAATGGCACCCATTCCACCATCTCCAACATCGTCCCTTGCATCATGTTTCAGCTAACATTGAAAAGTTGCCCTCATGGTACAAGCAAATCTAGGAGTCCAGGTTAGGACAATGCCTGTGTCTGGGATGTGAGTTCAAGATGCAGTCGAAGCTGCTGTCACTCGGCCATGTGATATGGGGCAGTGCTGGGTGTGGCAATAGTGAGCCATCATGTGCACTAATCGCTAGGCATCCATGTGATGGCCTGAAATCTCTGGCATCCTTTAAGGGGCCTTGAGAGGCAGCCGCAAAAGATGACTTGACCAAGAGTGATCATTAGGAGACAATTGCTGACCCTTGCGTCAATCTCTTTGATACTGCAGTGAGGAGACCATCAGGAACATATAGTCTGGTGATCTCACTGTCTGCCTGATTCCTTATGGGCAGGAGAGAAGAAGGAGAAGAATGTGATGGAGACACCTCGCTCATCAAAGGGAGGAGCAGAACCCTGAAGACTAAGGGGTGGCACGGCCTCCTCAGCACACAGAGGATGAACCCCACAGAACTGTCCCTCGTAGGTGCATTACTAGAGCCAGGGTCTACAGATGGTGCTACCTGCAGATGAGCACCAGTGTCGCCCACACTTGCGCATGTCAAGGGAACTGGTCACGCACATATGCCATATGCAGGATTTGGTACCACGGGGACATGGAGGGCATCCACTGCTATTGGCAGTTAAAGTTACCACTGCAATCAATTTCTACAGCAGTGGCTCCTTCCAGGGCTCCACTGGGGACCTTGATGGGTTCTGGCAAGTCTCCACACAAAAATGAATCCAGGAGGTCACAGATGCCCTTTTTGCCAAGGCACAGTGGCGTAGTGGTATTGTCATTGGACCGATAATCCAGAGGCCCTCTGAGAAACCGGGTTCAAATCCCACCATGGCAGATGGAGGAATTTGAATTCAGTAAAAAAAATCTGGAATTAAAAGTCTAATTATGACCATAAAACCATTTTCGATTATCGTAAAAACCCATCTGGCTCACTGATGTCCGCTAGGGAAGGAAATCGGTCGTAATCACCTGGTCTGACCTACATGTGACTCCAGATCCGCAGTAATGTGATTGGTTCTTAAATGCCCTCTGAAATGGCCTAGCAAGCCACTCAGTTGTATCAAACCGCTAAAAAGTAAATAAAAAGGAATGAAACTGGACGGACCAGCCAGCATCGACCTAGGCTCTGGAAATTACAACTGCAAACCCAGCCCTGTTGACCCTGCAAAGTCCTCCTTTCTAACACCTGGGGGCTTGTGCCAAAATTGGGAGAGCTGTCTCACAGACTAGTCAAGCAACAGCCTGACATAGTCATCCTCACGGAATCATACTTACAGATTATGTCCCAGACACCACCATCGCCATTCCTGAGCGATGTTCCTATCATTCTTGATATTCTTGTCCCACCGCAGGACAGGCCTAGCAGGGGTGGCAGCACAGTGGTATACAGTCAGGAGGGAGGGAGTTGCGCTGGGTCCCGGTGAAGTCTCACAGCATCAGGTCAAACATGAGCAAGGAAACCTCATACTGCCCTCCTTCAGCTGATGAATCAGTGCTCCTCCATGTTGAACACCACTTGGAGGAAGCACTGAAGGTGGCAAGGGCACAGAATGTACTCTGGGTGGGGGACTTTACTGTCCATCACCAAGACTGGCTCTGTAACATCACCACAGACAAAGCTGGCTGAGTCCTAAAGCATATCGCTGCTAGATTATGTTACGACCCACCCAGCTGAGGTTCTCCAAAGTTGTTGATCCAACTGAGACCCCTCAATTTATCACTGTCTGGCTGGGACACTCCCAAATTGTTGTGTTGTGGGTGAGGACGGATGAACTGGCTCCCTGTCTTTATTCAGCCCTCCCCTTCTGTTGGTCACAACAAGACTTAATCTAAAAAGGATCTCTTTCACAGATACCTTTTCCCAGGCCCAATTGTTCTGGTTTTGAAGGAGCCAATTTGATCAGGCTTTCTTGAGTTAAAGGTAAGAGCAAGTTTATTAACAACTAAAGGCAAGAAAAGATAAAACGCACGCATATACAGCGATACAGGTTAAAAGTAAGAATTTGAGGTTCCAGTCGAGTTGACTCTGGTGGACGAATAGCCGGTTTCAAGAATGCACTAGTGATGAATTCGGTAGACAGGGAGAGACATCAGGATACCTACAAAATATCGATTTGCAGGGATACTGTGTGTGGCTGTTACTTCTGAGTCAAACTTACAGCTTTTGCTCTCTCTCAGAACACCCACCAACAGACACTGAGGCAGCTTTTCAGCTCAATTTCAACCCCTTCTTTGTATATTCCAAGTGGGAAGCAATTCATAAATCTGTCTGGGCATTGCTCACAGGATTTCTCCATGAGCTGATGCTCATCTCCTATTATGTCCCAATGTCTCTACTGGAGGGAGCAATTAATTTCTTGATGTCTTTAGAAGTACCTTATCTGGCAATAATGGGGGAGTTCCATTACCTGCAGCTTTCCAGCCAGTGGCTTATGTGCATTTTTTAAAAACTCAGGTCTTATTTTTTAAAGTCAATTATTTCCAGACTTAATCTGGTGTTTTCCCTTCATTATCATGACAACTGGGTCTGTGGCAGGTGGTGAGGGAACCAACAAGAGGGAAAAACATACTTGACCTTATCCTTACCAACCTGCCTGCCGCAGATGCCTCTGTCCATGACAGTATCGGTAAGAGTGACTAACGCACAACTCTTGTGGAGACGATATCCCATCTTCACATTGAGGATATCCTCCATCATGTTGTGTGGCACTACCACCATACTAAATGGGATAGATTTTTTATCAGATCTAGCAACTCAAGACCGGGCATCCATGAGGTACAGTGGGCCATCAGCAGCAGCAGAATTGCACTCAAACACAATCTGTAGCCTCATGGCCCAGCATGTCCCCCACTCTACCATTACCATCAAGCCAGGGGATCAATCCTGGTTCAATGAAGAGTGCAGGAGGGCATGCGAGTGGCAGCACAAGGCATACCTAAAAATGAGGTGTCAACCTGGTTAAGCGTGCTAAACAGCATAAGCAGTGAGTGATAGACAGAGCCAAGCAATTCCAAAATCAATGGATCAGATCTAAGCGCTGCAGTTCTGCCACATTCAGTCGTGAATGGCGCTGGACGATTAAACAACTCACTGGAAGATGAAGCTCCACAAAATCTCCATCCTCAATGATGGAGGAGCCCAGCACATCAGTGCAAAAGATAAGGCTGAAGAATTTGCAACAAACTTCAGCCAGAAGTGCTGAGTGGATGATCCATCTTGAACTCTTCTGGAGGTCTCCAGGATCACAGATGCCAGGCTTCAGCCAATTTGATTCACTCCACATGATATCTAGAAATGGCTGAGGGCAATGGATACTGCAAAGGCTTTGGGCCCTGACAGTAGTCCAACAATAGTACTGAAGGCTTGTGCTCCAGAACCTCCTGCGCCTCTAGCCAAGCTGTTCCAGTACAGCTACAACATGGCATCTACTTAGATATGTGGAAAATTGCCCAGGTAATTCCTGTACACAAAAAGCAAGACGAATCCAACCTCATCACCTTATCAGTCTACTCTTGATCATCAGTAAAGTGATCGAAGGGATCATAAACAGTGCTATCGTGTGGCACTTGCTTAGTAATAACCTGCTCACCGATTCTCAGTTTGGGTTCCACCAAGGTCACTCAACTTCTGACCTCACTACGATGGTTCAAACATGAACAAAAGACCTGAACTCCCGAAGTGAGGTGAGAATGACTGCCCTTGACATCAAGGCAGCATTTGACCGAATGTGGCATCAAGGAGCCCTAGCACAACTGGAATCTATGGGAATCAGCGAGAAAACTCTCCATTGGTTGGACTCATATCTAACACAAAAGAAGATGGTTATGGTTGTTGGAGGTCAGTCATCTCAGCTTCAGGGCATCACTGCAGGAGTTCCTCAGGGTAGTGTCCTGGGCCCAACAATCTTCAGCTGCTTCATCAATGACTGTCCTTCCATCATAAGGTCAGAAGTGAGGATGTTCGCTGATGATAACACAATGTTCAGCACCATTCGCGACTCCTCAGATACTGAAACTGCCCATGTCCAAATGCAGCAAGACCTGGATAATATCCAGGCTTTTGAGGACAAGTGGTAAGTAACATTTGAGCCACACAAGTGTCAGGCAATGGCCATCTCCAATAAGAGAGAATCTAACTATCATCCCTTGATGTTCAATGACATTACCATCACTGAATCATCCATTATCAACATCCTGGGAGTTACCTTTGACCAGAAACTGAACTGGACTAGCCATATAAATACTATGGCTATAAGAGAAGGTCAAGGCTAGGAATCCTGCAGCGAGTAACTCACCTCCTGACTCCCCAAAGCCTGTCCACAATCTACAAGACACAAGTCAGGAGTTTGATGGAATACTCTCCGTTTGTCTGGATGAGTGCAGCTCTAACAACACTCAAGAAGCTCGACACCATCCAGGACAAAGCAGCCCGCTTGATTGGCAACACATCCACAAACATTCACTCTCTCCACCACCAACGCACGGTAGGAACAGTGCATACCATCAACACGATGCACTGCAGAAATTCACCAAGGCTCCTTAGTCAGCACCTTCCAAACCCACAACCATGACCAACTAGGACAAGGACAGCAGATAGATGGGAACACTGCCACCTGGAAGTTCCCCTCCAAGTAACTCACCATCCTGACTTGGAAATCTTTTGCTGTTTCTTCACTGTCGCTGGGTCAAAATCCTGGAGCTCCCTCCCAAATAGCACAGTGGGTGTACCTACACCACATGGACTGCAGCAATTCAAGAAGGCAGCTCCCCACCACCTTCTCAAGGGCAACTAGGGATGGGCAATATATACTGGCCTAGCGTTGAAGCTCACATCCCATGAATGAATAAAAATAAAAGTTCAGCTGGTCTGCAACCATAACAAACAGATCTTGTGGGTGAGTCCACAGGGCGTACATCCTCAGCAAGTCTCTGATCCCTGACATCTTCCAGGGATCACACAGAATACAGGATTGGCTCCTCAGGGACAAGGCTACCTACAAAGGATGTGGCTGATGATACCCTTGCACTGACCTCAAACTCCTAGTGAGAGAAGGTACAAAGAGGCACATGCCACAACCCAGAGCTTGGCTGAGCAGACCATTGGCATCCTGAAAATGAAGTTTTGATGCCTGGACAGATCTGGTGGAGTACACTTCCCAGAGGATGTCATGCATCACTGTGGCTTGCTGCATGCTACACAACCTGGCGATGCAAAGTGGGAAGGACCTGGATGATGAGAAGATGCAAGAGCTGCACGTCTCCTCTGATGAGGAGGAAGTTGAAGGGGATGAGAGTGATGAGGTCCTGGAAGGCGAGGGTGCAGGCGATGAAGCCAATGACTAGACAGATGAGGCAGGCGTACTCATGAGGTCCTCATTACCACAAGAGTCCATGAGGATGAAGACAAGAAACAGTGAAGATGCTCCTGAGATCTTCAGATTGCATCTGGAAACGTCTGACACCTATCTGGCTGAGGGCAGTGCACCTACATTCTGTGAAGAGACACTGCTGAGATACAGTGGGCACATGGACTTTCAGACAAATTGATCCTTTGGCAGGCTTCATCATTTGTTCCCCTCAGCACCATACCTTCACCTGTCAGGAATGGTGTCGAGATGGGGATAGAGAGGTGCTGAGAGCACACAGAAAACACCACGGAACCCAGTAACACTTGGGTATGAGATTCTTGCAGCAAACACAAGCCACATGGAGACGTTCGCATCACTAATCTAGAGACTGTCTTTGAAACTGGACAATCGCTGTGCTCAAAAGGGTACACACTGCACAGGGGAGTGGCCCTGGATTGCGATAATACCCTTCGTTTTGTGCAGGAAATAAATTTTTACAGCTGATTGCACGAGCACTGCTCAACGTAACGAGGAGCCATAGACAAGGAGGAATTCTTGGGAGTTTATTTACAATTGGCAATATTAAGTACAAGTGATTAATGCCTGTGCCCACATTGTGCAATTACATCTTCTTGTCCTTTCTAACCCTGCATCCACATCTTGGTGCTCCCTCGTCATCCGCAGCAGAAGTGAAGGCAGCCTGCTGACTGCTACGCCTTCTCTGCGATGACCTTGCTGGGCATCCTCTGGAGGGGCGAGACCTGGAGTGCCCAAACCTGCTTTCGGGATCCTGCCGTGTGGCAGTGGTGCCCTCCTTGGCCTTGGAACTGGAGCTGCTGGGGTCACAAGAAGAGGGCATTCGGATGAGCCAGACACTCCAGGGTCCTCTTGGTGGATGGCACCGGGGTGTACACCTGCTGATCCTCCTCCCTATGGGTGCCCGAGGGCCTCTGGCTGACACCTTGAGAGGAAGTGTCAGTTGCAGTGAGCTTGAAACACCCTGGCTCCTCTTGCGTTGGCACTGATGGATGCCTGCAAGTGCTTCAATGATGGAGTTCAGCCTGTGCAGCTGCGCAGGACCAATGTCCTGGACCAAGATCTCCATGGCAGCCGCCATCCCACCAGTCCCACCCTGATGCGTTGGCATGCTGGTGCTATCACCTCAGCCTGAAAGCAGATGGACTCCATCATGCTTTGCAATCTGAGGAGTGCAGCAGACATCCCTTCCTGATGTTCCTGAACTTACCTTTGCAGCTCCAGCAACTGTGACATGACTGAGTCCAGAGGCTCCATTTCTGACTCGGACTCAGCAGATTTCTGTCCTCCAGCAGTCCCCTGAGTGCCGGACACCTGGGAAACCCTTGATTCCACCTGCTGTGGATCAGATTGTGATCCCGAAGCTATTCTGGAACTAGTTCCCACCGAGGTGTGTGTCTCTGCGCTGTTGAGGGTGTGGGTGAGCGCTGTGACGGGACTTCAATTAGGGTGTCATCAGATTCCTCCTCTGAGGTGTCCTTAGGGCTGGAGTCGAGGACCTGGCTCATGGACCCCCTTGGCTGCTTCCCAGGAGTGCCTACGAAAGCAAGGAAAGATAATTAGTGCTCGGCAGGGAACTGCGGAACAGGACACATCACTCACAGCATTTGTGTTTGATGGATGTTGGACTGCTGAATCCTCACTTGGTTGAGCATTGCTGACCTCACCATCAGCATTGCAATGGCCAAGATTGTTGTCAGCTAGCTGGATGGCTCTGTTTTCAAAGTCCGTGAGGACATTGATTTCAGGCATTCCTCCACCAGTCTGCAACCTCTCCCTCTTGTGCCAGCTTGTCCTGCATGTAGACAGATGGAGAGAGTGTAAGCAGGATGCTAGCCAGGCCAGATGAGAAGGGTGCCTGGCATGTATGGGCTCTGACCGGTGCCATCTATGGGATGAAGACACGATCCGCAGGATAGATGAAAGTGCTTGTGAAAGATTGAATGGTGATGTCCCTTGAACTGCCAGTGATTGAGATTCCTGTGGATGTGGAATGGGCTGGTGAATGTGTGAGTTGAGAGTGATGAGGAGAGTGACTTACCCATGGCAAAAACGGAGGAGATCATTCATTCTCTTTCGGCACTGGGTGGCTGCCCTCTTTTGGAGGGTGTTGGCACTGACCATCACTGCCACTGCATCCTAAGCTGTACTGGTAACCTTGCTTGCTTGTGTTCTCCCAGAGCGTGGAGGTGGAGAACCTCGTGGCGGGCCTCCACTCCAAGTGCGTGCTTGAGGGAGGCATCACTAAATTTGGGAGCGGCATGCTTCCTCCCTTTGGAAGCCATGACTTTCCATCAGTTTTCAATCCCTTAGAAGAGTGCTAGCTCTGTGAATGAGCGCCCTTTAAATATGGCGCCCAGATTACTGAAGCCCTGAGGGTGATGGTGAGGCAGGTGAATCAGAGGCTGCCCTGCCACCGATCCAACATGAAACCCGTGCCTCTGCATTTTTGAAACAAAGCGCCACACAATCCAATGGAAAAAGCCGCCATAGCTGTCGATGGGTAAAACGCTGCTTTCCCTGCTCAGTATCAGACTTTGGTGATTTCTGGGCCGATTTTGTCCATGGTGTTCTGGCATGGTCACGTACTAACTGCATCATCCCCTCATGAACCTCTGTGTCCATAGAGCTTTGTGCATGTAGTCAATGACTCTCTTAACCAGTGGGGATTGCTGAATTGCTGACACCCTGGCAAAACCACGGGCTCACTCTCCCGCCTCTTTTTAGTCGGAGAGAAGTCAATCAAATCCCCTTTTCTGGCATACAGGTCATTGCCTTGATTCAGCACTGGATGGTGAACTGGGAAATATTGGCTTTGTCACCTGACACCCCCCCCCCCCCCCCCCACCCCGCCCCGCCCAGCAGGATCCACTTGCATTAAAGGAAGCAATTACTTTGGTTGGCCATTGGCAGTGCCATCCTTGCCCTGGTGTGAAGCTGCAGGAGCTGTTAAATGAGGTGGCACAGTTCAATGAGCCTGTCCTTGGTGAGTTGTAGGCACCTCTGGAGGTAGGAGAAGTGCCGCCTGAATAGGGGAGAGCCTTCTGATTAGAACCCACCCTCTCTGCACAGCTTCTCCTCTTTGCAGCCAGAGCTCCAGACCTCTGTTGTGCTGTAGGCCAAGTGGACCGCAATTATAGTCCCTATGACTCTAGCAGGCTTCCTATAGGCAGGGTAGAAAGCTCCTCTGATCTTCCTGTCAGTATAAAGCAACACTTTTCAAAATCCACCTCACCTTCACTGGCCTTTTGAATAACACCAGTTGTGAATTTCCACATGGAGCTGAACACATGTGATTAGTGTCACAATCTGCCCACTCTGCGTGCATTCGGTCAGTCAGGGTGTGCCACGAGGGCTTCCATAAGGGCGGCTGCAAGCATTCCTGTTGCCATTATTTCTCTTCAGGGCCTCTGTAGCGCCAGCGCCCGTGGCATTAAAGAGACCAATTTTGCAGCCATAAAATTCTTAAGGCGTTTGACAGGGTAGATGCTAGGGAGATGTCTTCCCTGATTTGAAGACTAGGGGTTGAATTTTACGAGCCACCCACAAGGCTGGAAAACAGGTGGGTAGACCCGTAAATTAGAGCGTTGTGCCATCGGCCGTGTACTCACCACCGCTTCACTTACTCCCACCCAAACACAATTTTACAGGCGGTGGGGGAAGTATTAAAGTGGGTTGCCTGCCTGTGGCTCAAATGAGACCCTTAAGTGGGCAGTTAATGCTCAATTAAGGGCATCATTCTACCATCACTCCGATATAATGGGCCAAGGGGGAAGACTGCACCCAATGTGGAGGCCACCAGGTTTAACCCTGCAGGCTGTTAGTCAAAGGGTTGTGGACAGGAGGTGTTGCCTCCACCCTGAGCCCTCTGTGCCAGATGGCACCTTTGCTGTTTTACCTCCCCACGCCCACCCTACCACCCCACCTCACCCCTGTTCAACATACCCTCATCCTCCCTCTCACTAGGGTCTTTCAGCCTGACACTGGAGACCTCTCAGAATTACCACAATGTCCGGGTTCATTGCTGTCTCTTTGGCCTACTTACAGAACCAGCAGTACCCACCACTCCTGCCTGGTGCTGCGGATATGCAGAGCTGCCATTCTCCGACTGGCTGGCAGCTCTGTGAAGCAGGACTTCCTTCTGGAAATGGATAGATGTCCCACCTCATACTAATTAAAGGGCTATCGTCCAAAAAATTAAAGCAGGGTAAGCCAGCTAGTTGGAGGATGCCTCACTCCTGAAGTTTACTCTGGTGTGCTGGGAGTCTGGCCTCAGCGCAAAATGCAGCCCTGGAACTAGGGGTCACAGTCTCAGAGTAAGACCATTTAGGACTGAGATGAGGAGAAATTCCTTCACTCAAACGGTTGTGAATCTTTGGCATTCCCTACCCAAGAGAGCTAAGAATGCTCAGTAGTAGAGTATATTCAAGACAGAGGTTACTAGGTTTTTGAGTACTGAGGGAATTAAGGGAGATGGGAGTAATGCAGCAAAGTGGGGTTCAGGTCAAAAGACGGTCAGCATGATCTTAACAAATGTCAGAGCAGACTTAATTGAAGGATTGAAAGGCCTACTCCTGCTCCTAGTTCTTATATTGTTATATTCTTATGTTTTTATCTTCATAGACAACTGGTGTTTCTGCATGAATGAATTTCTGGACACCTGCCTTACTAGCAATGGCCTCAGATAAGTGCCAGGAGAAGAAAGCAAGATTAGTAGGGAAGGGGAGGCCAAGCACCTCCCAGATCCAGGTGAAATTTTTACAACTGACTATTCCACATGAGTTGAAGCTGTGCCGAACAAGTCCAGCCCTTGCTTTACTCTGCAGGATATCAATTTCCCCAATGTGTCTGAAAGAAGGCTCTAGGCCCCATGAGTACATTTCTTACTGAGGCCCAGAGACTACCCACTAGAATTAAGAAATTAATCTAGAAAGTTAGTATAATGTTGAAATTCTCCAATAGTGGAACAAGTATTTGCAAAGTTTTATTCAAAATGCAAATGTATTTGCAATTCTTTACATAGCCTATGGTAATTTGATTTTTTTTAGCTTACGCAAGCACACTGTGCCATTGGCTCAGACCTTCAGTTTATTGAATCGTCACTCATATTTGGAAGGAAGAGTGAGTTAGAGTACATTGCCTTTGTTTGGCAAACAGTGTGGATGGAGAATCAGGGATCTGCTGATCTGTTTTAACTAATCTCAAACAAAACTGTGTGGAGTCGCAGAGGAAACCGTGAGTATAAGTTATTCTATTGGTTTTGTTTAATTCTCTATTGAGTTTTTCTCAGATTTTAATCAATGAAACAGGGAGGTTATTCTCTTAAACTAAATAAATAGTTTGATCAAAATGTGATTGAAGAAAGCTCACAACCTGATGCTTTCTTATTTTTAAAATAGAAATTCCCCGTATCAAAATTACAGATATGAAAAAAAAAATTTAAAATAAAAATGTATTGAAACATGCCCCCTTGTGTGACACTGTCACAAGAACATGTTGTTAACGAAAAATTAAAGTTTTTGGGTTTTTTTATTTGCTTTTGGAAATCTCATCCCACCCGTGGACTTATCAAGCCACTCAGTTGTTCTACCACTACCTTCTCAAGGATAACAGGGACAGGGAATAAATGTTGGTCTTTCCAGCCATGCCCACGTCCCAAGAATGCGTAAAAAAAAAATATACACTTGTGCAATATTTTTACTTTACTGGAACTCTTTCCAAATATACTGTAATTTCCTGGAACTAATTTTTTTCCCTTTCAGAATTTAAGTAGGGAATCAGATGCTCAGCAAAATTTGGAGCATATATTAGGTGGGAGGGATAGGCTATTCTGTGACTTTTTCATTAGTACTTCAGCACAATTTTTCTATATGCTTCCACATTTCTAGCAACTACACAGGCCAATGTTTTTTAAGATATGGGCCTGAGAAGCTATGAGCTGCTCATCCCAGCATATGTATCCATTTGTGGCCTTTGGTGCTGACCCTCCATCAAGAGGGAGGCCACCTAATTTGAAGGTACCCCTTGCCACAGAGTGGTGGCAATCTTCTGTAAATTGTTTACCTCTTAGGCGTTTAAGGCACAATCCAACTCGGACTCTCAACTGGGCCCCTCAGCTGATGGATTTTGGGCCTGGTCTCACTTGCCATACCTACCCATTGTTCTTCAGCTGACTGCTAATGAGAATATGGCTAAGTCTCCTGACTGGTTACCTTGTTGGGAATGAGCAGAGCCAAACTCACTTTGCCACTGTTCAGGTTAATGTTTCAGTTTTTTAAAAATCTTTATTCCAGGAAAATCTCAAAACCATGGATCTGATGCTTCTTGTGATTACGGTTTTCCCTCTTTTGATACTACTTTCAAGTTCAAGTAACGTGAGTGACTGCTCTTTCCACTTCATGTTAAACACCTTGTTCAAATGCACTCGTGACCCTTGTTGATTTTCCACAGAGTAACCTAGTATATTTCTGGTGGGCTTCCCATTTCTGCCAGGAATCTGCTGAGGTGAGGTAGAAAGAAATGTCTACAACACAACGGGGTGCCAGTTACAGTGTGGTGTGACTGGTGGCCCCCAGAGCTAGCTCTCAAAAACATTTTTGTTGGAAACATTTCCAAAATACCACATTAGCCTATTTGACTGAATGCTTTGGAGGATATTTAGGGGCAGCAATCACAACGGAATTAGATTTGTTCAGAACACTTTTTTAAATGGAGTGTCAAACAAAATCTGGTGCCCCCTTAAGTTGCTATGCACAAAGATGCACTTGCTCGAGTTTAATGGTCTGCAAGCATGAATGGGGTGAGTATCAGCTGAACACAGATGGGAATAAAGCTCAGAGCGGCAAAATACCACAGTGGAGTTAAAGCAAACAATTACAATCCATTAACTTTTGTGAAGTTAGCAAATAGGAGAATATGCAGAGTTTGAGGGAAACAGTAAAGAAAATGAACAGAAAAATTAAATGGAGTGCATTCTGGTAAATTATATGAAGGAACTAATTACATTATGGTATATGGTATTATATTTGTATGGTATATATTATCTGGTATATATTTGCATATGTATTGCTTTATATAGTACCTAACTTTCTACTTCAGATAATCTTTAAATGCCCTTTAAACAGTTACCTCAAGATATCCATTGACCATTTTGAATTAGTTCATTTGAATAGGTTGTATGAATCTAGAAGGATTCTCTGACTGGCCAGTCGATGAATATGATATTGTTGCATGTCTATCGAAATTAAGCATGAAGAATTGTTACACATTGCCTTGTGATTTGAGCCACAAGAAAGCTATAAAAAAATGACAAGCTTTTGAAAATCATATCCTTTGATCTTAACTTGTTGGTCACATGTCTTATTTGTATGTTTCACAGTGTTCAACTGAAGCACAGCTTGAAAGGAAGAAGGAAGGTGGGAGGAAATAAGTTACATCTGCATGTTTATATTGTCCAGTAATTAAAGTACTGTGGCAAAAGGTCAAATAACTCCATGTTTTCTTAACATCAGCATGTTCAATATCTTATGAACAAATCGAAACATGTTGGACATCCAAAATACGGCACCCTCAGGACTGAGATTTTGCCGGATTTTGGAATTTCTTGGATTTTGGATAATAAAATCTGATAGTAAAATCAAGTAGTAAAATAAATGCATGAATGTGCCTGGGCAGATTGGGCAGTTGGGCCCCCATTGGGCAGCTCAGGCCAGGTTGGATCTGGTGGGGCCAAGCATCGACCGAGTTGATTCAGAGCAGGGGAATTAGACCAGCACGCCACTGTAAACAAGTGGCAAAGCTGATAACTGGTCTCGCGCCACTGAGAACCAGCACCTAGCCAAAGTCAAAAAGGCCTGGCTTTCGGACAGCCAGATTTTGGACGTCTAACCTGTATAAATGAATTATTGTAAAAGTGCTTACAGCATTTCCCCTGGGTTTCCATATACTTAATGTTGAATTTACAGCAGACTGTCAGGATAATGTACTTGGAAATCCCACTCTGTAAATTGTAGATTGTGATCCAGTAGCCAAAATAATACTCCATACTGAACTTGATACAGATCTGTGACTGCCTGGACTTTAATGATTAATTAATGGTGGGCTGAATGGTCTCCTTCTCTAACCATTCTATGATTCTATGAATAAATTTACAGAATGGGTAACCTTAAAAAATGAGGTGAGCTGACTGTAAAAAATCTATGTTTTCATAATTTTAACATAAGAGGATAGAGTACAAGAGATTGTGACCTATGAAAAAGAGTTGGGCTCGTTTGGCTTTTCTCTAAAACTTTTTATTCAACGTAAAAGGAAAGCTTAATTAATTTTGTTTATCTGTTTCCAGTTGAATTACTTAGATATCTACATTATGTATTCCAGTCAAGGGTACATCCAGCTACCCCTTTCAAGTGATATATTTTGTGAAACTAGCAATGTATTTACTGTGGCAATACAATCTAACTTTGGACACTGAAAAAAGGCAAGGCATGATTGAAGTCAAGCAGGAGGTGTTCCTAAAATGGCACTGTCCAGAGATGGGGGTCAGCTAGGTTAATCAAACAAAGTAATAAATTACGATCATCTCATCAGTATGCAAGCTGCATTCTCTGGGTAATCTCTGGATTCTCCTGTTAATTTTAAAATTTCAGGTAACCAATCTATGTAAATAAATATTATGTTAACCTCACATTTGATGGAGCAGAATTTAAAATTTCTGCTGTTACTTACACTAATTCCTTTTCTCTTCGCTTAATGATGCTGAATTAAACATTGCATTGACGGTCAGTCAAATTAACGTTATTAAGAGTATATACAACTTTGATGCCCATGTGCAGATTCACTATACAATGAATTATGCCAGTCAGCTGCACCAGTAATAGCTCAGGCCATTTTTATGACCATGCCCAAATGCAGCAAGACCTGGACTACATTCAATCTTGGACTGACAAGTGGCACGTAACATTCACGCCACACAACTGCCAAACAATGAGCATAGAATCAGAGTCATAGAGGTCTACAGCACAAAAAAAGGCCCTTTGGCCCATTGAGTCTGCGCCAGTGAACCAAGAACCTAACTATTCTAATCTCATTTTCCAGCACTAGGCACATAGCCTTGTATGCCATGGCTTTGCAAGTGCACATCCAAATACTTCTTAAATGTTATGAGGGTTTCTGCCTCTACCACCCTTTCAGGCAGTGAGTTCCAGATTCCCACAATCCTCTGGGTGAAAAAATTCTTCCTCACATCCTCTCGAAACCTTCTGCCAACTAAGGGGAAAAGTTCCTTCCTGTCTACCCTAATTATGCCCCTCATAGTTTTATACACATCAATCATGTCCCCCCTCAATCTCCTCCGCTCCAAGGAAAATAGCCCCAGTCTATCCAATCTCTCCTCATAACTAAAACTCTGCAGCCCAGGAGGCAACCTAATAAACCTCCTCTGCACTCTCTCAAGTGCTATCACATCATTCCTATAATGCGGATTCCAGAACTGCACACAATATTCTAGCTGTGGCCTAACCAGCATTTTATACAGTTCCAGCATAACCTCCCTGCTCTAATATTCTATGCAGTGGCTAATAAAGGCAAGTATCCCAGATGCCTTCTTAACCACCTTATCTACCTGTCCCACTACATTAAGGGATCAGTGGACATGCACACCTAGGTCCCTCTGATCCTCGGTACTTCCCAGGGTCCTACCATTCATCGTGTATTCCCGTACCTTGTTTGTCCTGCCCAAGTACATCACCTCACACTTATATGGGTTAAATCCCATTTGCCACTGATCAGCCCATCTGACCAACCCGTCTATATTTTCCTGTAATCTAAGGCAATCCTCACTATTTACCACCCCACCAATTTTTGTGTCATCCACAAATTTATTGATCAGCCCTGCTACATTCAAGTCTAAATCGTTTATATATACCACAAACAGCAAGGGAACCAACACAGATCCCTGTGAAACCCCACTGGACACAGGCATCCAGTCACAAAAACACCCCTCAACCATCATTCCTGCCACTCAGGGAATTCTAGATCCAATTTGCCAAATTGCGTTCGATCCCGCTCTTACCTTCGTTATCAGTCTCCCATGCAGGACCTTATCAAAAGCCTGCCTGAAGTCCAAGTGGACTATGTCAAATGCATTGCCCTCAGCTACACACCTGGTCACTTCTTCGAAAAATTCAATCAAATTGGGCAGACATGGCCTCCCCTTAACAAAAGCTTGCTGACTGTCCTTGATTAATCCCTGCCTCTCCAAGTGTAGATTAATCCTGTCCCTCAGAATTGCTTCCAATAGTTTCCCCACCACTGAGGTTAAATTGACTAACCTGTAGTTCCCTGGATTATCACTTCCTCCCTTCCTGAATAACGGTACCACATTGGCTGTCCTCCAGTCCTCTGGCACATATCCTGTGGCCAGAGAGGTATTGAAAATTATTGCCAGTGCCCCTGCTATCTCGTCCCTTGCCTCACTCAACAGCCTTGGATATATTTCATCCTGGCCTGGAGATTTATCTGCTTTTAAGCCTGTCAGACCACTTAGAATCTCTTCCCTTTCTATGCTAATTTCTTTAATCATATCACAGTCCTTCTGCCTGATTTCCATACCCATGTCATCCCTCTCACTTGTGAACACAGACACAATGTATTAATTTAGAACCCTACCTACGTCTTCCAGCTCTACGCACAAATTATCACTATGGTCCTTAAAGGGCCCTACTCTTTCCCTAGTTATCCTCTTAGTCTTAATGTACTTGTAAAATAACTTTGGATTTTCCTTTATTTTTCTTGCCAATGTTTTTTCATGCCCCCTTTTTGCTCTCCTAATTTCCTTTTTAAGATCCTCCCCCACACATTTTATACTCTTCTAGGACTTCTGCTGTTTTGAGTCCTCGGTATCTGCCATAAGCCTCCCTTTTTCTCTTTATCCAATCCTCTATATACCTCGACATCCAGGGTTACCTGGATTTGTTGGTCCCACCCTTTATCTTTACTGGAATATGTTGGCCCTGTACTCTCCCTATTTCTTTCTTGAATGAGTCCCACTGCTCTGATGCAGATTTACCTAAAAGTCGCTGATCCCAGTCCATTCTGGCCAAATCATATCTGATCTTATTAAAATTGGCCTTCCCCCAATTTAGAACTCTGAGTTCTGGCCCCCATCCTTGTCCTTTTCCATAACAACCTTGAATCTAACAGAGGTATGATCACTACCTGCAAAATGCTCCCCCATTGATTCCGCTACTACTTGCCTGGCTTCATTCCCTAAAATTAAGTCCAGGACCGCCCCCTCTCTTGTAGGAACTTCTATGTACTGACTTAAAAAGCTCTCCTGGATGCAATTTAAGCATTGCGCTCCCTCTAAACCTATCACACTATGACTAACCCAGTCATTGCTGGGGATGTTGAAATCCCCCACTATTACTGTCCTATTACTTTTACACTTCTCTGAAATTTGTCTACATATCTGCTCTTCTATTTCTCTCTGACTGTTTGGGGGCCTATAGTACACTCCCAGCAATGTGATTGCTCCTTTTTTGTTATTCAGTTCTACCCATATGTCTTCATTTGAGGAGCCTTCTAAGATGTCATCCCTCCTTACTGCTGTAACTGATTCCTTGATCAATATTGCAAAACCCCTTCCTCTTTTACCTCTTTCCCTATCTTATCTGAAGACCCTATATTCTGGAATATTGAGCTGCCAATCCTGCCCCTCTCTCAACCATGCTCTGTGACAGCAATGACATCATATATGCATGTGTTAATTTGTGCCCCCAGCTCATCTGCCTTTTTCGTCAGACTCCTTGCATTAAAATGAATACCATCCAACTTTGCCAAACTCACTTGTGCCTTAACTGGCCTATAATTTCTATGCCTTCCAGACTCACTTTCTCTCTCTTCTAATGTTGGCTGTGCATCTCCCTCTGCTGAACTATCTCTCAGGATCCCATCCCTTTGCCAAGTTAGTTTAAACCCTCCCCAATAACGCTAGCAAACCTCCCCACAGGGATGTTGGTCCCATTCCAGTTCAGGTGCAACCCATCCACCTTGTACTGGTCCCACCGCCCCCAGAAATGGCCCCAATGTCCCAGAAATCTCAAGATCTCCCTCCTGCACCATCTCTCCAGTCACGCATTCATCTGGACAGACCTCCTATATCTATACTCACTAGTGTGTGGCACCAGACGTAATCCAGAGATTACTATGTTTTGAGGTCCTGTTTTTTTAATCTGCTTCCTAGCTCCCTAAATTCTGCTTGCACGACCTCATCCCTCTTTCTACTTATATCGCTGGCACCAATATGTACCACGATCTCCATCTGTTTGCCCTCCCCCTTTAGAATGCTTTGCAGCTGTTCAGTGACATCCTTGGCCCTGGCACCAGAGAGGCAACATATCAGCCTGGAGTCACATATATGGCCACAGAAACGCCTGCCTGTTTTCCCCTTACTTTCAAGTCTCCTACCACTATTGCTCTTCCCCTCTTTTTCCTCCCCCCCTCTGTACAGCTGAGCCACTCACAGAGCTATGAGCATGGCCGCACTGCCCAGAGGAACCGTCACTTTCAACGTTTTCCAACACAGGAAAATTGTTCTCAAGCGAGATTTACCCTGGGGATTTCCTGACTACCTGCCTGACACCTTTCTTCTGACTGATGGTCACCCAATCCCTCTCTGTCTGCACTTCCGTAAGCTGTGGGGTGACCACGTCTAAAAACATGCTATCCACGAAACTCTCAGCCCTGCAGATGTACCTCAATGCCCCTAGTTGTCGCTCAAGCTCCGAAACATGGAGCTCATGTAGCTGTAGCTGTTGGCACTTCCTGCACATGTGGTCAGTCAGAGCGCAAGGAGCATCTAGGACTTCCCACATGTTGCAGGCGATGCATAACACGGGACTGAGCTGCCCTGCCGTGTCTCTAGTTGAAAAAAACCCTTATTTAAGTTAAATACAGTAAAAAAAAGTTAAATTATTTATGTACTTTAAACAAAAACTAGAAATTTTACCTTTCCTTAGCTTAATCTATTTTAAACTGGAGAAAAACACTTACCCACTACTCACCAATCAGCTCTCACCTTTGTGTTGATGTCGCTTTTTGAAGCTTCCCCGCACTCACACTGGTTCTGATCTCTCCGCCGCGCTCTCGTGCTGTCTTGTGATGTCACTCTTGTTAGTTTCAACAAGAACTGACTGCAGGACACTCTTCCCAGACTGCTTCACTGCAATGCTGACTGCAGGACACTCTTCCCAGACTGCTTCACCGCGATGCTGACTGCAGGACACACTTCCCAGGCTGCTTCACTGTGATGCTGACTGAAGGACACTCTTCCCAGGCTGCTTCACCGCGATGCTGACTGCAGGACACTCTTCCCAGACTGCTTCACCGCGATGCTGACTGCAGGACACACTTCCCAGGCTGCTTCATTGCGATGCTGACTGCAGGACACTCTTCCCAGGCTGCTTCATCGTGATGCTGACTGCTGAACACTCTTCCCAGATTGCTTCACAGTGATGCTGACTGCAGGACACTCTTCCCAGACTGCTTCACTGTGATGCTGACTGCAGGGCACTCTTCCCAGACTGTCCCAGCACATCCAACAAGATAGAATCTAACCATCGCCCTTTGTCATTCAATGTCATTACCTTTGCTAAATCCCCCCTATCTACATCCTGGGGGCTACCATTGACCAGAAACTGAACTGGACTAGCCACATAAATACTGTGGCTACAAGAGAAGGTCAGAGGCTAGGAATCCTTCGGCAAGCAACTCACCTCCGAACTCCTCAAAGCCTGCCCACCATCTACAAGGCACAAGTCAAGAGTGTGATGGAATACTCTCTACTTGCCTGGATGAATGCAGCTCCATCAACACTCAAGAAGCTTAACACCATCTGGGACAAAGCAGCCTACTTGATTGGCACCCAATGCACAAACATTCACTCTCTCCACCACTGACGAACAGTTATAGCAGTGTGTATCATCTACAAGATACACCGCAGGAACTCACCAAGTCTCCTTCGTTAGCACCTTCCAAACCCACCACCACTACCATCTAGAAGGACAAGGGCAGCAGATACATGGGAACACCACCACTTGGAAGTTCCCATCCAAGTACTCACCATCCTGACTTGGAAATATATCGCCGTACCTTCACTGTCACTGGGTCAAAATCCTGGATCTCCCTCCCTAACAGCACTGTGGATGTACCTGCACCACATGACTGCAGCGGTTCAAGAAAGCAGCTCACCACCACCTTCTCAAGGGCAATTAGCGATGGGCAGTAAATTCTGGCCTAGCCAGTGACGTTCACATCACGTAAATTAATACTAAAAAAACATGGTAGTGACAAACTACGGACACTGTCAGGCAGCCTGGAGGGGGAACCAGCCAACAGCATGGTCAGTATTCCCATGGGTATGCCTCAATTGTCCTTCTAGGTTGGAGAGACCACAGGTTTGGGGGATGCTGTCAAAGGAGCCTTGATGCATTACTGCAGTGTATCTTGTTTATGGTACGCTCTGCTGCTTTGGTGCACCAGTGGCAGAGAGTGTGAATGTTTAATATGGCGGATGGGGTGTCAATTAAGTGGGTTGCTTTGTCCTGGATGGTGTTGATCTTTTTGAGTGTTGATTGAAGTGGGCTTCTCCAGGTAAGTGAAGTGTATTCCATTACATTCCTGACTTGTGCTTGCAGATGGTGGGCAGGCTTTGGGGACTCAGGGGATGAGTTATGCAACAGAGAATTGCCAGCTTCTGAAATAGTTATGTAGCCAAAGTATTTATGTGCCTCATCAGTATTTATATGGTTAAGTTTCTGATCAATGGTAACCCGCAGGATTTTGATGGTGGAGAATTCAATGATGCTAATGCTGTTGAATGTCATGGGGAGGTGGTTATATTCTCCCTTGTGAGCTGGTCATTACCTGGTATTTGAGTGGTATGAAAGTTATTTGCCGCTTATCAGCCCAAGCCTGAATGTTGTCCAGGTCTTGCTGCATGTGGGCATGGGCTTCTTCATTATCTGAGGAGAATGCTGCTGAACACTGTGCAATCATCAGCGAGCATCCCCAGTTCTGACTGTATGATGGAAGGAAGGACATTGATGAATGGTTTGTATGTAAGCTGAGCATGGCTTGACACAACCCTGAGCAACTTCCACAGCGATGCCCTGGTCTAAGTTGGTTGGTTTCCAACAACCACAATCATCTTCCTTTGTGCTAGGTATGACTCCAACCAGTGGGTAGGTTTCCCCCTGAATCCCATCAACTTCAATTTTACCAGGGCTCCTTGATGCCAAACTTGGACAAATGCTGCCTTCATGTCAAGGATAGTCATTCTCACCTCACCTCTGGAATTCAGCACTTCTGTCCACATTTGGACCAAGGCTGTAATGAGATCTCAAGCTGAGAGGCCCTGGCGAAACCTAAACTGAACATCAGTTTATTGAATAAGTGCCACTTGATAACACTGTCAACGATACCATCGATCCATCACTTTGCTGATGATTGAGAATAGACTGTTGGGGTGGGAACTGGTCAGATTGGATTTGTCCTACTTTTTTGTGGAGAGGAGATAGCTGGGCAATTTTCCACATTGTCAGGTAGATATCAACGCTGTAGCTGTATTGGAACAGCTTGGCTAGGGGTGTGGCAAGTCTTCAGCACTACAGCTGGGATGTTGTCGAGACCAATAGCCTTTTCTGGGTT
Source organism: Carcharodon carcharias (assembly GCF_017639515.1). Taxonomy (NCBI): domain Eukaryota; kingdom Metazoa; phylum Chordata; class Chondrichthyes; order Lamniformes; family Lamnidae; genus Carcharodon; species Carcharodon carcharias. Next base: position 180,431,022 of record NC_054471.1, read on the forward strand.
CAATATGCTCAGTCATTTCTTGATATTGTGTGGAATGAATTGACTTGCCTGAAGACTGTTATTTGTCTTGCTACCTTTCTTAAGCCAATTATTGACTTAGTTGCCTTTGCGAAATATCTGGAATTTTTAACTTGCTGTTTTCATACGCTTCAATGTTTCAGAATTTGAACAAATGAACTGCTGCTTGAAATGGAAAGGAGATAAAAATACATTTTGTTCCACTGCTGTCTGTCACAATGGTGGTAGGTTATATTTATTGCTTTACAAAAGAAGACTTAGTTTAATTTACTGACAAACCACTTCCCTTTTCTTTATAGTTGATTGTTATGTGTCAGGTGCCACCTTAAGATAATTAACTTGAACAACTCAAACTAACCACTGATTGGGTGCTTCAAATGGCAGCAGATTAATATGTAATAAATGTTAAAATTTGCAGCACTCTGTAGTTGCATCAATAAAAAAGAGAAGAAACTTATCATTTTTGCGGGTCCAGATCGGACACACCGCCAACCATTCCTCCGTTCCTGACCCTGCACTGCAGCGTGTCAGTCTAATATGCCTCTTCACTCCATGGCCGGGATTTTCTGCTCCCGCTTGTGGCAGGCATCATTGCGGACAGGAATGGAAAATATCGGGAGATTGCAAAAATCAGTTTCACATCATCGTGAAACCAGTTTGCGATCATGCACTCTATCCGTCAATGGCGGGGCCGCGTTTCCCACCGCTGCACATCTGGAACCTAATTTCAATACTTTATGATAAGGCTTGCTTGGCAGAATCATTCCCCCAAGCTGGATTTTGAGCTCATGTTGGTGTTTCACAATGCTACATAAGCGACGTGCACCTGGTGAACTGCAAGGACTTCGAGGTTTGTTTGCCTACCTTGCTTCAGGCAGCACTTGCAGTCATCAGCGCCAGGCTTCACAGGCAGCACCACATCACTTTTAGGGGAGCTCATGACAGGCCTCTTCCTACCAGTCCAGCGGTAAAGTTGGGGGGTGGTTTTTCAATGGCTGCAGGGCTGGGACTTGCTTGGTGAAGTGGGGCCCACAGATACCTAAATAGGCAGTCAACTATTTGTCTGTAATTTAAGATAGATTATTGAGTTTATTAAGAAACAACAGTTTAGATATGATGCATTAACCAATTAGACAGAAAAAGCAGGTATACGACCCATAACAACTTGTAATAACAACATTCCGCTCCCTAGTCGAAGTGTTAGGAAACTCTTCCCTCGATCTCTCAACCCTTCTTTCCCCTCCTCTGGTCCATCTTCCACCTGAAGAAGGCAATGGGCTCACGAGTACTGCCACCTCAGCAGCCCCTCAGTAGCCCCTTAGCAGCACCTCACCATCATCTCACCAGCACCTCACCATCACCTCACCAGCACCTCACCAGCAGCTCACCATCACCTCAGCAGCCCCTCACCAGCACCTCAGCAGCACCTCACCAGCACCTCACCAGCAGCTCACCATCACCTCACCAGCACCTCACCAGCAGCTCAGCAGCACCTCAGCAGCCCCTCACCAGCACCTCACCAGCAGCTCACCATCACCTCACCAGCACCTCAGCAGCCCCTCACCAGCACCTCACCAGCAGCTCACCATCACCTCACCAGCAACTCACCAGCAGCTCAGCAGCACCTCAGCAGCCCCTCACCAGCACCTCAGCAGCCCCTCACCAGCACCTCAGCAGCCCCTCACCAGCACCTCAGCAGCCCCTCACCAGCACCTCAGCAACACCTCAGCAGCACCTCCGCAGCAGCTCAGATGGTGGGCAGGCTTTGGGGACTCAGGAGATGAGTTATGCAACAGAGAATTGTCAGCTTCTGAAATATTTATGTAGCCAAAGTATTTATGTGCCTCGTTAGTATTTATATGGTTATGTTTCTGATCAATGGTAACCCACAGGATTTTGATGGTGGAGAATTCAGCGAAGCTAATGCTGTTGAATGTTAAGGGGAGGTGGTTATATTCTCCCTGTTGGAGCCAGTCATTACCTGGTATTTGAGTGGAATGAACGTTATTTGCCACTTATCAGCCCAAGCCTGAATGTTGTCCAGGTCTTGCTGCATGTGGGCATGGGCTTCTTCATTATCTGAGGAGAATGCTGCTGAACACTGTGCAATCATCAGCGAGCATCCCCAGTTCTGACCTGACAATGTGGAAAATTGCCTCTCCACAAAAAGCAGGACAAATCCAATCTGGCCAGTTCCCACCCCAACAGTCTATTCTGGAAGGAAGGAAGGACATTGATGAATGGTTTGTATGTAAGCTGAGCATGGCCCGAGCAACTTCCACAGCAATGCCCTGGTCTAAGTTGGTTGGTTTCCAACAACCACAATCATCTTCCTTTGTGCTAGGTATGACTCCAACCAGTGGGTTGATTTATTTCGATCTATTGTTTTATCTCCACCTTTTAGCCCATTTCAATCCCTTTCCCCCACCTCACCCCAACTAGGGCCATCTGCCACTTGCTTGACCTGCTTGCTACCCTTAATGTCCCCATTAGCACATTCCTTAGATAATATCACCACCGTCAACACATGGTTGATTCACATCAACTTCAATTTTACCAGGGCTCCTTGATGCCAAACTTGGACAAATGCTGCCTTGATGTCAAGGATAGTCATTCTCACCTCACCTCTGGACTTCAGCATTTTTGTCCATATTTGGACCAAGGCTGTAATGAGATCTCAAGCTGAGAGGCCCTGGTGAAACCTAAACTGAACATTAGTTTAATGAATAAGTGCCACTTGATAACACTGTCAACGATATTATCGATCCATCACTTTGCTGATGATTGAGAATAGACTGTTGGGGTGGGAACTGGCCAGATTGGATTTGTCCTGCTTTTTGTGGAGAGGAGATAGCTGGGCAATTTTCCACATTGTCAGGTAGATATCAACGCTGTAGCTGTATTGGAACAGCTTGGCTAGGGATGTGGCAAGTCTTCAACACTCCAGCTGGGATGTTGTCGAGACCAATAGCCTATTCTGGGTTCAGTATGCTCAGCCATTTCTTGATATTGTGTGGAATGAATTGAATTGCCTTAAGACTGTTATTTGTGTTGCTGGCTTTATTAAGCCAATTATTGACTTAGTTGTCTTTGTGAAATATCTGGAATTTTTAACTTGCTGTTTTCATACACTTTAATGTTTCAGAATCTAAACAAGTGAACTGCTGCTTGAAATGGAAAGAAGATACAAATACATCTTGTTCCTTTGCTGTCTGTCACAATGGTGGTAGGTTATATTTATTGCTTTACAAAAGCAAGACTTAGTTTAATTTACTGATAAACCACTTCCCTTTTCTTTATAGTTCATTGCTAAGTGTCAGGTGCCACCTTGAGGTAATTAACTTGAACAACTCAAACTAACCTCTAAGATAAAAGCAAAATACTGCGGATGCTGGAAATCTGAAACAAAAACAAAAAGAGTTGGAAAAACTCAGCAGTTCCGAAGCATCTGCGGAGACGAACACAATGATGTTTCGAGTCCGTATGACTCTTCATCAGAACTAAGGAAATAGAGAAATGAGGTGAAATATAAGGTAGTAGAGTGGGGTGGGACAGGTAGAGTTCGATAGAGGGCCAGTGATAGGTGGAGGCAAAGAAGAGATTGCCAAAGATGTCATAGACAAAAGGACACATATCACCACGTGTTGACAGTTGGTATAGGGAATATGCTGATGGGGACATTAAGGGTAGCAAGCAGGTCAAGCAAATGACAGATGGCCCTAGTGGGGGTGGGGTGGGGGGAAGGGACTGAAATGGGCTAAAAGGTGGAGATAAAACAATAGATCAAAATAAGTGGGAAAAAATATATATATATTTTTAAATTATAAATTATTGGAAAAAGGGGGATCAGAAAGAGGTGGGGATGGAGGAGAGAGTTCATGATCTGAAGTTGTTGAACTCAATTTTAAGTCCGGAAGGCTGTAAAGTGCCTAGTCGGAAGATGAGGTGCTGTTCCTCCAGTTTGCGTTGAGCTTCACTGGAACTTTGCAGCAGGCCAAGGTCGAACATGTGGGCATGAGAACAGGGTGGTGCGTTGAAATGGCAAGCGACAGGGAGATCTGGGTCATGCTTGCAGACAGACTGAAGGTGTTCCGCAAAGCGGTCACCCAGCGGAACACCTTTGGTCTGTCCGTGGAGGGCACTGCTCTTCACGGGCTGACAGATGGGCGTCAGGTCTGGGATGAAGAATGCAGCTGCCCGAGTGCACTACCACCTCAGCAGCACCTCTGCAATGCCTCAGCCTCCTACCACCAGTATGACACCAATATATACATCATTTTTGGGGGGGGGCTGGTAGCTTACCCAGTGTCAATTATGCATCTAACTATTTTGACCAATGGATACAGGACAGGTACTCAAAACGTCAGGGTGGTTACCTTGTGCATCAACTCGCTGGAGGTCAGCCTTAACAGTTTACACCTTGCTGAGAGTCATATCCTGGTCCTTTTTAAACAATTGCACAGATAATGGGGTACAGAAGGTGCCATCAGACTGTTTAAAAATTGTTTCCTTTTCAGAAAGTTTTTAAGGTGTGTTATATTATGCAGAAAATATCTGTTTATTAAAGACCCCAATTTCTTACACTCGAGTGTGTGTGTGTGTTGGGGAGGCACATGTTGATTGGTGCAAGTAGCCACAAGATGGTGAGGGTTGAGGAGGCAGCCTCCAGAGGACATGAGGTCAGATGGAGATGTGAGGGTGCGTGTGAGAGAGTGAGTGGTGATGTCCCTTGAGGTGGCAGTGAGTGAGATGCCAGTGAATGTCTGATGGTCTTGTGACTTTTATTTATTCATTCACGAGATGTGGGAGTCGCTGGCTAAGCCAGCATTTATTGCCCATCCCTAATTGCCCTTGAGAGGGTGGTGATGAGCTGCCTTCTTGAACTGCTGCAGTCCATGTGATACAGGGACACCGACAGTGCTGTTAGGGAGTTCCAGGATATTGACCCAGCGACAGTAAAGGAATGGTGATATATTTCCAAGTCAGGATGGTGAGTGGCTGGGAGTGGAACCTCCAGGTGGTGGGTGTTCCATATGTCTGATACCCTTGTCCTTCTATATGGTAGTGGTCATGGGTTTGGAAGGTGCTATCTAAGGAGGCTTGGTGAGTTCCTCAGTGCATCTTGTAGAAGGTACACATCACTGTCACTGTGTGATGGTGGTTGAGGGAGCGAATGTTTGTGGATGGGGTGCCAGTCAAGCGGATTGCTTCATCCTGGATGTCATAAAGCTTCTTGAGCATTATTAGAGCTGCACTCATCCAGGCAAGTGGAGAGTATTCCATCACACTCTAGGTGGAACTCAAACTGAGCATCAGTGAGCAGGCTACGCTAAGCAAGTGCCACTTGATAGCACTGTTGATGACTGCTTCCATCACTTTACTGAGTGTATGAGTTTAGAGTGATGAGGTGGTTGCCTTACCTTGGTGGCACAGATAAGATCATTCATCCTTTTTCTGCACTGAATGACCAACCTCTTCTGTGCAGTGTTGGCACTGACCACCAGTGCCATCGCCTCCCAAGCCGGAGTGGTGAGATTGCTGGACCTCCTGTGGCCAGAGCGGAGGTAGTGGATATCACAATGGGCTTCCAAAAGGCATTCTAGGGACAGGCCACTGAACATTTTTTGGCTTTTGGGGCATGTCTTCACTAGAGCAGTCATTGGCTGCAAGCATTGAGAACTGTGCATGTAGCTGCAGTTTAGATGTGGCACTTGGAGTGAGGAAACAGTAAGGTAATGATGTGGTAGACGACTCAGAGGCCGGCCACCAGCAATATGGCGTGGTTCCTGTGCCAGCATAATTAATGAGGTGGGAAGCGGACAATACAGGACAAAAATCCACCCTTGCGGCTGGCAGGCAAAGCATCTTTTTTCACACCCACCACCAATTCAGTGCAATTCAGGGAAAAATGTGCCTAATGGCTCAAAAGTTAGGTAGAACAAAGGGCATATCAACTCACTTGGAAATCATTACCCTTCCACATCAGTGGCCATGTTTTGAGCAGGCAAAGCCTTCACCTTCCCCCACCCCTCCCAAACAAGATGATATAGAACCATAGAACCATAGAACACTACAGCACAGAAAACAGGCCATTCGGCCCTTCTAGTCTGTGCCGAAATATTATTCCGCTAGTCCCATTGACCTGCACGTAGTCCATAACCCTCCATGACATGAAATTCATGCACAAGGCCTGGGGTATCTGGTTCCCAGTGGTGTTTACGATTGCTGTAGCAGACTCCATTAAAAGCCAATATGGCCAATTTTGCTGCTCAAATTGTTTGCCCAACAGGAAGACCCTTCTGATTAAAAGACTATTGCCTCCTTTTAAGTAGCTGCAGTAGACTCGATATCCTTCTCACAAACTGTGACCTCTTAGTATTCCCTGAATAGAGCTGGCTTGGAGTGAAAGTCAACTCAGTTTGATTGACATTGTACTTTTGAAAGTTAAATAAGTAACATGTGATCTTAGGAGCGACAGAATAAATCAGCAAAGTAATTTCTAACTTGTAGTTTCACTAAAAGCATTTTCATATCTCACACAGATGCTTTGGCGCCCACTTCAATGTTTACAAGTTTCTTTGACATTGTGACAATAGTGAGTGCTGGTTTCTTTCACCAGGTAACTGCATTCTATGTATTGACCCTGGCTATGGGGTAGTCGAGGCAGAAAGTACGGCAAGCATAAATTGCTCAAATAATCTGAAGGGAACATTGAAGAGAAGGTGCCACTCAAATGGGAAATACGGTGCAGTAGAAGACTTTTGTATACCAGCTGAACTGAACAAAATTCTAGAGGTACTACACATTTTAATTCATTCAGTTCTTTCTCCAGCGGGCAATATTTCAGAATATACTTTGATTTAACTCCCTTTTGTCATGACAGTTGATAATATAACAGTGGTCAATATTTCTGTTTCAGGCTTTTTATTTAAGCTAGAAAGTCCCTTGTAGCTGGTCCCAGTCCACTTGTGTACTTTTAATGTCAAAGCCGTAGTTAGACCAAACCTGGATTATTGTGTAATGTTTTGGACACCACACCTTAGGGAGGCAATATTCACCGTGAATGGGGTGCAGCTTTGATTTGCCAGAACAATACCTGAACTCCAAGGGTTAAATTACGAGGAGAGATTGCATAAACTGTGGTTGGATTCCTTGGAATTTAGAAGGTTAAAGGTTGATTGAAGTTTTCAAGATATTAAGGGGAACTCAGGGGAAACAATTTCACTGTTTAGGTACTCGAGGAGTAAGGTGCGCAGCCTGAAAATTAGAGCCAGGCTATTCAGGAATCAAATTAGCAAACACTTCTACACAGATAAAGTGTTTGGTACTCTCTTCCACAAGCAGAAGTTGATGCCAGATCAGTTGTTAATTACAAAACTAACATTGAAGGATCTTTGTTAATAAAGCCATATTGGGATATGATGGTGTTAAGTCACAGCTTAGCCAAGGTCTCATTGAATGGTGTAAGAGGCTTGAGGGGTGAAATGGCCTACTCTTGCTCCTGTGTTCCTATGTAGTAAAAACAATGCTTTTTACTCTGGCATGTATTGGACTGACGGGTGAGTTTGCAAACTCATCCTATGTATGATAAATGACCTAGGCTATTTTAACTCGCAAGCCTGATTATATTTCACTGCTCCACCTCCTGCCTGAAACAACTGGGGAGTAAGCAGGAATTATCTGCTGATCCAGGAAATGGTCATCAGCTGGTATGCAGGTAGATGTGAAGGGCGATCTGAGAGGGTATTGTAGGAGGGAATCACAGCAGGGAAGGCCTAACATTTATTTGTGAGAACTGGAGGGCAGATACTCTTGGGCAGTATATTTCAGTATTCAATATTCTGTGAAAATATAATATTGACAAGACATGAAGTGAAGTTGTTTGAGTTGGAAGGGAAAGAGTCAAGCATTGTTCCTCTTTATAAAGGATCTTTATAAAACATTGGTGCAACCTCCACTGGACCATTGTCTCCTATTAATTTAGGAGAGATATGAAGGCTTTAGAGACGTGCAGGAAGATTTACCAGAATGGTTCCAGGGATGAGGGATTTCAATTAATTAGATAGACTGGAGAAGCTGAACCTGTTCTCCTTAGAGAAGAGAAGATTGAGAGGAGATTTGACGGAGTTCAAAATCACGAGCGATCTAGACAACATAGATAGAACAAAACTGTTTCCAGTGGTGGAGGGCCGAGAACCAGAGACACAGATTTAAGGTGATGGGTGAAAGAACCAATGGTGACATAAGGAAAAAACTGCCTTCTGCAGCAAGTGGTTAGGATCTGGAGAGCATGGTGAAGGCAGGTTCAATTGTGGCTTTCAAAAAGAAATTGGATGAGACCCAAAGAGAAATGCTTTGCAGGGCTTTGGGGAAAGAACAGCGGAATGGGACTAGCTGATTTGCTCTTGCAGTGAGCCAGCACGGACAAAACAGGCAAAATGACCTCCCAGCTATGCTGTAATCATTCTATGATTCTATGATACTGGTGCAAAGGATGTATATTGCGAGAAAATTCTAGACCACAGTTTGTAGGATTGCAAAGGCAGCTTTCATCATAATATAATTAATCGTCATTCATCATTATAATTGGCTCTGGTACTGTACTTCAAATTAATTCAATATATGCACATAAAACTGATTGGCAAGAAAGAAAGAAAAACAACTGGTTCAATAAGTCTGCCCCCTTGCACGACGGTTACATCATCATGACCAACATTTCCTCTCTACACTCTTCCCCCTCCCTCATACAGCCAGGTAATTTCCTGGGTGATGCAAAAAAGAAGAAAAAGCCCAGGGACAATACTGGAAAAAGTAATCTGAAAAAATCCTCTCCACCCTCTCAGGCGATCAAAACCAGTCCAGGAGGTCACATGGACCAAGTGTTATCTATAAAGACACTATAGTAAATACTGTAGGGGTGAATTTGCATGGGAGTTGTCCCAGCCGTCTGCTGTTTTCTCCTGAGATTTCCACAGTTCTTCAACCCAATTTACCTTGGATGGGTGGGAAACCTGTTCTCTGGAAATTTGCTCCTGGACAGCATTTCTGAGATACTTAATAAATATATGTAAGAATCCTTCATTTCCAATTTATGCCATATTGTAACATTGATTTTCCTTCTAAATCCTTGATTTAGTCTGTTCAGAACACATCTGAATTAAAAAAAAGTCTTCCCAATCTGATTGTGAAATTAGCCAACATTTCACAGGCCCAAGTTTCAACGCCTGGAAGCCTCCAATCCACAAATGAGATCGTCGAAGCTTTTTCATCCGTGACAAATGTTTCTATTAACGAGTCCACAATGCAGGTAAGAATTATGCATTGCATAGATCAAAGGTCAAAATGCCCAAATATAGTGTCAATTATTGTTAAAATTCATTGAAAATAGTGACAATCATTATATTGTGGAGGAGCATTGATTCTGCTATTTCAACCTTAAATCTAATGTTCTTCTTGTGATCATCAACATGGCCACCTGTTTTTGGTGACTTCCTGTAACAATGAGAGGCAAAGTAGGGGAGTACTAAGTTGCTTAGACCTCCACTGTTCACCCACATAAGATGTGGAATGTACCACAACTGTGCTTCAGCCTTGAAGCCACATTTCCTGTATAGGCTTCCCACCAGCAAGTTTTGCACAGTACTCTGTAGCTGTATGACAAACAGGAAAGCAATATTTTGCTCCGGCTTGAAAGATTTGCAGCAGCTAAAAATCCCAGAATCAATGTTAATATTCTTCCTTATGACAGGTGCCAAATAGGTTGAGGAAATGCAAGGCATCAGACAAGCATTGCAAAAACTATTTTAACATTTGTAGCCTGCTTTGCTGTTAACACTTGAAGTGAATGTCAAATACAAACAACTATTCCAAACGTCAAATTTCAATCCAGCAACAGGTATTTAACCCTACCACTCAAAGGGCATCAATGAAACAGAATTGTAAGTTAGTTGATCATATACATTTAAAAATCAAACTATCATTTTATAGGGATGCATTCTTAGGGTGGCATCATCCCAGATTTGCACTAAGTTCGGTACCTGGCGTGAAAAAGGAAGTTTTGCCCACCCGCCACAATGGCAGATTTTTGTGCCATATCATCCCCATCCCACTTCATAAATTACGCAGTCACAGGAAACACGGTGGATCACTGGCGGCCAGCCTCTGATTTTCCAGCCATGCCATTACCTCGCCTCCTCGCGCCAGACACCATATTTAAACTGCAGCCACACGCACACTTCTCAATGCTTGCAGCCCAGGACATGGCCCCAAAAGCCAAGAAGAGAGCAGCTCCCCTGATTCAGTGACGCTTCACTGGGATGCCTTTTGCATGCCATGGAGGCCCGTTGTGATGTCCTCTACCCTCGCTCTGGCCTAAGGAGACCCATCAGTCTCACCACTCCAGCTTGCGAAGTGGTGGCAGAGGATGGTCAGTGCCAACGTTGCACTCAAGAGGTGGGCCATTTAGTGCAGAAAAAGTATGAGTGATCTTATCCATGCTGCTAGGGTAAGGCAATCATTTTATCACTCTAAACTCACACACTCACAGGCCATCACACATTCACTGAATTCGCACTCACTGCCAGCTCAAGGGACATCAACACTCACTCTCTCACACACATCCTCACATCTCCATCTGGCCTCGTCTCCTCTGGACATCATCTCCTCAACCCATCCATGTCTCCACTCAGCACACATGCATGCCTGGTATCCTTCTCATTTGGCCTGGCCAGTGCCTTGCTCACACTCTCTCCATCTGTCTTTGTGTAAGGCAAGATTGCACATAATCAATGGGAGAGGTCCCAGACCGCAGTTGGAGTGCAGGACATCAATATCCTCACTCCATTCGAGAGTCGCACATTAGAGCTGGCTGGAGAGGACGTGGAACCATTCCTGCGGCGATGGTGAGGTCAGTGGCAAGCATCCACATCAGGATCCTGCACCACATCATCCCTCTGTCAACGCTACTCTGAGTCAACTGTTCTATGTGTAATGCAGCTGCCAAGCACTAATAATCTCCAATTTCTCTCCCAGGCACATCTGACACGTGGCCCTCAGGCAACCTTGACTTCAACCCCAGCACCGAGGGAACCTTGGATCAGGACATTGGGCAGCACCATTGAAGACCCGTTACAGGGCTCACCCACACCCTTCACCAGCACAGTGACACACACCTCGGTGCGACCTAGATGTAGAGCAGCCTTGGGATAACAATCTGGTGAGCACAGCACACAATCTGTTCCACAGCAGGGGGAGGCAGGGATATCTGAGGTCACTGGCACTTGGAGGGCTGCTGGAGGCAAGGAATCTGCCGAATCCAAGTGAGATGATGAGCCTCTGTACTCAGTCCTCAATCAGTTGTTGGAGCTGCAAAGACAATCACGGGAACAAAGGGAAGGAATATCTGGTGCACTCCTCAGATTGCAAAGGATGATGGAGGAGTTGGTCCGCCTTCAGTCCAAGCTCCATCATGCCGATACACCAAGGTCAACACTGGCAGGATGGCAGCCGCCATGGAGACCTTGGTCATCGCCCCTGCACTGCTTCGTGGGCTGAGCTCCATCGCTGACACCATAGTTGGCCTCCAACAGTGTCAACGCAAGAGGGATGCGATGCAGCTCAATCTCACTCCAGCTTCTCCTCCTCCTCAAGGAGTGAGCCAGGGGTTGTCACACACCCATAAGAAGGAGGACCAGCAGCTCGACACCCCAGGGCTATCCAGCCAGGTGACTCCGGCCAATCCAAATCCCGTCTTCCTATGACCCCATCATCCCCAGCTCCATAGGCCGAGGAGGGTGCAGCTGGTCCACAGCGGAAAACCCAAAGCAGGCCGGGGCCCTCTAGGTCTCGGCCCTCCAGAAGACACCTGCCAAAGCCATCAAAGACAACAGGGTGTAGCAGTCAGCAAGCTGCCTCCACCTCTGCTGCAGGTGTCAGGGAAGCACCAGGATGTAGCGGCAGGGTTAGGAAGGTTAAGAAGAATTGGTTGCACAGCCTGGGCATAGGTGTTAATCATTTGTACATAATGTTCACTATTGTAAATAAACTCCCAAGAATATCTCCATGCCCATGGCTCCTTGTTATGATGAGCAGTGTTTGTGTCACTCAGATGTAAAACCTTGGTTCCTGCACAAGATAAAGGCAGGTGTCTCAGACCAGGGCCTCTTCCCTGTGCAGTGAGTAAGCTTCAGAGCAAAGTAATGGTCCAGCTTCACACTCACTGGACACATTACTGATGCCTGCACCTTGATAGTGCTGGTCATTGCTGTGAAAATATTGTGGGCAGGCATCACAGAGTTCCCTCATTCTCTCTGTGTGCTCTTAGCACCTTTAAGGTGGGGTTGGCTCCCATCTCTTCAGAATCTGTGTCTGCTGACAGTGTGGTCCTGAAGGAGATGGGTGCTCAGGCATGACAGGACCCTGAGCACAGAGGGTATGTGTGCTGCCATCAGCCACACAGGAGTCAAACATTGACAGATGCAAGATGAGGCTGTCAGGATTGTCCTCACTGCACCTTGTCTTCATCCTCCACAAATCTTGCGGTTGTTGGGGCCTCATGAGCGCGCCAGCCTTGTCTGGCCAGTGCATCTTCAGCGGCATCCTTGCCTTCAAGGATCTCATCAACCTCATCCCCTTCTATGTCCTCCTCATCGGAGGAGATGTGCAGCTCTTCCATCTCCTCCTCAGCCAGGTCCTCCCCTCACTGCAGCGCCAGGTTGTGGAGGACGCAGCAAGCTACGATGATGCGCGACACCCTCTGGGGACTGTATTGGAGTGCTCCACTCAACCTGTTGAGGCACTGGAACCTCATTTTCAATATGCTTATTGTCTGCTCCACCAAAGTACGGGTCGCGGTATGAGCCTCATTATACCATCGCTCTGCTGCAGTCTGAGGCTGTCACACAGAAGTCATCAGCCACATCCTCTGTGGGTAGTCATTACCTTCGAGGAGCCAACTTTGCAGTCTCTGTGGACCCTGGAAGATGTCAGGGATCTGAGAGTTGCTAAGGATGTAGGAGTTGTGGACACTCCCTGGGAATCGTGCGCAGACCTGCAGCATGTGTTTGTGGCAGTCACTCACCAGCTGAACATTCAGTGAGTGGAAGACTTGCGATTGATGTAATGGACTACTTGTTGCCATGGTGATCTATGCACCATGTGAGAGCAGTTGATGGCACCCTGCACTTGTGGAAAACCTGAGATCTGCGCAAATCCCAGTGCTCTTGCTTCCTGGCTTTCCTGATCCCAGTCAAAATGCATAAAGTCTGTGCCTTCACGTATTTGGCGTCCATGTCCTCCTGGATACAATTGTGGGTGAAGGCTTGTGAGATCCAGCACAGATCACCCTGTGTAACCCTGGAAGGAGCCACTGACGTTAAAATTGAGTGCAGTGGTCACTTTTAAGGCCACTGGCAGTGGATGCCCTTCATGTCCCTGTGGCGATAAATCCTGCAGCAGTTGGTATATGTGACCAACCAGTTCCCTAGACATGCACAGTCTTCAGCAACATTGGTTCTCAGTCATCTATAGGAATGATAGGCACCATCTATAGACCCTAGGTCTAGCAAGGCTGTTACAACCGACAGCTCACTATGGATCTTCAGCTGTGTGCAGGACGCTCTGCTGCATCTTCATCTTTAGGGTGGTGTTCCTCCCATTGGTGAGCCAGGTACCTCCGTCGCACTCTTCCCCTTCTTCCTTGCTCCCTGTAAGCCATGAGGCATACTGCTAGATCACCAAGTTCCATGATCCTGATGTTCTTCTCTTGCAGGATCAAAGAGAGAGACGTGTAGGTTAGCATATGTGCCCTGAGGACCTCTCTTCATTAAGTCTCAAGGTCCCTTCACGCATGCCAGTGTGCTGGCCACTACTTGGACGGTCAGTGTGTAATGCGCCTCATGGCTGTCCAAAACCCCACCCACCTCGGCCCCACCCCACTTGACCGATTGGCGGCAGCTTTGCCCATTGGACTGCATGCTGTGCTCTCAGCTCAGGCGCAGGCATTCTCCTAACCCGCACTGCAAGGCAGCACTGTTAGCTTGAACCATAATGGATACTGGTCCAAACCTTAATACAGATATTGCAAGAGGCTGTGAGCGCCTCCACCAGTGACTGCGCCACGGTCAGCATTAGCAAGGGGATTCTACAACTTGCCCAGTTGGCCAATTGCTCTGCTGCCCCCTAAAACGCACATTGATTTGCAGCCTGTGCCCGAGGGGAGAAAAGCTCTGGAGCATTTCGTGGCAATTTCATGCTCTTACGTTGCTCCAGTGGACAGAAAAGCTTCAGAGGCCCGACTGCAAGCATGTCAATGGAGCTGCAGCTGAACGGTCTCAGCTGCAGAATGTTCACTTTTGACAAACTTTTCCAAGTGGCTTCCCTCACCCTCTACCCGTTCCCCCCAGTCCCCCAGCATGTGCTTGTGGTTATGCCCCCTCCTGGCCCCACCCGCACTGGAGCCCTTGCCCCAGCACTGCACTGAAAACCAGCTGGGAAAAAGCGACTTGCCTGTGCCCCCGCAATGTATGGCGCCTCTTCCTTGATGCCCTATGAACGATCCTTGCAAGCGCTGCACAAGGTTCTGTACACTCACTTCTGACTTTCCCTCACCGTTCAGCTTGCTAGAACTTGCTAAATCACACCGTTCTGAGGTCACACCGACTTGGGAGGTAAATTTGATGTGGGGGTGGGGGGTGGGGGATGATTCCAGCATGAGGCCTCAATGATGAGATGCAAAAGCATTAAAATTAAGTTCCTGACATTGGATGGCAGGAAGTGTAGCCTGCCATTGACGGGCGGAGCAGACGATTGCAAACTGGTTTCACAATGGTATAAAACCGATTTATGACCTTCTCACGCCCACCGTGATGCCTGATGCCAACGGGAGCGGAAAGTTCCGGTCTTAGTCTTCACCACTTGGGCAGTAATCTGGCAGAATCGATCGCCGCACATCATTGTGTCTGCTCAATTTTTATTCCATTCAAAGTTCTGCTCATGCTCTTTGTATAAGAAAAGCCCTTGGACCATAATAAACATGCAGAGCGCAATTCCCACTGTTACAATGAGATTGCACCCACAAATACCCTCAAGTGCTGACTTCGTTGGAGTATGCAACGTTAGTGGAATTGCAGCCAGGAGCTGCCTGGACCACTGCATTACAGAATCCTGCCTGCTCCACTGTAGCTGGCAGCTTTGAACATATCTGATGCCCCACGCAATTCTTGGACTTTTTCAGTCTCCCTACAAAGGGAGCTCGTGTTACAATTTTTTTAAAAAAAAGACCGAGTTTACATGCAGGGTCCCATAATAGACCAGGGAAACTTCCAACATTTGAAATCCCCACCTTCAGCCCTATCTCTTGTAATCTTTTCAAGAATGAACAGGAAATCTCAGTTTAGATCTAGATCAAGATATAATAGCCCAGGCCTTTCTCTGGTTAATCTGTCAGACTCCCACCAGAGTAACCAAGGAACTCAGCCTGCACTAATTTTGATTACTGAGCATAACAAAATACCAATTGACTCAGCTACAAGAGCATCAAAAACTCATAGATCAGCTGTTAAGCTTATTAGCTAGCTTGATTTATGATTAAAATTGAAAGCAAAACACTGCAAATCATTCTGTTTTTGACTGAAAGTTATCTTTAATTTCGTTGGTTAACAGAATTCCATTAATCACAGAGTACTGAGGTTTTAAATAGATCAGAAATATTTGGGGACTCGATTACCTGAAAATAAACTGGGGGTAAATTTGCTTAAACGACAAGGTGGATGAAGGGAGGTACAGCAGAGCTTTCTTAAACAGTAAATCTCTAGCCCCAAATGGAAGGAAGCAGTGCTGGCTCCAGTTCTAGGAACATAGGAACAAGAGTGGGTCATTCAGCCTGTCAAGCATGGTCCTCCATTTAATTAGATCACAGCTGATCAACGACCTCAATGCCACTTTCCCGCATTATTCCTATATCCCTTGATGTTATTATTCTTCAGAAATATATTGGTTTCTGTCTTGAACATGCTCAATGATTGAGCTTCCACAGTCCTCTAATGTAGATAATTCCAAAGATTCACCACCCTCTGAGTGAAGAAATCACAGCCCCAGCTTGCCTGCCCCTTAATCTGAGATTATGTCCCCTGGTTCCAGGGAATCAAATACAGCAAGTGGAATGTTATTAAGTGGCAGAATATCTGGGTAACAGTGATCATAATATAATTAGGTTTTGGCAGAATATCTGGGTAATAGTGATCATAATATCTGAGTAATAGTGTTCATAATAGGTTTAAATTAGTCACAGAAAGTACAAAAGAATAATCAAAAGTGAAAATACCTAAATGGAAGAGAGGCAATTTCATTAGCGTTTGAATTATTCTAACTGATCTAGAAACAATAATTGGCAAAGATATCAGTAAATGAGCAATGGCAGGCCTTCAGAGTGGAAATAGTTTGCATTCAAGCCAAATATATTCCCAAAAGCAGGAAAGATTGGTATCCACTGCTGGAGTTCCCTGAATCACAAAGGCAATAGAGATTAAAATAAAGCAGATAAAAAGATTTATGACAAACATCAGATAGAGAATGCAATAGAAAACCAGGCAGAATAAAAATAGTGCACGAAAAATTGAAAAAAGACAGTAGAAGGATGTAATGACTTAACAGAGTGGACAGGTTTCAACAAAAAATAGATCAACTTTATTACAGAGAGCTTTTCAGGTGCTACATTCGCAATCAGGACTCTTGTCTGGAAGCTCCCCACCCCCCACCCCCCACCCCCCCCCCCCCTCCCCCCACCCTCCACCCCGACCCCCGCCGGCCCCCGGATTGCCCGCTTTTAGGGCTTATTGGTCTGAGCCTCCAAGAACATCACGTGACTCCTGATAGACATCAGGAGAGGCTGTACTTTCAGTTAGTACATTTCCTCCCCCTTTAGTTTTTTTACAGTTTCTATTTACAAGGAACATTTAAATATCCAACAACATATACATATATACAACTTCAGGTGATTAAAGATTAAGTCTCTGAGGTTCTCTCCTTACATGGCTAGAGTGGCGTAGCTTTACCACTTGAGGTTCCTCAGCAGGATTGACGTGATCAGGAATGGCAACATGAAACACATCATTAGAAAGTGGCAGTTCTGGGTTTGGCAACTCTACAGAAACATTGGGCATGTCTATTCTAGGCCGATCAGTCACCTCAAGGATTGATGGTTCAAGCTTAATCACAGGCGGAATAGTTGGTTATTGGAATGTCTCTCTATCATGAGTATGGTTATGTGCTTTTGAATGATTCTATCTTCCACTTGCACTTGGAAAGATAATAGACCAGTTTCTGAGACAATGGTTCCAGGAACCCAACAAAGTCCACTTCCGAAATTTTGCATGAATACCTTGTCACCTAAACTGAATGTGTGAGCTTTGCTGTGACTATTGTGATTCAATTTTCGATTACTCTGATTCCTCTCTACCTTCCCCTCTAAATTTGGAAACACCAGACTTAACTATGTACGTAGGGGATATTTCATCAATAATTCAGACGGTGTTGAACCCATAGTCAAATATGGCGCTGTATGCTAACTGAGAAGGAAGCGAGAAAGTTCAGTTTCTAGAGTATCTTCTGATAACCTCTTCATACCAGACTTGAAAGTTTGCACTGTTCTCTCAGCTAAACCATTTGAAGAACGATGGTAAGGGGCTGTTTTAATATGTCTGATTCCATTCAGATTCATGAATATCTGAAACTCTGTACTAGTAACGACTGTACCATTATCAGAAACGACAATTTCAGATAGGCCATGAATGCTAAAACAATGATGCAGCTTCTTGATAGTTGAACTCAATGTTGGCGATTGCAATTCCTAGAATGACATAGAATTTAAAACACAGAAACAGGCCATTATTCCAATAGGTCTATGCTGGTGTTTATGCTCCATTTAAATCTCTTCATCTCTTACATCATCTCACCCTGCCAACATATCACCTGTTCCTTTCTCCATCAAGCATTCATACCACGTGGAAACAAGTTCCACATTCATGAATGCATGAGTCCATGAGATTGTGCAGTACAAATAATGACAACCTGTGCACACATACACAGATGCATGTATGCACAGTGTAAAACTTCAGGGCTGCCTGGCACATCCTGGTTCACCCTGATTCATCAACGGCTCTATGTTGGGAGCAGTGAAAACAGAGCAATTATTTCTGATGAGGATGTCTGGGCCAGAAGTGCCTAGTGGATGATCCATCTTGGCCTCCTCCTGAGGTCTCCAGCACCAAAAGAAGCCAGCCCTCAGCCAATTCGATTCACTCCATGTGACATCAAGAAACAGCTGAAGGCACCGGACACTGTAAATGCTATGGGCCCTGACAATATTTAGGCAATAGTACTGAAGACTTGTGTTCCAGAACTTGCAGTGCTCCTAGCCAAGCTGTTCCAGTGCAGCTAAAACACTGGCACTTACCAGGCAATATAAAAACTTGCCCATGTATGCCCTGTGCATAAAAAGCAGGACAAATGCAAACCAGCCAATTACTACCCCATCAGATCACTGTTGATTATTAGTAAAGTGATGGAAGGTGTCGTCAGCTGCTTTCAAGTGGCACTTACTCAGCAATAAGCTGCTCACTGATACTCAGTTTGGGTTCTGCCAGGGCCACTCAGATCCTGACCTCATTAATTGATTGGTTCAAACATAGACAAAAGAGCTGAACTAAAGATGTAAGGTGAGCATGAGTGCCCTTGACATTAAGGCAGCATTTAACTGAGTGTGGCATCAAGGAACCCTACCAAAACTGGAGTCAATTGGGAATCGGGGGGGGAAACCTTCCAATGGTTGGAGTCATTGCTAGCACAAACGAAGATGGTTGTGGTTGTTGGAGGTCAATCATCTCAGTTTGGGACATCGTTCCACAGTTCCTCAGGGTAATGTCCCAGGCCCAGCTGTCTTCAGCTGCTTCATCAATGACCTTCCTTCCATTATAAGGTCAGAAGTGTGGATGTTCACTGATGGTTGCACAATGTTCAGCGCCATTCATGACTCCTCAGATACTGAAGCAATCCGTCACCATACGCAGAATGACTGGGACAATGTTAAGGTTGGGCTGATATGTGGCAAGTGACCTTCATGGCACAGAAGTGCCAGTTAATGGCCAACACCAACAAGAGAGAATCTAATTATTTCCCTCAACATTCAATGGCATTACCATCACTGAATCCCCCACTATCAGCATCCTGGGGGTTACCATTGACCAGAAACTGAACTAGACCAGCCAAGTAAATGTTTGGCTACAAAAGCAGTTCAGAGGATGGGAATTCTGTGGCAAGTAACTCCCCAAGGTCTGTCCACCATCTACAAGGCACAAGTCAGGTGTGTGATAGAATGCTCTCCACTTGTTGGGATGAGTGCAGCTCTAACACTCACAAAGCTCAAGACCATCCAGGACAAAGCAGCCTGCTTGATTGGCACCCCATCCACTACCATAAACATTCAAAACCCCCACCACCAACACACAATGGCAGCAGAGTGCACCACCTACAAGATGCACTGCAATAACTCACCAAGGCACCTTAGACAGCACCTTCCAAAACCTCGACTTCTAGCATCTAGAAGCACAAGGGCAGCAGATGCATGGGAACACCACCACCTGCAAGTCCCCCTCCAACCATACACCATCCTGACTTGGAACTGCATCATCATACCTTCACTGTCACTGGGTCAAAATCGTGG
Source organism: Carcharodon carcharias (assembly GCF_017639515.1). NCBI lineage: Eukaryota > Metazoa > Chordata > Chondrichthyes > Lamniformes > Lamnidae > Carcharodon > Carcharodon carcharias. Next base: position 180,450,757 of record NC_054471.1, read on the forward strand.
ATGTTCCTTCCTGAACAGCACTCAGCATGTACCTACAACACATGGATTTCAGTGGTTCAAGAAGGTGGCTCACCACCACCTTCTCAAGGGCAATTTTTAAATTTGTTTTCTATTCATTTTTACAGGACGTGGACGTCGCTGGCTAGGCCAGCATTTATTGTCCATCCCGAAGCACCCTTGAGAATTTGGGATGGGCAATAAATACCATCCAGCGATGTCACGACCCATAAAAGAATAAAATAAAACGCACTTAAGTCAGGTAAAATTGCATGACAGCTAAGGTAAGGATTAGGCACACTTGTCTCATGATAACTTGATTATCCTGTGTACAGGTCAATGCTAACACGTGTTAGTATATTAATTCAGGGGATAGTTAACAGGGGGTCACCTCTTCCAGACATCAGTGAGCTGCAAAATAGGCAGTAGGATGTTTTGATGTTTTTAAAACTTAACTGTGCCGCAGGGGTGATATCTCACAGTGCACTAGTAACAAATCTATTGATGTATTCTTATAAAATCATCACTCAATTTAAGTGAACTCACTAATGGATTTTAAATAGTGAAAATGTGAATTCATATGAACATGCTAACAGCTCGTTAATGATAGTTCACAGTGGGATTTCAGATACGGCATGCACACTCTGATAGTAAGAACCCAGAACACCATGTTTCCCTCAGGTTAATCTTTAAGGTGATCCTTACTTGTGCTGATTAGAAAGGTTGCTGTTGCAGTTTGATGGTTTTATTTCAGCTGTGCAATTTGCAGAATTATGCAAAATCATTCAGCAATCAAAGAGGCAGTGGCCTATTTTAAGACAAAGCAAAATATTGCAGATGTTGGAAATCTGAAATAAAAATAGAAAATGCTGGAAATACTCAGCAGGTCTGGCAGCATCTGTGGAGAGAGAAACAGAGTTAACGTTTCAGGGCAACGACCTTTCATCGGAACAGCTAAGTTAGAAATATAATAGATATAAGCAAGTGAAAAGGGAGGGGTGGGAGAAAAAAATAAAGAGATTGCGACAAGGTGGAAGACAGGAGAGGCTAAGGCCCGGAATTTCTCTAAGTTGGGCTGACTCTAGAGGCCTTTAAGAATAGCAGGAGGGACCGAGTTCCGGGATTCCTGGCCGCATCCCTGTTGCCATCAATTTTGCCCAGTGGGGTAGAAGGGTGCAGATAGCTAGCCTGCACACAGCACTTCCATCCTTGTTGGCTTCATTGTGGGATGGGCAGTTCAAAATCCCCTCTGCAATTTTGATGGTCTCATGCATGTTCTGTTAGTATACATGATTCATGGTTTCTAGGGAACCATGGGGGATCCCTAGGCCTAAGTGGGGAACCAAAAAAAAAAAAGCATTCTTAAACCTTTAAACTACATTGTCCCTCTTAGTTTCTCATAAAGCCATAAATCGCAGCCATTCATTTTATCAATGACAAAAAGCTATTATCCATTTCACACCTCTTCATAAACACACAAGTATTGAAAAAAATGATTCAAAGAAAGATCTGGTAAAAATATGTCATTAAAACAAAGCTAATACTCCCCTCTGCAGCAGTGTAAACTGAACCTGCTGAGAGTTAACTAGATTAATTGTTCTTGGAGTTCTTAAAGAGGCTACCTGGCAACTGCATCAACAGAAACAGTTAGAACAGAATTCCTTTTCAGCTCGGCTGCTGTCTTGGGCCTACCTCCAGAGGTGGTGTGCCTGAGTCCATCTGTCCCTGCCTCCCCAGAGGTGGGGGCCTTCTTAATTGAGATGGTCTCTGGAGTCAGGAACTTGTCTAATTCTCAATGTCCATTTCCTTTACCAAAATCCAGCCCTAAATGCCAAAATGTTTCATTATGCAAGGGAAAAGGGAATGGTAATTGGGCACAAAACAAAAGAGGTGTGTCTAGACGGGGTGTGAAAGGCAGAGTGATATACACCTGTCATCCAAAAGCAAACATAAGAGGAAAATGTCTCAATACCAACACCTGCAAAGAGAAAGGGAGCAAAATAGGGTCAGAGGTTATGGTCTGAAATTGTTGAACTCAATGTTGAGCCCAGAAGGCTGTAAAGTGCCTAATTGAAAAGTGAATTGCTGTTCCTTAAGCTTATGTTTAGCTTCATTGGAACAGTGCATGAGTCAGAAGATTAAAAGGTCAGAGTGGGAGCAAGGTGGAAAATTAAAATAATTAGGAAAGCTAATCAAATATTATCATTTATTGCAAGGGAAATGGAATACAAAAGTAGTGAGCTAATGCTTCAATTGTGCAGGGCACCAGTGAGGCCACATCTGGAGGACTGTGTACAGTATTGGTCACCTTATTTAAGGAAGGATGTAAATGCAATGGAAGCAGTGCAGAGAAGGCTTACCAGACTAATATCTGGAATGGGCGGCTTATCTTATGAGGAAAGGTTGGACAGACTAGGCTTTTATCTGCTGGAGTTTAGAAGAGTAAGAGGTGACTTGACTGAAACATATAAGATCCTGAGGGGTCTTGATAGGAAGGATGTGGAGAGGATGTTTCTTCTTGTGGAAGAATCCAGGACTATGGGTCACTGTTTAAAAATAAGGGGTTGCCCATTTAAAACAGAGATGAGGAGAATTTTTTTCACTCAGAGGGTCATGAGTCTTTGGAGCTCACTTCCTGAAAAGGCTGTGGAAGCAGAGTCTTTAAATATTTTTAAGGCAGTGGTGGATATATTCTTGGTAAGCAAGGGGGTGATAGGTTATTGGCAATAGGTTGGATGCAGATTTCAGGTTACTATCAGATCAGCCATAATCTTATTAAATGGCAGAGCAGGCTCGAGGGGCTGAATGGCCTACCTCTGCTCCTTGTTCATATGTTTGTAAAATGACAGCTAACTGGAAGTTTGGGACAGCAAAATAGTTACCCAATGTGCATTTGGTATCCTCTTTGTAGAATAGATCACATTATGAGCAGGAAATACAGTGTAATAATTAGAAAGAAATACATGTAAATCACTATGTTTCACCTAGAAACATTGTTTGGGGCCTTGGATGGTGAGGAGAGAGGAAGTGAAAGGGCAGGCATTACATCTCTTGTGCTTGCTTGGAAAGGTGGCATGGGAAGGGATAGGGGTGTTGGGAGCGATTGAGGGGTGGACCAAGAGGTCTCAGAAGGAATGGTCCCCAAGCAATGCTGAAAAGATAAGGGAGGGGGAAAAGAGGTGTTTGATGGTAGCGTCACACTGGAGATGGCAGAAATGATGGAGGATAATCCATTGAATCAGGAGTCTGATGGGGTGGAAGATGGGGACAAGAGGAACACTATCATGGTTCTGGGAAGGAGTGGGAGCAGAAGTGAGGGAAATTGGGCAGACCTGGTTGAGGGCCCTGTCAACCATAGTGGCTTGGATAGGAGGGGAGGTTGAAGGCAAATCTGGGTTGAGAGAAAAGGAAGACATATAAGAAGCACTGATATGGGAAGTTGTATCATCAGAACACACACGATGGAGATGGAGAAGCTGGGAGAATGAGACAGAATCTTTCAGGAAGAAGAGTACGAAGTAGGATAGTCAAAGTAGTTGTGGCACTTAGTGGGCTTATAGTGCATATTTGTTGATGGCCTGTCCCCAGAAATTGAGACAGAGTAGTCAAGGAAGGGAAGAGAAAAGCTGAAGATGGACCATGTGAAGGTGATGAAAGAGTGGAAATTGGAAGCAACCTTGATGAAATTTTTCATTTCATGACTGATACAGTCATCAATGTACTGGAAAAAGGAGTGAGGAAGGGGTCCATATAGGACCAGAGCAAGGAATGTTTCACATATCCAACAAAAAGGCAGCTATAGATAAGACCCATATGAGTACCCATAACAACACCTCTTATTTGGAGGAAGTGGAGTTAAAGGAGAATTAATTTATTGTGAGAACAAGTTCAGTCAGGGAGGGGAGGGTGCTGGTGGATGGAGACTGGTTGGGCCTCCTGTTTTAAGAGCTGTCTTTCTCAAACTGCTTCTATTTTGTTCCAAAAAAAATTAATGAATTATCTAATGAAGGTACATCTTATGTTTTCAGGATTTCTTTACAACGATAGATACTTTAGTTGCTGATAGCGCCGTGTCAACTTGGAAAATAGTGGAAAGAGAAAATGGCAGATCCATCTCCCAATTATTGAAATCTATAGAACTATTTACCAGGTTATTGTCTCCAACTAAAGACACTTTCAACATCACAAAAAACAATGTTCAAATGAAGGGGAAGAAAGTTCAGCCCAATTCTAGCCTCCTTAATTATGCTATGGATTTCAGTGATTTAAAAGTCAGAAATAAATCGTTAAACGGGTCTGTGATCATTGACCAAAAGGAATTGTTAAAGTTTTCAAGTAACTCCCTTGTTATCAGCATTGCGTTTGCAACAATGATTGATATCCTTGGTCAGTCAAGCAACACAAATGGTGCCACATTGAATGGTCTTCTCCTAACAACAACTGCAGAAAGCAACACAATTAATATTAAGATGAATTTCTTGCCACTGAACACCACAGATCAATACAGTTCTGAATGTGTGTTTTGGAAGTATTATCCTAATGGGACTGGAGGATGGAGTTCTGTGGGATGCAGTTCTGAAGTAAATGGGAGTAATATTGTCTGCAAGTGTAGCCACCTGACATCATTTTCTTTACTAATGTTTCCCTTTCCAATGAAAGAAAACCGAGCATTGACCAAAGTAAGCCTCGTTACAACTGCGATATCCATGGGGTGTTTGGTAATCAGCCTTATTATAGAAGGAATTGTATGGAAGCATGTGAAGAAAAATAAGACCTCACAAGCCCGTCATTTAATAATGCTGAATATTGTTCTATCTCTACTGACCGCTGATGCATGCTTTCTTGTATCTGGAATTCTGGAACCAAATGAAACAATCTGCAAGGTGATTGTTTTCTTCACGCAATTTTTCTTTCTCGCCTTGTTTTTCTGGATGTTCACTCTAGCCCTGCTGCTCCTTTATCATTTGATTTTTCTTTTCAAAGATTTCAGCAGAGCAGCTATAATGATAAGCTCACTTACCCTGGGCTACCTGTGTCCATTAATAATTTCCATCAGCACTTTTACAGTTGCCTATTTCAGAAAGCATTACATAAGACAAGATAAATGCTGGATCAACACAGACGAGCTCTACCTTTTCCTTTCTTTTAATGTGCCACAATTGACCATCGTTACAATCAACATCTTCATTACATTTGTAGCCATATCTAAGATGCTGCGACCAACCATTGGGGAGAAGCCCAGCAGCCATACAAAAGTCAATATGATCAAACAGATTGCAAGAAGCATTGCTATCCTAACCTCAATCCTAGGTCTCAGTTGGACACTTGGATTCGCACTTTTGGACAAAAAGGCCAATGTTGCCATCCATTATGCATTTAATATCCTCAATGGACTCCAGGTATATACTATATAATGCCGGTAACTTTTATTATTTTGCTAGTTAGTTTTATGCATGTTATACATGTAAAATATTATTAACTGAACATGTTGTAAAGCTATAAATATGTAATGGGGCAAGAGTTCAACCAGGGTAGGTCAACATCAGCGTAGAAGTAAGCAAAGGCCCATTACTAGAGTCTAAATTTTGCAGTGTTTACATAGTTAAGTTTGCACATGCCCAAGACATAGGAAGCACCAATGCTGGGCATAGGATGTGTCATGCACAGAGAGGTGCATCATAAAACTAATAGGTTAGCTAATTGTGCATTCAGACTCATCAGCTGTAATTAAAAGAAGGATCCTTGCTCTTAAAGGGGAATCACATTTTTGCTGTACAGACCAACATTTAAAATGTAGGACTGTGGCTGGAAAGGTCATGGGCAAATGTATCTCATTCAGTCTTGGAATCCTGAAGGGAGCTCTTTTGGAGGGCAGAGGACAACTCTCCTGTAAAAGCGATATCTCAAACTCTCTGACAGAAAGTAGAAGAGCAGGTCAGCATGATGATAATGATCAGGTGGACTCAGGATCAAATTGAGAAAAAGCTCAGTGGCAAGATAAATAGACTTTTCATTGCACACATGCTGCCGTCTCAAGCCATGGGTGTATGCAGCACACAGGATTAGTGGGCACCCTGGCAGTAGGATGAGAAGAATATAGGTGAAATCTTGTTGCAGTGTCAGGATCTTGCCTGCTGGCTGGAGAGCCGGTGAGAGACTGACACTGCCTCTTTTCTGGAAGGCCTGCTGAACCACAAGCCAATCAGGCAATGGTGAGGCCAGCATTTTAAAAGTGCACAAGTAGTTTGCTGGACCCCCCTGATTATAGTTCTAAAAAAAAACAAGTACATGGAATTTGTCCTGTGTTAGGAGGAAGCAGAATATCACTGCTGACTTTCTTCTGACATTTTAAACGAGCCAATGGCGTGCAGAGCACTGCAGGTGGGTACAAAATCACATCCTTTGTAGGATGGCCTCAATGCAACTTGCAGTAAGAGAAAGTTTGCTGCACTACCCTGGTCTGTTTATCGCGTTTCACTAGTGTACTAGTCCAAAAGTAGTAGCCTCAACATAGTTGAAGCTTTATTTTCACTGCAGAAAGGAATGTTGAGGAGAACTTCATTCAGGTATTTAAAATTTTGAGATGCATAAATAAGTTAGATAAAGACAGCGTACTTAACATGACTCAGCCACTTGGTTCTTTCCATTTGCTTTATCCATTTTCAGAACAACAATAATGGTGGTGTATGGGATTAGTTATTTCGTGCTAAAACAGGACTTTTAACTGCCAGCATATTTATTGGATATTGGTAGGTAAAATCTATTGTTTGAGATTTTACATCTAATTCCACGCTTTGCAGTAGCATTCTGCTACTGGTTACCAAGGCATATTCTACCAGGGCTACACTCATGGAAGTATCCAAGTAATGAGTTCCCATAAGACATAAGGAATAGGAGCAGGAGTAGACCATTTGGTCCATCAAGCCTGCTCCACCATTTGATTACAACATTGCTGATATGATTATGGCCTTAAGTCCACTTTCCTGCCTGTCCTCCATAACTCTTAACTTCCTTGTCAGTCAAAAATCTGCCTAATTCAACCTTGAATATATTCAGTGATCCAGCCTCCACTGCTCTCTCTGGAAGACCTGTGAAAGGCATTGTGTGCATATCCACGTATTTGATTGGAAGATCATCTCATGCTGCCAAAATTGATTATCAGCTCCCTGTTTAGCTGCTGGCAATCTCACCAAACCTTCTGGTTGCTCACTGCAGTTTATCACTGAGGTGCTTTTTTTTTTAAATTAACAATAACATTGTGCAAATATAAAGTACCTTTAATATAATCAAGCATTCAAAGCTGCTTCAGGAGCATTATCAAACTAAATTTGATGTCAAGGTATATAATGAGATATTACTTCAGATACATGAGATATTAAGTCTGGTCAAACAAGTGGGTTTTAAGGAGTCTAAGGAAGAGAGAGAGGTAGAGGAAAACTAGAGATTGGAAAAGAATTTTATTATGGTGGCTGACTGATCCATTGGCGACTCCTTATAATAATCTTCAAATGATAAGCAAAGTACCTCCCTTATCAGATTGGAAAAGTATTTAGGGTAGGAACACTTTTCAGCTAATACATAATAATGCTACATACAGTTCCTGGGCAAATAGAAAAGCTATAATTCAAGAGCTAAGAGATGTTGTTAGCAATGGGATGGGGGAAAGCATAGCAGGATAAACAGTGGACAAAATTTATTATCCCATCTACACCCATGCTGGCTACTGCAGTTTGGAAAAGCTTGTGAAAATGTATTACTTATTCTAGAGTAAAGTGGACAAACAATGCAAACCATCTATCATTGCTCGTGTTCTGTGTGATTAGTTAAAAGTTTGTTTATCCATTTACTGATACTTTTCTTTATTTCAGGGATTCTTAATTTTGGTTTTTGGCATAATTATGGACAGTAAGGTAAGTTGCGATCACCAGATTCCCCAACTTCATCTGTTTTTCACATCACAAAAATTTTTATGCTCTGATTATTACATCAGGTACAAGAAGTCCTAACACAGAAGCTCCCGTGGTCGTCAGTTCCTTCCCAAAAGTTGGTAAGTTTGTTTTCAGTGTCTGTCAAGAATGCAGCTCTCCACATTCTAATTTTGATGCTACATATCCTAGATAGAAGACAACCTTTCCTCCTAAATTCCACACACCTTCTACTTAGAGAACACACTTATCAAATAACCATGACTGTTGGAAAGATTATGGCCAATAGTGCACCACCAAATTTGTTTGTTAATTGTGGTGCATAAATATATTTGCTTTCTATACTTGCTCACTTTCCATCAGCTGTTGATCCGCTGTATGACAATGAAATAAGTAGTTAATCTCCCTCCTAACTAGTAATTGGCCCCACTAGTAATTCTAAATCTCTTCTCTGGGAGCTTGGTTGTCACCTAAGCCATGGCCAGACGGCATCTGGAGTACTGAGAGCAAATCGGCGCACCACACCTTCGGAGTGATATATTGAACCAGCAGGCATTGCAGTGTTGATTTATTGTAATGATACTTAGATGCAAAGAGTGAGATTGCAAGGAGAGATTACACAAGTCAGGGGTGTATTCCCTGGAATTCAGAAGTTTAAGGGACAATTTGATCGATGTTTTCAAGGAATTAAGGGGAACAGGTAGGGTGGATAAAAATTATTTCTACTGGTTGGAATAAATAAAAACAGAATGTTCTGTAAAAGCTCAGCAGGCCTGGTATTATCTGTGAGGGAGAAACAGCAGTGAACGTTTCCAGTCCAACATGATTCTTTTTTGGAACAAGAACTTGATTTCTGGAAATTACTTTATTCATCATATTACTTTATTAGTTTCTTTAATGTTGCTGGAGCTGCCTTCATCCAGGCAAGTGGAGAGTATTCAAACACACTCCTAATTTGTGCCTTGTAGATGGTGGACAGTGTTTGGGGAATCAGGAGGTGAGTTATTCACCACAGAATTTCCAGCCTCTGACCTGCTCTTTGTAGCTACAGTTTTTATATGACTGGTCCAGTTCAATACCTTGTGAATTTTAACTCTCAGGATGTTGATAGTGGGGGAATTCAGTTGTGTTAATGCTATTGAATGTCGAGGGAAGATTGTTATATTCTCTCATGTTGGAGATGGTGATTACCTGGCACTTGTGTGGCACAAATGTTACTTGCCACTTATCAGCCCAAACCTGAATGTTGTCCAGGTCTTTGAACATTGTGCAATCATTAGCGAACATTTCATTTCTGACCTTATGATGGAGGGAAGGTTGTTGATGAAGCAGCTGGAGATGGTTGGGCTTAGGGCACCACCCTGAGGAACTCCTGCAGTGATGTTCTGCGACTGAGATAATTGACCTCCAGCAAACCATTACCATATTCCTTTGTGCTAGATATGATTCCAACCAGTGGAGAGCTTTCCCCTGATATCCATTGACTTCAATTTTGCTAGAGCTCCTTGATGTCACACTCGGTCAAATGCTGCCATGATGTCAAGCACAGTCACTCTCAAGTCACTGCTTGAGTTCAGCTCTTTTGACCATGCTTGGACCAAGGCTGTAATAAGGTTAGTAGCTGGGTGACTCTGGCAGAATCCAAACTGAGCATCATTGAGCAGATTATTACTGTGTAAGTGCCACTTTATAGCACTGTCAATGACAACCTTCTGTCATTTCATTAATAACCGAGAGTAGGCCGATGGGGCAGTAATTGACTGGATTGGATTTTTCTTTGATTTTTGTTGACAGGAATTACCTGGGTAATTTTCTACACTGTCAGGTAGATGCCAGTCTTGGCTACTGGCATGGCTGGTTCTGGAACACAAGTCTTCAATACTATTGCCGAATGTTGTCACGGCCATAAACCTCTTCAGTGTCCACTTCCTTCAGCCATTTCTTAACATCACATGGAGTACATGGAGTTGTTGGAATACTGGCATCTGTGATGCTGGAGACCTCAGGAGGAAGCTGAGATGGATCATTTACTCAGCACTTCTGGCTGAAGATGGCGGCACATGTTTCAGCCTTGTCTTTTCAATTTATGTGCTGGGTTCCCCCATCATTGAGGATGGGGGTATTTGTGGGTTGTTTAATTGTCCACCACCATTCATGACTGGATGTGGCAGGGCTGCAGAACTTAGATCTGATCCATTGGTGGAGGGATCGCCTAGCTCTATCACATGCTGCTCCTGCTGTTACGCATGCAAGTAGTCTTGTGCTGCAGCTTCATCAGGTTGACACCTCATTTTTAGGTTCACCTAATACTTCTCCTGGCATGCCCTCCTGTACTCCTTATTGAACCAGGGCTGAGTAGAGTGAAGGATCTGCCGGCCATGTGGCTACACATTGTGGTTGTATACAATTCTGCTGCTGCAGATGGCCTACAGCACCTCATGGATGCCCTACAGCGCCTCATGGATGTCCAGTTTTGAGATGCAGGTTCTGCTCTGTATCTATTCTATTTTACACATTGGTGGTGCCACACAACACGATGCATGGTATCCTCAGTGTGAAGATGGGACTTTGCCTTAATGAGGACTTCATGGTAATCACTCTTACTGATGCTTTTTAACCGTTTTCTCTATTCATTCAAGGGGTGTGATCTTCGCTGGCTGAGCCAGCATTTAATGCCCATTCATAATTGCTCTTGAGAATCACAGAATCACAAAATCACAGAGCAGAAGAAGCCCTTCGGCCCATCATGTCTGCACCGACAAGTGAGAAACACCTGACCCACCTACCTAATCCCATTTACCAACACTTGGCCCATAGCCTTGAATGTTATGACATGCCAAGTGCTCATCCAGGTACTTTTTAAAGGATGTGAGGCAACCCACCTCCACCACCCTCCCAGGCAGTGCATTCCAGACTGTCACCACCCTCTGGGTAAAAAAGATTTTCCTCACATCCCCCCTAAACCTCCTGCCCCTCACCTTGAACTTATGTCCCCTTGTGACTGACCCTTCAACTAAGGGGAACAGCTGCTCCCTATCCACCCTGTCCATGCCCCTCATAATCTTATGTTTATGAGATTAAACATCATAATGTTTATGATGTTTAATCTCATAAACATTATGAGATTACACCTCGATCAGGTCGCCCCCTCAGTCTTCTCTGCTCCAACGAAAACAACCCAAGTCTATCCAAACTCTCTTCATAACTTAAATGTTTCATCCCAGGCAACATCCTGGTGAATCTCCTCTGCACCCCCTCCAGTGCAATCACATCCTTCTTATAATGTGGCGACCAGAACTGCACACAGTACTCCAGCTGTGGCCTCACTAAGGTTCTATACAACTCCAGCATGACCTCCCTACTTTTGTAATCTATGCCTCGATTGATAATGGCAAGTGTCCCATATGCCTTTTTCACTACCCCACTAACATGCCCCTACACCTTCAGAGAGCTATGGACACACACGCCAAGGTCCCTTTGTTCCTCAGAACTTCCTAGTGTCATGCCGTTCGTTGAATACTTCCTTGTCAAATTACTCTTTCCAAAGTGTATCACCTCACACTTTTCAGGGTGAAATTCCATCTGCCACTTATCTGCCCATTTGACCATCCCATCTATATCTTCCTGTAGCCCAAGACACTCAACCTCACTGTTAACCAGAGAAGGTGGTGGTGAGCTGCCTTCTTGAACTGCTACAGTCCATGTGGTGTAGGTATACCCGAACTGTTGTTAGGGAGTGAGTTCCAGGATTTTGACCCAGTGACAGTGAAGAAACAGCGATATATTTCCAAGTCAGGATGGTGAGTGATTTGGAGGGGAAATTCTAGGTGGTAGTGCTCCCATGTATCTGCTGCCCTTGTCCTTTGAGGTGGTAGTGGTCGTGGGTTTGGAAGGTGCTGACTAAGGAATCTTGGTGTGTTTCTGCAGTGCATCTGTCATGGATAGATTCATCTGTGACAGGTGGATTGGTGAGGGTGAGGTCAAGTGGATTTTCCTCTTGTGGCTCTCTCACTACCTGCCATAGGCTCAATCTGATAGATATGTCCTTCAGGACACAGCCAGCTTGATCAATAGCGGTGCTACTGAGCCACTCTTGGGGATGAATATTTGAATTACCTCACCTCGGGTATATTCTGTGCCCTTGCCACCCTAGGTTCTTCTTTCAATTTGTGTTCATCATAAGTACTGGTTCATCACTCAGAGAGGACAGTGGGTGGTAATCAACTGGAGGTTCCCTTGCCCATGTTTGACTTGATAAAATAACTGAGGGGTGCAGTGATTTTTTGTAAAATTTTTCTCAGTTTATAAACAGAAGTTTACATCCACGGACTGAATGACAACACTTGAAACACAAGTTTTACTGATTCAAATATTACCTATTACATAAAATAAAGTTGAAAGCCGGTTGGACACATCTTATAAAGGCTCACCAGCACAATCCCCCTTCTGTTGCAGCTGCTGGTCCTGTTGACCCTACTCCATTTGGGTCTTCTCTTGATGATGCTTTTATGAATTAATAGTTAACTTATCACTTTCCATGTGTTTTTTATTCCCCTGTTGGAATCCGTTCCCTCACTTTACATGTGTTTTGAGCCCTGAAATTCTCCAGGACTTCTGGTTTTGAATGGTGACTTAGGGAAACAGCGGAGAACCGCTGCTTCTCCGGGTTAACCCAGGTGACCTCTGTTCCCCCGAGGGCTTTCTGATCTCCAGCCGAAGTTATGACAGGGAGCTGGGACCAACCAATGCAGCCTCTGTGCCCTTTAGCTCTAATTGTATCTATGAATGACATACTCATTGCAATCGTCTCACTGTAGCACATTCCATTACGGCACACAGGCCACTCCTACTCTTTACATCAGTTAGTCTCGTTCACCCTGCCCTCCCAGCTGATACCTATCCTTATGCGGCTTATGGCCTCGCCTAACATGTTTAATTCAGCTATTTCCTGTTAAAAAAAGAAAGACTTACATGGCACCTTTTATGATGTCGGTATGCCCAAGCACCTTATAGCCAATGAAATACTTCTGAAGTGTAGTCAATGTTGTCAGAATATTTAGTCAGACAGAGTGTGATTCATATTGAGCTAACTGAGTAACCAAGATGCTACTTTAAAAGATTCACAACTTCACTTCGAATTATTCTGATTTTTTTCTGATAGACAGAGTAAAAAAGAACAAATAAATAGCTTCATTTGATAAGAGTCAATTCTGCTTCTTTTCTTAGAAACTACTGACCAATTCAACTTCACATTCGTATTGAACACCTGGCCATCGGGAATTTTTGAAGCATAGGTCAGTACGATAATAAAATAAGCATCCTGAGTCGAAACATGGGGGAATGTTGGGATATAAATTGAGGGCAAGAAGAAAATTGGTGACTTACTGCTGGAGATCAGCCCATTGTGATTTTCAGGTGAACTGTCATATAGGTGACAAGCGGTTTTGCCACAAACAGGTGAAGAGTCTAACTGAAATTTCCAATGACATTGTTAGGTCCCCTAACACACTTTTCTTGTGTTAATCAGCACTGCCACCGATACTTCCTTCACCCATCCAAAAACAATGGAAAATAGAAGTTAGCAAGTAGTCATTACAGTGCTATTTAAATGGATACTCATCTAGTCTCATCTAAAATATTGCAAAGGCTCAGGAGACATTTTACTTGTAGCCAGTTAATGGGGTTTGGCTATGTAAACAACTTGAAGTGTTTGTAGTGGCTACTCAACCCCCTGAAACCTTTAAGAGCTTCTGCCAATTTGATGTGCTGAAGCTTATATGCCCCAAATTGTGCAAGAGATAATCTCTAATGCATGAGCAACCTTAAAAGAAAACCAGCTATGAGAAAGGAAATAAGAATAAAAAACACAAGCAGAAATTTTGATTTACATAAAATATGAGAATAACTGACTGAATGTGAGTATCCATTGTTTAAAAAATGCATATCACCATTGTGAATGACTGTGACATAAACATATTGAGGTATTGCAAATCACCTGAGTTCAGTTTCAGAAGGGACTTTATACCATTACACAGCATTTTCAAAATGTTAGCCAATATTTCTGTACTATGCAAAATGGCCTTGTCAATGACCCAATGGTGTCACTGTATTTTCTCCAATCTTTCTGTACCGCCCATTGTCTCAGGATTCTCCTTGCTTTCTAACATGGTAAAGAGGCAAATGCAAAGGAGTAACATCAACCAGGCCATGAGTGTGGCATCAAGTGACAAGCATGATCAGGGTGCCCGCTCTCCTCCTGATGCATCTCACAGTGCCTGAACTGATCAGTCACCTGAACCAAATCAGACAGCCTCCTTTTAATGAGATGCTGGCAGAGGCCTAGTTGCAGGTCAGGCTGGAGATGGCGAATGGGTGCAAAGAGGGGGCTAACATGATGCTAAGGTGGGGCAAGGCCAAGGTGGCAGCTGCCTACATTATTTTTCTGAACTAGGAAAGCACTCCTGCTCCTTCCAGCTCCATAAGCTAGCATTTTAAAAAAATAGTTCTTGCCATATGTTTATTGGAACACCACTACTTGTGGGCATTTACATCTCTTAAAATTGCAATCAGGTCCTAACTGCTGTACATCAGTAAGACCACAATTCGCACAAGAAAGAGGCGTAATGCTGGTTCCAGGCTGGTGCTTCAGCCACCTAGTGGTCGGCATCTGGGAAAGACAAAATGGGCCCTTTGCAGGATGCCTTGGCAGCTAATTCTGACTCATGAGATGATGATTTATGCTGTAATGGTCAATTCTGTATTAAACATGGCCTGGTATGACTCAGGAGCTCCACTCTAGCATGATAGTCTCTAACACGCTTGCTGCAGATGAAGACAGTGGGCTGGGATGTGCAGGATTCGCTGACCTCTGTTTTCTCTGGGCCCTCTTCTCATCCAGCTGAACTTTCTGTTCTCCTTTGCCCTTCCAGTGCCCCTTCAAACAGTCAGCCTCCAGGCATCATGGCCATTGGCCTTAAAGAGGTTATAGATAGATTTTTGAAATATCAGGGAGATGAGGGCTATGAGGAGCTGGCACGAAAGAGGAGTTGAGGCCTGAGCCAGATCAGCCATGATCTTATTGAATGGTGGTGCAGGCTTGACAGGCCGAATGGCCTACTCCTGCTCCTATTTCTTATGTGCTTATTGGCGACCGTCTCCCAGTTGTCAGTGTCAATGTCTGTCATCCCCGTATCTCAGTCACAGGCGTCTTTGTCACAGAGGTATAGACCCCCGGCAGGTTGTAACCTCATGGCTAGTTCACTGTATAGAAGGTCTTTAGGCATACGGATATCATCCATCCGATGAACGTAGCTGAGTCAGCGCAGATGCCATTGGCTTAGCAGGGCAAATGGATGGTAAGGCTCCTGACTGAAATTTGGGCCCTTATCACCATCCTCCCCTATTTAAGGTATAAGAAAGAATTAGGAACAGGAGTAGGCCTTACATTCCCTCTAGCCTGCTCCATCATTCAATAAGATCACGGCTGAATTTCTACACCAACTCTAATTTACTGCCCTATCTCCATTTTACCGATTAAAAATTGGCACTACATTGAACTGATTGTGAAATCAAGTGAACTTATTCACATTCTCAAACACTTCAGAAATGTGGGTCTTGCTGAGTAACTTCAGATATCCAACCATATGCTGTGATACCTGATTCCTAATTGTTCCCTGATCCTTGTTTTTTTTTCCCCTACAGGATCCTGGAATATTACTTAGCATTTATTCTAAAGAAATCTTCGTAGGACACTCTACTTATATATGAGAGATTGGCATTTATATCTTATAATTGGGGGTATGAATCAATTATAATCATGGCACACACATATTCCAATATGAGCACTGAGCTACCATCTTTGAGTAGATTTTGAATATGGGAATGGATACTGCAGTGAAATCATGTGAAAAGCACAAATTTGCTACACCTTGAGACAGTACAGCAGATTGTGAAGATAATGTCAATGTACTTCACTGCCTCCACAGTTTCCAAAGCACATTGGATATTTTTTTCTCCATGGTTTGACAACAAGGGATACATTGATACTGTTGCTTAATCCCTCATGGGAAAACCTTGCCTCAAAGTAATCATTAACATTGTTCAAATGTCTAATGACAAATTTTCTGAAATACCATGTCCAGCCAATGTCTGAATACGGGGACACATTGAGGAAAGTCGATCTTTCAGTTATTCCAGTTATTTTGTTTGCAGATTATTTTTTCAGATATATTATTAAACATTCTTGCTTTGAACCCTGGCAATTGTTTTTCTTAGCTGCATATAGTAGATGTCTACAGAAATGTGTGTTTTTCTTTAAATAAGGGCATTGGGTTCAAAATAGTGTTCTGGTTAATTTTAACCTGGAAAACAATACAAATCTGGAAAATGAACCTAAATCTTTGATTACAATTTTTAAGCTGAAAAGCACCCTCCTGCCCAGGACTGATTTCACACAAGGTTACATACGTAAGAGCATAAAAATGTATGGGTACAAAATAATAATGGGTATGGTAGCATAGTGCTTATGTTACTGGACTAAGGATCTGCAGCCATGAGTTCAAATTCCACCATGACAGATAGGAAATTTAAATTCAATTAATTAAATAAGTCTGGAAATAAAAAGCTAGTGTGAGTAAATTTTTTTATTCATTCATGTGATGTGGGCATCGCTGGCTAGGCCAGCATTTATTGCCCATCACTAATTGCCTTTGAGAGGGTGGTGGTGAGCTGCCTTTTTGAACCGCTGCAGTCCCTGTGGTGTAGGTACACCCACAGTGCTGTTAGGGAGGGTGTTCCAGGATTTTAACCCAGTGACTGTGAAGGGACAGCGGAATATTTCCAGGTCAGGCTGTTGAGTGGCTTGGAGGGATTTTCCAGGTGGTGATGTTCCCATGTATCTGCTACCCTTGTCCTTCTAGATGGTAGCGGTCATGGGTTTGGAAGGTGCTGTCTAAGGAGGCTTGGTGAGTTCTTGCAGTGCATCTAGTAGATGGCACACACTGCTGCCACAGTTCGTCAGTGGTGGAGGGAGTGAATGTTTGTGAATGGGGTGCCAATCAAGTGGGCTGCTTTGTCCTTGATGGTGTCAAGCTTCTTGAGTATTTTTGGAGTTGCACTTGTCAAGGCAAGTAGTGAGTATTCCATCATACTCCTGACTTGTGCCTTGTAGATGGTGGACATGCTTTGGGGAGTCAGAGTTGAGTTACTTACCACAGAATTCCTAGCCTCCAAACTGCTCTTGTAGCCACACTGTTTATATAGCTAGTCCAATTCAGTTATTAGTCAATGGTAGCCCCCAGGATATTGCTAGTGAGGGATTCAGTGATGGTAATACCATTGAATGACAAGGGGCAATGGTTAGATTTTCACTTGGAAATAGTTAATGCCTGGCACTTGTGTGGCATGAATGTTACTTGCCACTTGTCAGCCCAAGCCTGGATATTGTCCAGGTCTTACAGCATCTGTGAAGAGAAAAACAGAGTTGACGTTTTGAGTCCATATGACCTTTCTTCAGAGTTACAGAGAAGACCTTACCACTACCAGTAACACTCCCTTTGTCTTTTTGTTCATGACATCTTTGTCAATCTCTCCTTTGCCCCCAGCTATTGCTGACCTTCTATCAAGCTTCACCTGCTCCACCCACCTTAAACAGTATAAATTTAATCACTTCTCTGTAGCTCTGAAGAAGGGTCATATGAACTCGAAATGTCAACTCTGTTTCTGTCTCCACAGATGCCACTGGACCTGCTGAGTTTTTCCATCATTTCTGTTTTTCTTTCAGATTTCCAGCATCTGCAGTATTTTGCTTTTACATTATATTGTCCAGGTCTTGTTGCATTTGGACATGGACTGCGTCAGACCTGGACAATGGTGACTATGAAGCTACTCAATGGTTGCAGAAACCCAACGAGGGAAAGAGACCTGCTCTCCTTATCCACTCAGGCCTACACGTGATTCCAGATGCACAGGAAGACGGTTAGCTCTTATAGCCTAATAAGCCACTCAGTTGTATCAAAACCACCACAAAAAAACCTATGTGAACTGCAAGGTTTCAAGAAGGTAGCTCACCACCACCTTCTCAAGGGCAATTAGGAATGAGCAATGAATGCTGTCTTTGCCACACCCTGCAAATGCATTCAATTTAAAAAATGCATCAAGCCTGGGCTCACTCATGATAGCAGGAACATAATGCTTAGATAATTTCTCCTTACTGCCTCCACCACCCCCACAGCCTGGGATATTTTCAGAGAAGCAAAATAGTGAATACAACCATAAGGATTAATAAGGGAAACAAAACAGTTGAGCCAGTTTCAAATTCAAGAAAAATAAAACTTGAGTCAGCTGATGCGTTTGAATAACTAATCTATTGTACATCATGGCATATGGTGCTATCATCTATGTTATGACAGTGATGACACATCAAAAATACTTCATTGCCTGTATAGTATCCTGGGACAACCTGAGGTTGTGAAATGTAATAGAATTTTTTGTGTCACCCAAAGCGGTGACTATTTGCTGAGTTTCTATTTTAAAACATCCCAGGTTTCTATAAATGAATGTTCTTATTGGTGATCGGCAACACTCTTTGTCTAAGACCTTTTTAATTAATGAATTATTTTAGATCAATGCTTTTCTTGTATCTTTTTGGTGTATAGTTTCAATGATTGTGTTGGATATATTTTACTAAAGCCAATTTCTCGATGGTGATTAGTAATTATTGCAATAGTGGCACTGAATATACAATGAAAATATTAACTCAGATTTTGAGATGGTTTGTTTCTTATTTCTCCTTTTTCACAGTATTTGAAAATAATACAAGGCATTTGATACATTTGAGAAATAGCATGAATCTTTAGGAAATTGTATTGGTTTTAGAGTTGAATAATATATTTTCAATAGTGCAAGATAGGAGTAAACAGTTTAATTATTTCTATGTTCTGAATACTACATTAACTTTTAATTTTTAACATTTGATTTAACATTCATTTTTGCTGTGATTTTTGTGACATATTTGTACGCCATTGCAAGTGAACAAACACTTAGCCGGATAAATAAATAGCTAAATGTACCGATGTTGAAATGTGTCTTAATGTTTAAGAGAGTGTGCTCTGCATTATATTACACATATTAATATCTATTTCTGTATCATTGTATTTTAATGTAACTGTGATTATTGTATCCTTTTGGTGGATGGTTGTAATGTTAACATATTTTAATGTCGCCAAAAACTGTATCAATTTTAATTAAAACATTAAATGGAAGGCAAAAGAGTACAACTGGAATTCATTACATTGTAGAAATTGGGTCACATTTTATGAAGAAATCCATAGAAGGGGACAGAGAGCTTTACTCAGCACCTGATTCATGCTTTGCCTGATCTTATGATTTTTTGTGTTAAGCTCAGGAAATGCAAGTCAAGCCATTTCCCAACTTCATAAACATAAGCCTGTCACCTCTGCCCATATCAACCATATTTTTATCTCCTTGAGACATGGATGGGCAGGGTTCAGGTTTCCTGACTCCTGAGGCTGGGTCAGAAGCCTGTGGGTGTTGAGGCAGGCTGGTTAGAAAGCTCACCAGTGTGCTGGGACATCAGCCCAGATCTCTATATCATTCTTATGCCCCCTAACTATCATCTGTCATCCCTCTCAGTCCCCAGCCATATCCATTCCCTCTCATACCCCTATGCCCTCTCCAAGACCCCATGCATCTTCCGTATCAACTATACACAGTGCTCAGTAGCCATGTAATAGCAATGAGAATCCTTTAAATTTGACTTTAAAAAACCTCTAATAATCTAATATGACTGTCATTTAAATGCAACCGTTCATAATACACAGAAGAAAAACTCCAAATCCATTGAAAAAATTTAAATTCCCTTAATTGGTCATTCAATTGTAAAAACAAACATCTGTTTAGTAAACACAATCAAAGACAGATAATACTTTAATAACCTCTTAAAATTGTCAATCAATCTGTGTATGCAACCTCCTGCTGAACTAAGTGGTTCTACAGGTTTTGAAACTCAGTCAAGAATTCATAATGGGCTCAGCTGTCAAAGCAACACTTACAACTGTAGATGATAAAGCCCATTAAAACTGAAAGACCAGGGGTGGAATTTTTCCAGATTTGCACTAAGTGCAGTAGTGGGCGGGCAAAGTGGTGTTCTACCCACTGAGGGCAACACTGGCAGAATGATGCCCGCTATGGAGACCGTGGTCCAGGACATCACTCCTGCACTGCTGCGTGGGCTTAACTCCATCGCTGAAGCCATAGTTGGCCTCCAACAGTGTATACGCAAGTGAGGTGCTGAGCAGTTCAATCCCACTCCAGCTACCCTTCCACTCACAGAGTCAGCCAGCGACCGTTGGTCACCCATAGGGAGGAGGATCAGCATGTGAACACCCCAGGGTCATCCACCCAGGTGACTCCGGATGTCTCCGGCCCACCCAAATACCCTCTTCCTGTGATCTCCGTAGCTCCAGATTCACAGGCCGAGGAGGGTGCCACTACCGCACAGCAGGACCCCCAAGAGCAGGCCAGGGCCCTCTAAGTCTCAGCCCCCCAGAGGACGCCTACCAAAATCATCACAGGCAGGGTGTCACAGTCAGCAGTCTGCCTCCACTGCTGCTATGGGTGTCCAGGGAGCACTAAGACATAAAGGCAGGGTTAGGAAAGTTTGTTAAAAGTGGATGCATAGTCTGGGTATAGGTATTGGTCACTTGTGCATAATGTTCACTATTATCAATAAACTGTTAAGAATATCACCCTGCCTGTGGCTCCTTGTTCTGATAAGCAGTGTTCTTATCACTCAGATATGAGACTTTTCTGCACAAGATAAAAGGCAGGTGTTTCAGTCCAGGGCCTCTTCCCTGTCCTCTCTGCAGCCTTCAGACCAAAGCGATGGTCCGGCCTCACACTCCTTCGAACGTTACTGATATCTGCACCTCGGCGGTGCTGGTAATTGCTGCCATAATGTAGTGGGCAGCACTTCTTCAGCATCTATGAACAGTGATGCTGTGCACCTGCTCCTGAAAGGTTCAGGTGGTGAAGGCGGTCACAAGGTCAGATGCATCTAAAGTTTCATGGCTGTGTCTCTGAGATGGCCTTGATCATGGAGTGCAAGTGAGCTGCCCTCAGCCAGACAGGAGTCAGACATTCTCAGAGGCTATGTGAAGTTCTCACTGCATGTTGTCATCATCCTCCTGTGGTCGAGCGATTATTGGGGCCTCACTGCATCTCCATGACAGGAGCATTCTCACAGAGGGTATTGGTGCTGCCATAAGCCAGACTGGAGTCAAACGTTCACAACTGCGCTGCGAGGATTTACGGTGTCACCTCACTGCATGTCGTCATCATCCTCCACAAATCTACCAGCTATGAGGGCCTCCCAAGCATGCCTGCCTCATCTAGCCAGTGTGAGAGCCACATTCCCATCGTCGTCACCACCGAGGGCCTCTTCACCCTCATCCTTGCTGTCCTCCTCATCCAAGGAGACCTCCAGCTCCTCCATCCCCTCCTCAACCAGCTCCTCTACCCGTTGCAGCACCAGGTTGTAAAGGGCGCAGCAGACAATGATGATGGGTGACACCCTCTGCGGACTGTATTGCAGGGCTCTACCAGACTGGTCCACGCACCGGAACTGCATCTTCAGCATACCGATGGTCTGCTCTGCCAAGTTGTGAGCTGCTGCATGAGCCTCGTTATAGCGTCGCTCTGCTGCAGTCTGAGGCCACCTCACGGGCGTCATCAGCCATGTCCTCTGCGGGTAGCTTTCATCCCCAAGGACCCATCCCTGCTGCCTCTGTGGACCCTGCATGTCCCATTGGTGCCAAATCCTGCAGTAGGTGGCAGATGTGAGCCACCAGGTCCCTAGACATGCGCAGTCATCAGCGACGCTGGTTCTCAGTCATCTGCAGGAATGGCAGGCTGCGTCTATAGACCCTGGGTGTCGCTAGGCACTGACCAGCCACGGCTCGCTGTCACTCCTGGGCAGCGTGTGCAGGAGCCCCTGCTGCCCCTTCTTCTTGAGGTTACTTCTCCTGCCTTTGCACAGCCAGGAGCCTCAGTTACTCTCTCTTCTGTCTTCGACCAGGGTCCATGATCCTCCTGCAGCATGAAAGAGAGAGAGATATGGTTATCATGGGTTTACTTAGCATCATTTCCTGGCACTGTGTGATCGCCCCTTAATGCTTCCCAGAGAGTGCTGGTCACCCCTCGGATGGCCAGAGATGAGTGCGCTGCATGGCTGCCCTGTCAACCTGTGACATGGGGGACACTGGTCCAAACTGGGATGCTGAGATTGTAAGGGGCTGTGAGCACCTCCAGCAGTGACTGCTACATGGCCAGCGTTGGCAAGGAGACTGTATAAGGTGTGCAGTACAACTGCTCCACGGTCCAGTAAAGTGATCACGGACTCGCAGTCTATGTCAGGGTGGTGGGGGGTAAGGCCTGGAGGGCTTGGTGGCCCTTTGCTGCCACTGCATTGCTTGCATGGGTGGGCAGGCTAGGAGCCCGACCCCAATCATATCACTGTGGCTGCGCCTGAACTGTCTCAGTTGCAGAGACATGGTCAGTTTATATAGGTGTCCCTAATGTGTGGCCATGTCCCTCACTTACGCAGCCCACCAAGTCGATTGCTTGTGCTCGGGATCCAAAACCAGGGCAGCAGCTGCCCCCAGACACCCCCACCCAGAGTATAGTTACCCCTGAGGCCAAGCCAAAACCAGCACCGCCCCCCCGACCCGGCAACCTCCAACCCCCCTACCCAGAACCAACCACCCCACCGACTACAGCCACCTCTGAGACCGGGCGGCACTTCAGCCTGCACCCCCCCACTCCCACTCCCACCCCCCAGCACCCCTGAAGCTTGCAGAGCAACAGGTGACCCTGGTAAGCTGTGGAAAGCAATGCTGCTCACTCATCTCAGCTCCCCAAAAGTGAAGGCCGCCAAGTGCACGTCACCTGTGCACTGTGGTGAAGCAGGTCAAAGTGCTTTCCTACCAATATGGGCAGATGATCCAGCGGGGGGTCCAGACCCTGGCGGGATGGCCTTTTAATGAGCTGCTGATGTATTACAATGAGCTCCCGCCTACCATTGGCGGGAAACGCGGCCAGCCGCCTGCGAGCTGAGTGGACAATCTGCCTTCTGCCGTCATGAACCAGATCGCGCCATATTGTCCACGCCCACCACATATCATGCCTGCTGTCAGCAGGCATGGAAAATTCCACCCCAGTCTCAGATTTGTGCCTCAAGTTCGGCAAATGTGATTTTTCCCCACATAGCCGAACGAACCTGTTACCTCCTTCCATACCAATCATATTTTTGTGTCAGAGAGACGTGGGCGAGTAGGGTTCGAGTCTGCTGCCTCCTGGGGCAGGCTCGAGGCAGAGTCAGAGAATTGCAGGCACAGAGGTAGGCCAGTAAAAAGGCTGGCCTTGACTCTCTGGGGCATAGACTTAGATCTGCATATGCTTCTTATGCCCCCCCCCGCCGTCCTCTTCCCTCATCCCATTGTGATAAGTGGTTCTGCAGCTTCTGAAACTTAGTCAAGCACACATAATAGGCTCAGATGTCAAAACAAACCCTTTCAGCTGCAGACACTGGAACCTATTGAAACTGGAAAAACCAATGACAAGGTTGTTTGTATGGTACGCAAGATTGCATGTCAATCAAAGCAGTCCAGGAGGAGGTGGCTGTTTTTCTCTCTAAGTGAAAGCTGCAGACCTTTTTTTTGTTCAAATTTGGACATTTAAATCACTTCAGATCATAACACTGGAGTTCCCAAGCAGTGTTTTCTTCTGTTTGAAAGCCTAATAGCATTTTTCCCATAGGGAAAGTTCTCTAATACCTCTTAACACTTAACACTTACACAATGCTGATGACTGTAATGAGAAATTTACCTTTTCAGGACAGAGCCTATGATCAATCACTTCATAAGAAACACATCTAACTTATAATAAAGCATCTAATAATGGCATTTGAAGTTATGAAAACATTTAACACTTACCTGTTAGAATGCTCCTGATTCCTCAGCAGCCTTTCCCCAAGTTTCCCAACTCTCAAACAAGACACATTTTCATAGGCCTTCCAAAACGCCCCTGGTCCAACCTGACAACAATACAGGGAGACAGGAAAGACCCATTTCCCACAGGGCTGTAAATGGCAACCCTGCCATCAGAGGGTGTGTGTGCAATGTCGCCACCCATACTTAACCCAAACTTCTTTCTGTCTATGGGAAGATTGCAAGGGACTCTTTTCCAGGGGGAAATTCAACATTGCGGTTCCACAGACAAGTTTTTTGCCAGCCCCACAACTGTTCCAGACTTTTTTGGGAATGAAAATCCAGGTCCAGTGATTTTTTTCTTCTATTTCAAACCAGATGGTCAATCAAATGAGTGCAACAGGTGGCTGGATTTTTTTTTCTAAATTTCAGCAGAAAGACAATATTTTCTAAGCAAAAACTCTAGACATTTAAATCCCTCTACAGATCATAATAGGAGGCTTCCTAAATACATTTTTCTATAGATTGTTATGTGTATTGGCACTATTCCCAATTTAAAATGTACTCTAATACATCTTAACACTTAAACCATGCTGGGCAATGTAATGGTCAACTTACCTTGCAGAACAGAAACCTATGATCAATCACTGCAGTAAAAATGCAGATAAATACAGCATCTAATAGTTGAATTTGAATTTGTCAAAGCCTTTAACATTTACCTGTCAGAATGTTCCCAACTCCTCAGGAACCTTCCCCCAGTGCTCCCGAAAATCAAACAACGAGGGATTTTAGAAGCCTTCCAAATCGCATCCAACCCAAAGAAAATAATGGGGGAACATGCCAAAGAAATTTCCCCATGGACCTGTCAATAACACATCAGAGGACGTGTGCGAGAGGTCATGATCCGGCCCTAAATCAGCCCATTATGGGAAGATTGCCTATGTCCAGTTTGATACGGAAATTTTAATTTTGTTCAGAAAAAAACAAAGATTTGGTGATACCCAATCCCATTTCCGACATGGGGGCACAGAAATCCCAACCTCGGTACTGGAATTGGGGCCCCTGAAATTAATCAAAATGTTAAAGGAAGTAAAACTTGGAGGATTCAGTGGGGTGGGATTTTAAGGCCTCGTATCCAACAGACTATGGTTAGTACCAACCCTGCAGTTGGTGGGCAATGACCTGCTGCCCTGTCACTGCCATCACTGTAACAGTCACAATGGTCCTCTGGGTCACCACTGATGGGCCAATGTCAGAGGCAGGCAACGAGACCAAACAATATGAAGATCTGGCTCCTATGACACAAAGCCCCAATTTTAATTTTTGAAATGAAATGGGTGGAGCTTGTACTGCACATACACCGACTGCTATTATCTGGCCAAAGAGGATTCCATAAGTAAATTTCTCTTTATATTATGTGGGGCCAATTGGAGCAGGACTGCTCCTCCAGGTTCTACCAAACCAGCCTGGGCCAATGCTGCTCCAGTAACCTCCAGACATTGGACCCTGTAGCTTAATTTGATAAAAACTATAATTTCTCATTGTGTATTATCTGAATCAATAGAGTTAAAAGCTACACATAAGAGATCCATCCAGGTTAGAAAGAATATTATTCTAAAGAAGGAGATATATATGTACGGAAAATTATGAATACAGTGTTATGTATGTTATCTACATACATTAAGCAACATTATTAATCTCTCTTTCCTGATGAACAGTTGGTTTTAGAGTTGAGCTCTACTTGTAACTGCTCTATCGGTAACAAGAGATCCAAATGTTTCACCAAAAACTGGATCAGTTCAGTTTTCTTCACTTTACCGACAATTTTAACTGCACCTGCCTAGCTACAACTTTCAGTTGTTTTGTGCTAAGGGGAGCTAATGTTCCACTGTTCCTGCTTGACCCACATTTGGGCATCAAAAGTTGCCATTTTCTTAGCTTTAGGAAAAGGAATTTGCTGTGGTAAGGCACTTGTGTTTTAAAATTTGTTCCTGCCACCAAGTTTTTCCTTTTGGCTTGCAAATGACTCTTTTATATATGATTTGGCTTGTGTCTTCACTTAGACTCTGGTCAAGTTCAAATGTAGGGTCCCAGATTTGAGTTCCAAATTTCTGTTACAGACATGAGGGTGGGGTTAATTTAAACAGCACTCCTCTCACCAAGAGTCCGTAAACCGAAAGGTGTTTTCTTAATTTGTTTCCCTCTTTATAAGCGGTGGCATATTTCCCGACCCCTTGGTTTTCTATTTCCTATTAACTTGGGATAAGAGAACTCAAGGGGTTAGTTTATTTGAACACACTCAAAATGCGAGAGGAGGGTAGCAAAATTGCCCTCCACACTCAGACAGTAAAGAGAAGGATAGAGAAAAGGAAGATTTACAGTGCAGAGACCACAGAGAAAAGAATTATTGTTCCATGTGGGTTCCAGGTTCCAGAATCAAAGTCCAATGAGGTGTTCCTTCATGGAGGTCAGTGAGCTGAAATCTGATGCTGTTTAATTCAATTTTCCGATTGGGTTGACTTCACATGATAAGATAGGCATGCACAGGTGAATCAAACTTGTAGGCGATGTACAAACTCATTCATTTGCAAGTGTGACTGTTTAGAGTTACTCAACGTTCCAACAAAACCCATTTAAAGCTCGAGAAAAAATAATTGCAAAACCCATTTGTAAATGCCCAACCCAGGACAATAAAACTTTTAAAATTCATTGAAAAAAAACTTCTCCATCAGATCTACCCTAAAAAATGTAATGTTTGAAAAATGAACCTCTTCTGAAATTTTCCATAAATGTTTCCCCAAAAACTTTTACCTTGGCTGCAGTGCCTGCTTCCTTAGCTTGGTCCTTGCTCAATTCCACTGCAGTAAAATCAGAAATGGACAAAGAAAATCTCTGAAAGGTTGTTGACGTTCCCAGTCAGTAGCCCGATGTTAAATTGCATTGTGCTGCTGGTTTCTAGTTTGAGTGCCAACCTAGAAATTCAAACAGAGCTGGAAATGGTCAGGGAGCAGAGACCCCACTGCTCCTGTTCATGTGATCACATGCAGCATATTAAATTAATGCTGGGATCTCATTAAAATGATTTAGCTATGTGGCTGCCACTATCCAGACCATTTATTGGCTGCATGTCTGTTTGAGGCAGGAGGTAATAGCCTGAAATTGGGCATCTTGAACGCCACTTAAAAGCAGCCTCACTAAGGAACAGCAAACTTGAGCTGCAGGCAATAGGAAACTTTGTACGATGAAAATAGCTGCAGGTGGTCCAAGTTACCCAATCTCTCCACTGCCGTGCGAGAAACCCTAGCACAGGCGGAGGTTAGAGGAAGGCAGAAGACCCAGCAGGTAACACCTTCGCAGCCAGTTGGAAAAGGTCACAGAGGTGGTCAATGCCAGGCACTAAGCTGCCAGTATATGACGGTAAAGCCACCAGAAGATTAATTACTTCCTCAGAATAGCCAGGATAGCAACTGTGATTGAGCCAGGGCTAACAACTCTAAAAGCTGCAGTGGAGGCTCAGACAGCTGCTGTAAGCTCCTGACAGTTGTGCAAAAATTAGAGCCTGGAGAATGAGGTCCCCACAAAGACCAAGGCCTAAATTTTCACTCCTGTGTCAGGGACGCAGAGTTGGGAAAATTTCTGGCTCCGCAAACCTGACTAGGGAGAAAGTGGCCTGAATAGTCAGGTTTTCCTTATGTCTGGGTGTGCGTGTGGGGGAGAGCGGAGGTGGGGAGCAGGGGGAAGGGGAGTGGGAAGTAGGGGGAGTACCCCTGGAAAGTGTTCGGAGGCAGCAAAGGGGCTGCCTGGTGTGGAGGCAGTCTGCGGGAAAGGCCGGCCTCAGTGCTGTTGCATTTTCTCCCAACTGTATAAATAAACAAGAAAACAAAAAACAGCCCCCAGCCCTCACCCGCCACACATGTTCACCCCACAGATTCCCCATGCCCCATCCATGCTAACCCATGCTATCTCATGCTGCCATGGGTACCCCAGGGCCCCTCATTCCATCCATGCCCTTCCACCCACCCCTTGCCTCTTTATCACCCCTATGCCAACTTAGTTCCAATTCTTGCCAATCCATGCCCTTTTCCCTTATACCCTCCATGCCAACAAGCCCTTTATCCACAGTGAGCAGACCTCAGGACCCATGCTTAGATGAAATAAGATAAAGTTTTAAATGCCGAATAATGAATTCACTACTTCAAAAAACACTTCAACCGATAAAAACGCATTCACTGCATTTAACTTTCTTCAACTATTTAATCCCTTATAAAAACAAGCATTTGTATTCATAGCCCTACTTAGAAATAGCTTGGAGTTGTCAGTCAAATTTTGAACTGACATGCACCCAATGTGATATTGATTGGTTGTGAAATCAGTGATGCAACACAAATCCTATAATGAAAGCCTTCACGTTTAAGTCAACAGGCAGAGTGAAATGGCAAGCATTGTTTTTATAAACTGCAGACAGTTATTTTCAAAAATTCAAAATGCAGGAGGTATAAATGCCTTGACAGCTTAACAGTTCACTTGACAGTTTCATTGACAGCTTCCTTGAAGTTGCCTTTGACAGCTTTCTTGATTGTTTAGTTGACAGCTTGACAGTTCCAACAAGTTTATCCACTTTTTATGCACATTCATGTCTAATTTTAACAATCCCATAGGACACCTGACCTCTCCCAAAGGGCATATTCCCTCTCCCAAAGGTTTCCCATGAGCTCTCCAAAAGGGTCCCCTACTTCACCAAAGAATCCCAGCAGCTTTGGACTTTCTCCTTAAGGGTCAAAATCCCACAAGTCATGTTTTGGACATTCCACTCACGAAAGTTAGATCTAACAGAAGGCAGCAGTACCTTATCATGTTCAGGTGTCTCCGTGAACCTCAGATTTGCTTTCGTCAACCTTCCCTGAAGGACAACAATAGGTTAACTGTGTGACATTCTGCCGAAGCTACAGGTTTGTGTATAGCAGAGAGTCATTTAGCCCAGTCAAAAATTAAAAGCACGTAAACATGTATGTCTTTCAACCACAATAGAGGCAAGTACTGTGTAAATCACCAGGGAAGAAGTGTGAAAGACTGGCCTTCCTGAAAACAATTATCAGCAGGAAATAGGTGGTTTTGTGCCTTTCACATAAAATTTAAACAGAAAGGATGTCAAGAATGAGGACTAAGTTGCCAATCAAAACTAAAGGCTTGGAGATTTGCCAAATTTGGAGAGGAAGCCATCAAAAAGAAATGGCTTAAAGCATGAACAGAAATCAGGATACATTAATGTGTTGTTCCTGTAGACAGTCAAGCAAGATGGTAGAGCTAGCCAACTCCACCAAGAGGCCTACAGACACCAACAGAAGACCACCGAGGGTTGATTTTAAGTATTAAGCTGGGAAACTATGTTAGGAATAGAGGATTTAGCTTCTAACAGGACGGGGTCCTAAGTAACACAATTGTAGTTGCAATAGTAACCTGTGATAGCTGAATGTAACTCTTCTCTAAGGATTTTGAATAATTCAGTAAAAATGATTGTGTTACCAGAAGGATCTTGTCTCGCTGACTATTCTGCTCGAGTCATACATTTGTAATTCTGGTGTCACGAACTTGAGTGTAGAGGTTCTCTTGAGTGAGGAAGAGAATTCCCTACAGTTTATGGTGACCATGAAGGGCTACCTGTAAGTGAAATGGCTGAACTGATGGCGCTACTAACAAAGTGGTGGGGTGGGGGTAGGGGGAGCCGGTGGAGGGAAGATAAGTGATCTTCCTATAACAATGGGAGTAAGGTTACAGCAGTAAATCTGTGAGATGTAAAAGGCATGTGAGGCTTGGCTAAAGGATATAGCTAGCTCAGAGGATCTATTAGGATGGGTCAAGGGGTGGACAGAATCATCCCAAAGGCAAAAGAGGATTAACAAGGTGATGTGGTTGCATGAATACAACCATAAACACCATAAAGATCAGCATGAAAACATTAAACTCCAACAGGAAGTAAAGACTCTGAGAAAGCACGCCTCTGACATGGAGGCAATAGTTAACTTTTTGATGTAAAACATTGAGGAAAGAAAAACGGAAAGGGCCACTGAACAGTCAGGGTATGAACAGGCCACGGGTTATTATCAGGGCCATGTCTGCAAATGGAGGAGGAAAGAAATAAGTTTTGAAGTTGTATTATGAGGCCGATGCACAGGCACAGGGCCTTATACTAAGTGTGAAAGTATGAAGGCAGCTTACCATCGGATGAAGGAACAGAATAGGGAAAGGGCCGATCACGCTAAGTGCCAAGCAAAGATCAGGCAACTGCAGGAACAGGTTATGGCCCAACAGGGTATGATCAGCCTAATGGGGGATGGAGATAAGGGAGCATCTCCAGAATATGGGGAAGCTGCGGGAACTGGAGGTCGTCCACCGCCATTGGCCCCCTTAATACAGACAACATTTGGGCTGGTGCCACCAGCTGTAGGAGGGGTACAACCACCAGCCCCCATCACTGCATAGTGCATGAGATTGTATACCACTGCTGAATTAAAGGAATCTCTAAGGGGAGTCATTCCCCTTGGGCTGGGAGGGGAGATAGCAGTCTTTATACAGCATTTGGAACAGTTGAGAGACATCCATAGTTGAGGTGATGACGAAATAAAAAAGGTAGCATTGATGGCCCTGCACCCCTTCTTGTTTGGGACACTGCATGTAAGCTCTAAGAGGGCAGGGAGAACTTGGAGTATCTTAAGGAAGCCATTGAAAAAGCAATGGGGATGGGAATGGATGACCCCTTTGAAGCATTGTTAACTATCAAGAAGGGCAATCAGGAAGTGGTAGCTAGTTACGTGGAGTGAAAGTGTGAAGTGCATCATCAAGTGATGGGAAGGAACCTGGTGAGGAGCCAATTGAATAGGGAACCCCAAACCAAGACATTAAGGGCTCTGATTACTGGACTTCACCCAGGGATAGAGGAAAAGGTGGAAAACTGGTATGACCCCAGTGATTATAATATAACTGAGGGTCAGGTGACACATAAGGCTGCCCTAATGTTTAAAAACACCCCTGCGCCCATTCAGGAGGGGAAGATCCAAACAGGACAGACAGGAATGGGGCAAGCCTTGGGGAAGATGCCCACCACACGGAAACAGGAAGACCTAAACTGAGGGTGGCTCCCTCGGGGACTAAGGGGCCCTGTTATAATTGTGGAAAGGCAAGGTGCTTTGCCTGAGATTGCCGAGCACCTCAAAGGGGAGGTAAAAGCCAGGCAAATTGGAAACCTAAGGAGGAACAGGAAGGGTCCATCAGATAACAACCCAAGTCAGCGACCCTAATTTAGCATGAAATTGTTAAAATGCCGCCGGTAGCCATGCACCTTAACCAACAAAACCAAGGGCGGGTGAATACCGTGACCTGTCCCCAGCGGACGTCGGGAGCAGGAACCACACCCCAAATCTGTAGGAGCCACACCCGGCCTGATACTTGTGCCCCTCAGGTATGACCCATGGGATAGACCGTGTGTAGACTTGAGCATTAGCTAGACAGATTTTATATTTTTGGTTGATATGGGAGCCTCTAGGACAGTCGTCCAGGTGGAGGGGCCCAAACAATCACCATAGTCAAGTGGGGAACCATATAGTTCAGAGGGCTTCAAGAGAGGATCCAAGAATGGGACGGTATCCAAACCTTTGGAGGTCTGAGCAGGACCCCTTAAGACCCAACGGAAGATAATATTGATGAATGCCGCACAAATCGGACAGGGGGTCCTGGGGGCAGTTTGGTTACATGGCAATAACATAACTGTAGACTTGTTTAATATGTTGCAGACAGGAGAAGAAACAGAAGAGCTGGTCACAATACCAGGTGAAAAGGGATGGATTCAGGTGGTATTAGGGAATGATGAACAATTAATGGGGAATGTCCCAACTCCCTATCAGGCAGTGTGGAAGGAGCACAAAGGGACTTTTACGATCAATAAAAATGACTGTGGCAGGATGAAGGGAGTGTAGGTCCACATAGAGAGAGAGCCCAAGAGCAAACCGCAGAGACAGTGTCGGTATAGTAGGGAGCAGAGGGAGATACAAAGACATCGTTAACTCCCTGTTGGAGTAAGGAGACCTGAGAACTGTAGCCTATGTTAATTCACCTATTTGGCTGATAAAAAAACACGGTGTCTCATGGAAAAACACGTATCCCCTGGCTCCCCTACCATTGCGGCCGTGGGGGAACTGGTAGCCCAGATCCCCACAGCAGCTCAAGTGTTCAGTGTTCTAGACATTTCAAATGGGTTCTGGTCCATCCCAGTGAGAAAGGAAGACCAATACAAGTTTGCTTTCATGTTTAAAGAACGGCAATATACCTGGACCTGCCTACCACAAGGGTTCCATAATAGCCCCTCCATTTTTCAGCAGGTTATGGCAGGACTCATGCAGGGTTTTAGTCAGCCAAAACAGCTGATACAGTTTGTACTTTTGTATCCGGAGGGGGAACAGGAACACAAATAGTTATTAGGAGAATTACTAGGACTGCTAGAAGAAGTTAAACCCAAACAAGGCACAAAGCAAACAGGAGGAGGTCTAATTTTTGGGCCTCACTCTCTCTCCCGGAGAGAAGGGAGAAGATGCAGCCAAACAAAAAGCAGCACAAGATCGGCCGGTGCCAGAAGCCGCACATGGGCTGAGGTCGTTTTTAGGTCCAGCGGGGTATTGTCGAGAGTTCAATGCGGCAATCACCAAGCCCTTGCAGGTGTTACTGAGGATGGGAGTTGAATGGGAGTGGGGAGAAGAATAACAGAAAGCTTTAAACTGAAAGGAAGCTACAAGTAGCACCTGCACTGGGGACAGTGGATCCCTTGTTACCATTTCAGCTTGATTTAGCCACCCGATGCAAGCCTAAGTGAGGTCCTCCTGAAGGAGTACTATGGAATAAGAGGCCAGTGGAGAATGCCTCTAGGGTGCTTACTGAGGTGGAAAAAGCCAACTCCATTTGTAAGAGGCACCAACTAGACACTTACTGGGCTGTTAAAGATTCTGAGGTGCTCACCGGAACACTGCCCACCTGCCATACCTCAACAAGGTTATTATTGGAAGGGAGAATGCGGGATGGCACCATCAATAGTGCCAGGGTGGCTATTTAGACCTTATTACTTAAAATCAGATCATCGCAGCACAACTGTTGAAAGCTAAACTGGCAGTGAATTTACTGTACCCTGGGAAACAGCACACGTGTACTGTAGACAGAGTTCGGGACTCCAAGGAAGGTTTCCGGATAGGGATACACCCCAATGGCAGGGAAATGGTGAGAGGGAGATGGGATGCGGGATATGTGATCCTGAGAGGCAGGTTGGGGTAAAATTAAAACCACCAGTATGTCTGAGGGCTCAACAAGTGGAATTAGCAGCTGAAGCAAATGTGGTAACACACCTCAACGAATTCCCAACCCTCTACACCCTCTGCTCAGACTCAGTGGGCGGAATGTTCCCATAATGAAGCTAAGCGTGGTGGTGGGCCATTTCGGCAGCATCCAGCCCACTGTTCGTAATGGTGGCAACTCGCACCTGATTCTATTCTTGGAGCCTCATTAATTATACAGAGACAAGTATTGGTCTGAGTGACCTGGCGAGGCGGGAGCTGATATGTCCACCCGTCGTCAGCTTGCTGGTTCGAAGGTATGGGCATCAAATTTAAACGCCAGTCCAACACACAATCTCAATCTCCCCAGCCCACCAGAGTTAGTTGGCAGAAGAGCCGGAAGAGGAAGGCCAAGAGCCTGAACAGGAAGTCACCATGCTTCACCCACCAGGCCTTCCAGGCCTTGATCAGAGAGGTGCAGGCACACAGGCAAGTTCTCTATCCTCAGGGATGGCTGCAGGAAGCACAGCAGCCTCACATCTGCAGCCTGGGAGGCCATTGCGGAGCAGGTCAGCACAGCTGACACCCATGCTCGAAGTGTCACCCAGTGCAGGAAGGGGATGAGTGATCTCATCCACTCTGACAGGGTGAGTCATTTTTTAAAATTAATTCACGGGATGTGGGCTTCGCTGGCTGGGCCACCATTTATTGCCCATCCCTAGCTGTCCTTGAGAAGGTGGTAGTGAGCTGCCTTCTTGAACTGCTGCAGTCCATGTGGTGTGGGTACACCCACAATGCTGTAAAGGAGGGAGTTCCAGGAATTTGTCCCAGCAACAGTGAAGGAATGGCGATATATTTCCATGTCAAGATGGTGACTTAGTCAGAGGGGAGCCTCCAGGTGGTGGTGTTCCCATTTATCTGCTGCCCTTGTCCTTCTCGGTGGTAATGGCCGTGGGTTTGGAAAGTGCTGTCGAAGGAGTCTTGGTGAATTCATGCAGTGCATCATAGTACACACTGCTGCTACTGTGCTTCGGTGGTGGAGGGAGTGAATATTAGTGGATGTGGTGCCAATCAAGTGGGCTGCTTTGTCATGGATGGTGTCAAACTTCTTCAGTGTTGTGGGAACTGCACACATCCAGGCAAGTGGGGAGTATTCTATCACACCCCTGACTTGTGCATTGTAGATGGTGGACAGGCTTTGAGGAGTAAGGAGGTGAGTTAATCATCACATGATTCCTAGCCTCTGACCTGCTCTTGTAGCCACAATATTTATATGGCTAGCCAAGTTGAGTTTCTGGTCAATGGTAGCCCCTAGGATGTTGATAGTGCAGGATTCAGTGATGGTAATGCTATTGACCTTCAAGGGGCGATGGTTGGATCCTCTCTTCTTGGAGATGGTCATTATCTGATGCTTGTGTGGTGCAAATGTTACTTGCCACTTGTCAGTCCAAGCCTGGATATTGTCCAGGTCTTACTGCATTTGGACATGGACTGCTTCGTCTTCACTGAGGAGTTACAAATGGTGCTGAACATTGTGTAATCATCAGCGAACATACCCATTCTGACATTATGATGGAAGGAAGGTCATTGATGAAGCAACTGAAGATGGTTGGGCCGAGGACACTACCCTGAGAAACTCCTTTACTGACGTCCTGGAGCTGAGAAAACTGACCTCCAAGAACAGCCATCTTCCTTTGTGTTAGATGTGACTCCAACCAGTGGAGAGTTTCCCCCCTGATTCCCATTGGCTCTGGTTTTGCTAGGGCTTCTTGATGCTATACCTGGCCAAATGCTGCCTTGATGTCATGGACAGTCACTCTCACCTCATCTCAGGAGTTCAGCTTTTTTGTCCATGTTTGAGCCAAAGCTGTAATGAGGTCAGGAGCTGACGGAACCCAAACTGGGCATCAGTGAGCAGGTTATTACTAAGCAAGTGCCACTTGATAGCACTGTTGATGACCCCTTCCATTACTCTACTGATGATTGAGAGTAGACAGATGGAGCATAATTGGCCAGGTTTGATTTGTCCTGCTTGTGTACAGGACATACCTGGACAATTTTCCACATAGCCGGTTAGATGCCATTGTTGCAGCTGTAGTGGAATAGCTTGGCTAGGGGCGGAGCACAAGTCTTCAGTAGTATTACCGGAATATTGTCAGTGCACTATCCATTGCCTTCAGCCATTTCTTGATATCACGTGGAGTGAATCGAATTGGCTGAAGACTGGCATCTGTGATGCTGGAGACCTCCAGAGGAGGCTGAGATGGATCATCCACTCGGCACTTCTGGCTGAAGATTGTAGTAAATGCTTCAGCCTTATCTTTTGCACTGATGTGCTTGGCTCCCCCATCATTGAGGATGGGGATATTTGTGGAGCCTCCTCCTCCAGTGAGTTGTTTAATTGTCCACCACCATTCACGACTGGATGTGGCAGGACTACACAGAGCTCAGATCTGATCCGTTGGTTGAGGGATCCCTTAGCTCTGTCTATCACTTGCTGCATTTGCTGTTTGGCATGCAAGTAATCCTGTGTTATAGCTTCACCTATTGACACCTCATTTTTAGGTATGCCTGGTGCTGCTGCTGGTATGTTCTCCTGCACTCTTCATTGAACCAGGGTTGATCCCCTGGCTTGATGGTGATGGTAGAATGGGGCAGATGCCAGACCATGAGGTTACAGATTGTATTTGAGTACAATTCTGCTGCTGCTGATGGCCCACAGCGCCTCATGAGTTGCTAGATCTGTTTCAAATCTATCCCATTTAGCATGGTTTTAGTGCCACACAACAGAGGGTATCCTCAATGTGAAGGTGGGACTTTGTTTCTACAAATACTGTGCAGTGGTCACTCCTACCGATACTGTCATGGACAGATGCATCTGCTGCAGGCAGGTTGGTGAGGATGAGGTCAAGTATGTTTTTCCCTCACTAACTGCTGCAGACCCAGTCTGGCAAATATGTCCTTTAGGACTCAGCCAGTAGTGGTGCTACCAAGCCACTCTCTGTGATGGACATTGAAGTCCCTTACCAGAGTACTTTCTTACACCCTTAGTGCTTCTCAACATGGAGGAGCATTGATTCATCAGCTGAGGAAGGGCAGTACATGGTAATCAGCAGGAGGTTTCCTTGCCCATATTTGACCTGATGCCATGAGACTTCATGGTGTCCGGAGTCGATGTTGAGGATACCCCACTCCTGACTGTATACACAACATACCCAGAGATGGTGATGTTGCCTGGGACATTATCTGTAAGATATGATTCCATGAGGATGACTATGTCTAGTCTGTGAGACAGCTCTCTCCAATTTTGGCACTAGCCCCCAGATGTTAGTAAGGGGGGGCTTTGTCAGGGTCAAGAGGTTGGCTGTTGTCGTTTCCAGTGCCTACATCAATGCCAGGTGGTCCATCCGGTTTCATTCCTTTTCTATGACTTTGTAGCAGTTTGTGACTGAGTAGCTTGCTAGGCCATTTCAGAGGGCATTTAAGAGTCAACCACATTGTTAAGGACAGCAGATTTCCTTCCCTAAAGGGCATTAGTGAACCAAATGGGTTTTTACACCAATGGTTCCATGATCATCATTAGACTTTTAATTGGTAATCAGCAGGAGATTCCAGATTTTTATTGAATCCAAATTCCACAATCTGCTGTAGCAGGATTCGAACCTGGGTCGCCAGACCTTTACCCTGGGTCTCTGGTCCAGCGACAATACCACCATGCTATCACCTCCCCAGATCAGAGAGGGTATGCTGGTAAAACATCAAGAAATTACCACCTACACAGTTAATCTGGGAGGTCATACGATGGGAGTTAATTTGGACGGATGTAAGAAATAATGGGGACGGATGGTATGTCCGTACCAAATGAGACAGCATGGGCAAGCAACCTGTGGATTTAACGTAACTGATGTGCACTGTATCATGGAAGCTGTGGGAGCATGGTTTGCAGGTACCCAAGTTGCCTATGTTGGGGAAGGGGAGTATTGTGTTACCATGTGAGAAAATGAGTTTGTGTATGACCATGACCTCTCATGCCCTATCAATCAAACAACATTCTGTTTTACCCCAGAGTGATCAGTTAGACTAAAGACGCGCAAAATGGTTAAGATCCATCACTCTAACAAAGCCGAGATAAAGGTGGGTAATGAATTATGCAGTCAGTTACAAAAATGTGTAGAAAGGTTAGGATATGACATTCTTCCACTCCCCAAGCACCTTAAATACCTGCACGAGGATATAAACCACTCCAAACGGGTACATTATAAATTAGAACAGCGAAGTAGGTCAATCCAAAGAAATGTGGAGGAGATCCCAGTGAGTTGGTGGGCAGCCTTTTGAAATTTCAGCACTAACATTGAGTTCCATCCATGGATTTGTATTGCTTTCCATTTTTTGGTTACTGTGCAATCAATTATTGTATTGTATCTACTGTGTGATTTGAGGAGAAAATGTAGACATGAGAAAGCCAGACATTTGCATGATTATTTGCAATCACAAAAACAAAGAGAAGGAATGTTGCAAAATGGAGTAATTGCCTAAATAGATATGCATGTAACTTAGTTAAGGTGGAGGAAATACTTATAATTACCCATGGTTGGCAGAAGATATATGGCTGGCAGATGATCAATTATGGCAATATCTCATTTAAATATCCAAAGCGATATTAAAGGAAGGACTGAAGGACAAGAATGGGTTAGCCTCTTTGTGTGAGATTCTGCTGAAGTTATAGCAGACTGCTGAGTATAGCAGACAGTCATTTAGCCCAGTCGAAAGTTAAAGACACAATAAACATATATACCTTGCAACCACAATAGAGGCAAGTAGTAAGTCACAGGGGAAGAAGCGTGAAAGACTGGCTTTCCTGAAAATGATTATCACAGGAAATAGGTGATTTTGTGTCTTTTGCAGAAGATTTTAAAAAGCAGATAATCAAGAATTAGGACTAAGTTGCTAATCAGTACTAAAGGTTTGGAACATTGCCAAATTTGGAGAGAAGATGGCCAAGCCAGCAGAAAGAAATGGTATAAAACATGAACAGAAATTAGGATACATTACTGTGCTGTTCCTGCAAACAGTCAAGGAAGATGATACAGAGATAAAAACAAAAAACTGCAGATGCTGGAAATCCAAAACAAAAACAGAATTACCTGGAAAAGCTCAGCAGGTCTGGCAGCATCGGCGGAGAAGAACAAAGTTGACATTTCGAGTCCTCATGACCCTTCAACAGAACTGAGTAAAAATAGGAGCGGGGTGAAATATAAGCTGGTTTAAGGGGAGAGAAGTAGGGGAGGAGTGTAGGGACAAGCAAGCAGTGATAGGAGCAGATAATCAAAAGATGTCACAGACAAAAGAACAAAGAGGTGTGGAAGGTGGTGATATTATCTAAAAGAATGTGCTAATTAAGAATGGATGGCAGTACACACGAGGTACAGCTCTAGTGGGGGTGAGGTGAAATAAAACTAACAGGGCATAAAAGGTACAGATTTTAAAATAATGGAAATAGGTGGGAAAAGAAAAATCTATATAAATTATTGGAAAAAACAAAAGGGAGGGGGAAGAAACAGAAAGGGGGTGGGGATGGAGGAGGGAGTTCAAGATCTAAAGTTGTTGAATTCAATATTCAGTCCGGAAGGCTGTAAAGTGCCTAGTCGGAAGATGAGGTGCTGTTCCTCCAGTTTGCGTTGGGCTTCACTGGAACAATGCAGCAAGCCAAGGACAGACATGTGGGCAAGAGAGCAGGGTGGAGTGTTAAAATGGCAGGTGTAACGCTGAGGAGAGCTTCTTCACATCCTCTCTCCTCACCGTCCGAGGGCCCAAACACTCCTTTCAAGTGAAGCAGCATTTCACTTGCATTTCCCCCAACTTAGTCTACTGCATTCGTTGCTCCCAATGCGGTCTCCTCTACATTGGAGCAACCAAGTGTCTGGGGGGAGTTGATGAGGGATCCATAGCATCTGTTTTTGGTGGCATCTGTCACATGGTTTCAGATTGTGGTGTACCTGACCATAGGTTGCTTATTAGTTTACATGGACTATGTACTTACTGTGAACATTACAGTGTAATTTGTGTTATCCTTACAAATCTGTGTTTTTTTTGTGAAGGTATAGTTGTGGGTGAAGGGGTTTGTAATATAGTCCATCTTTTCTTGTTTAATAAATGTTTTATTCTTTTGTTAAAAGTTCATCACAGCTGACTCCTGTGAGTCTTTTTGGTATCCACTCTCCATGTATCTAAACAAAAATTAAAAGTTACGATCTATCAAGCTAGGTTCCACCCTGAGATCAGGCTTGCCCAGTAGTAACACCAGCTGGGATGATAACAGCCCCACTGAGGTGTGTGTCTCTGCGCTGGTGCAAGGTGTGGGAAAACGCTGTGATCGGTCTTCCAGGCTACTTATTTACAGCTCTTCGACGGAGGAGGTCTCCTCTTGGCTGGAGGTGCGGACCTGGATGGAGCTGAGAGTGTCAGTTGCTTATCAGAGTTCCCTGTGAACCAAAGTTGAGATGATTAGTGCATATCAGCAGAGTCAAAAACAGGAGAGAGAGTGCTCACAGTTGCATTGAAAGAAGGATGATGTGGTTCAGGGTCCTCACATGGGTGTCCGCTGTCGACATCACCGTCACTGCAGGCATGGGTCCATGTCATCACCAGTCAGCGCGATGGCATGCTCCTCAAAGTGAGTGAGGGGTCTAACGTGGGCCACTCCACCCCTGGTCTGGGACCTCTCCCTGCTGTCAGGCAACTTCTCCTGCATGAAAACAGATGGAGAGAGTGTGAGCAGGACACACGGCACTGCGTGGAATGCTTGTGTGGGGAGCGGAGCCACGGAGGGGATGAGGACGTGAGCTCTAGAGGATATGAGGCTGATGGAGATGTGAGGGTGTGTGTGAGAGTTGGTGGTGCTGTCCCTTGAGGAGTGAGATCCCTGTGGATGTGTGATGGCTTTGTGAGTTGAGAGTGGCGAAAAGAGTGAGTTACCATGCCAGAATGGGTTAGACCATTCATCCTCTTCCTGCATGGATGGCTGTCCTCTTTTTCAGGGGATTGACGCTGACCACTGGTGCCTCCCATGCTGAACGGGCGACCTTGCTTGCTGGTCTCACAGTGCAGGGGTAGAGGACATCCGGGCAGACCTCCATTGCATCCAGTGGGCAATCGAAGGAGATGTTGTTTAATTTGGGGACAGCATGTTTCCTCCCTTTGGCAGCTATCAGTTCCCAGCAGCTTCCTATTCCTTGAAGTGTGCTAGCTCTGAGCAGGGGCAGCCTTTAAATGTAGCGCCCAGGTTACTTAAGGGCTGAGGTGATGGCGGGGCAGGTGAATCAGAGGCTGCCCCTTCAGTGACCCGGTGTGTTTCCCGGTAATAAATTATTAATGAGGCAGGCGAGCCAGCAATGGGATGATAGTGTGAAAAGCCACCATTGCAGCTGGTGGATAAAACGTCCTTTTCCCTGCCCGCTGCCACACTTAGTGCAAATCTGGGACAATTCCACCCTATAGTTTTGAAAGGGTTTGATACGATAGACATGGAGAACAACAAAACTAGGGGCTATAAATAATGAGTCCAGGGATTTTGGTCATGTGGGGATCAGAGACACTAGCGAGGGGGTTAGAGGGGGTGGAAAGGGTAAGGTTTTAGAGGCCAGAGGAAGGAACATTGGGGTGGTACCGTCTTGGAGGTGTGGGTGCCCACAATGGACACAGGGTCTCCACAAAGGAGGTGTGGTAAAGTGGAGTGTTATGCGCCTTTAAGAGAATGTGGTTGATTGACCACGTGGCTGTACTGATCAATCGCTATGCAGCGTGGGCTTCCTGGGTAACTGTAAGCCTAGAGCTGGAGGTGATTGAAGAAGCACACAATGTTCTGTTCAATTTGTTCTGTTCTTAGTTCCAATAAATCACCAGTGTTAGTTCAGTAACCGGTCTCTCTGCCTATCTTGCAACAAGTACCAACTAATGTGTTGATATCAAGGGTGCAACTCATGCTTGCAGGGCAAAGCGAACTTGATAATCAGAAAACATAAAGGAGATATTCCACCTTCCCTCCCGCTTTTAGCCTGTAGAGTGAATCCTCCCAGTCTTCCCACCTTCCCCAGCCATAGGAATTATAGCAGCAGAGGCAGAATAAGATCCTTCAGTAGCTACTTGCCTACTTAAGGGCCTCCATAGGCCTAAAGGCGGGCAGGTTGCCTGAGGTCTTACCACCCTGGCCACCCCCTGTAACATGAAGAAACAAGTCGGGGGTAGGAGGGAAGGTGGTGGTCTGGCCACCTGCTTTATTTTACATGCCCTCGCCCCCCCTCCAACAATCTCTCCCTGTCATCTCTCTGCTTCTTAAATTTTATATTTCGTTTGGTAAGGAGGTAAACTGTTTGCCCCATCATTCACAAAAGCCCCAGATACCCCATTACTCACACCTCCAGAATTTACAGGGTAAAATTGTTTGTGTCAACAGTGAAGCAAAAAAGCTAACTAAAAGCATACACTGCGCAATGCTCCACTCCAGGAAATTCTGGGCCAACATTTGCAAGTTTATTTACAGCATGCAAATTTGTTCATTTTCTGTATCCCGCAACAGTTTATCAGGTGACAGGAGGACAAAGCCCAACTATTTACCTTGATCTGTTATCAAGTCAGCATCCATCGCTGTAGGAAACAGTGAGTTAGTCAAAAATCACATCCATTTAGTAGTTCCAATGAATGGATCTCCTAATTATTTTAACTGAACACAACAGACCGTCAAAAAGATCTGATGACTCTGAAAAATGTGAGTATGAACTATTGGCTAAATAATTTTCTATTTAATATTTCTCAGAAATTAACGCATGAAATGAAAAAGTTTGTTTTCTTGGGTAAAACAATCCCCTCACAATTTTGTAGAAAAAGCTCAATGTTCAATTGTTTTATTACAGTAAAACTACAAATGCTTCGGTGTGTTCTTCTGAAACTCTAGATTAAGCATCCCTACAAGTTCCCCCAACCAAAACCCCAGCCAATGCACATACTGTGCTGCTTTTAATTGCCCCCGAGGTAGGTGTAACTTCTATTCTCAAATATATCAGCTCACCAAACATCACCTGCATTCATTTTGGTTGTATTATAAAAAAGACAAGATTTCAGTATTAGCAACTTCTTGCCAGTAAATCTCAATGCGCTTTATGTTTTTACAACTGTAACAGACTCCCCTTGAAAAGCTTTCGGGATAGTTTCCCATTGTTTGTAGTGCTTGTGAGAGCACTGTGACAGAATGCACTGAAGCTCCTATACTCACCACCATGGCTTGATTTCCCTCACATAGATCTTACCGACACCAATATGGGG
Source organism: Carcharodon carcharias (assembly GCF_017639515.1). NCBI lineage: Eukaryota > Metazoa > Chordata > Chondrichthyes > Lamniformes > Lamnidae > Carcharodon > Carcharodon carcharias. Next base: position 180,493,312 of record NC_054471.1, read on the forward strand.
TGGCTCAGCTTGGAAGAGGAGTGCCTTCATATTGTGAAAGTGAGACCCAGGGAGAGTAGCACTGCCCATTCCCTGAGTACAAGTTACAGGAGATATGTAGCCTGGGAGAGCAGGCAGGGTAAACAAGAGGAAAAAAAATGAGTGGGTAATGAGAAAAATTAAACACTTACATTTGTACGTAGTACGCGGGGTATGCAGAGCTGGCCCAGTCACTGTACTTACATGTGTAACCATTTATAGTATGAAATAAAAGTGCTGGAAAAACTCAGAAGGTTTGGCAGCATCTATGGAGAGAGAAACAGTGTTAGCAATTTGAGTCAATATGAGGCTTCTTCCTCCACAGATGCTGCCAGTCTTGCTGAGTGGGTTTCCAGCACCTGCAGCATTTTGCTTTTCCTTTCTAGTTTGAACAGCTGCCAAATAGGACATTGAAAAAGGCATGGTCAATTAAACATTTCTCATTTGAGCTTTTCAAGTGAGGGCATGTTTTCTTATTTTATGTGATTGCTGTGACAGATTTTGGTTTTATTTGTGCCTACCATGCATTCCAACTTTTGAATTGTACTACTTAAAGTAAAACGTGTTCCAATTTGTACCTTACGCTTACTGAATTACAATGTTTAACTAATCAGTTTAGTTTCTAATAGCTGTAAATGCGGTAGCAACAGCAGAAACATTACCTGCTGTCTGAAAACAGGGGAGCAGTGGTTATAATCTGAAACTGTTGAACTCAATGTTGAGCCAGTAAGGTGCCTAATCAAAAAATGACATCCAGGGCGGAATTTTCCAGCCTCCCCTGCGGCGAGATGAATGGCGGGCGGGGTCTGTGGGGGAACAACGCAGTGGGAGCTGAAAGAACCGGTTTGCCGGCATAAAATAACGGTGGGAACCTGCGCTCCTCGGGTCGCCATTCTCGCCAGAGGCCGACGTGACACCAGCCTGCATCCCATTAATGGGACGCAGGTGAAGACAAGACCAGGCCAGAATCGTCCCCTCCAGTCCGATTTTCCATGCCACCAGCGGGATATCACGCCGATCCAGAACACGTCCAGACCAGCGTGGCAAGGATATGTTGGACTTTACCGGGAAGAAGGCCTGGGGCGGCTTGTGGAGATTGGAAGGTGGAGGCCTCCCATGACCGTGGACCCTGGAACACCGCGTACAGCAGTGGGTGGGCGGGGCATCTACTCCGTGGATCTTCATGCTGCCGGAGCTGCCAGGGGGTGGGTCTTCCACCTATAGGAGCTTCTAAGAGGCGGACCCTCTACCTTCAGGAGCTTCCAGGAGGTGCATCTTCTCCTTCAGTGGTGAATAAGTTAATATCAAGCCATCCACCCGCCCAGCTGCACAAACCATCGGGAAACCCCCGACTGCATAATTAATCAGGCCAGCGTCGTGAGACATGACATGAATCCCCATCAGCCTCTGCGACAGGAAACACTCCCCGTTCCTGCCCCCCAACCCCCGCCCCACAACCACCTCCCCCTCCCCCTCCCCCCCCCTCCCCCCCAACCATGGGACTCAGTCCCAGAGTGGAAAATTCCACCCTGTTTCTTGAGCTTCCGTTGAGCTTCATTGGAACAGTGTCGTTGGCCAAGGACAGAGAAGTCAGAGTGGGATGGAGAATTAAAATGTCAAGTGACTGCAAGCTCGGGGGGTCAGACTTGCGCAGTGAATGGGGATAAGAGCCAAATACTGCGGCTGCTGGAAATCTGAAACAACAACAGAAAATGTTGGAAAACCTCAGCGGGTCTGACAGCATCTGTGGAGAGAGAAAGACAAAGTTAACGTTTCGGGTCCGTGTGACCCTTTTTCAGAGCTGAAGAGAAGTGGAAATGTGATGAAATTTATACTGTTTAAGGGGGCGGTGGGGCAGGTGGAGCTGGATAGAAGACCAGGAATAGGTGCGGACAAAGGGGATAAAATTACGGAAAAATGATTATGCCTGTCTCTTTATGAGGTCTGTGGAACATTCTTTGTTCCAGCCCCACTCGGGCCCCATCCCACAATTCTTTTCTCGGTACATCAATGACTGTTTCGGTGTCGCTTCATGCTCTTGTCTGAACCTGGAAAAATTTATCAATTTTGCTTCCAATTTCCACCCCTCTACCTCATTCACATGGTCCATCTCCAACGTTTCCCTTCCCTTCCTTGACCTCCCTGTCTCCATTCCTGGTGATAGACTGTCCACCAATATTCATTACAAGCCCACCGACTCCCACAGCTACCTCGACTATAGCTCCTCACACCCCGCTTCCTGTAAGGACTCCATCCCATTCTCTCAGTTCCTTCACCTCCGTCGCATCTGTTCTGATGATGCTACCTTCAAAAACAGTTCCTCTGACATGTCCTCCTTCTTCCTTAACCGAGGTTTTCCACCCACGGTGGTTGACAGGGCCCTCAGTCGTGTCTGACCCATCTCCCAAACCTCTCCCCTCACACATTCCCCTCCCTCCCAAAGCCATAATAGGGTCCCCCTTGTCCTCACTTTTCACCCCACCAGCCTCTACAATCAGAGGATCGTCCTCTGCCATTTCCGCTAACTCCACCATGATGCCACCACCAAACACATCTTCCCCTCACCCCCCTGTCGGCATTCCGTAGGAACCATTCACTCCAGGACACCCTGGTCCACTCTTTCATCACCCCTACACCTCAACCCCCTCCATGGCACCTTCCCATGCAATCGCAAAAAGTTCGACATCTGCCCCTTTACCTCCTCCCTCCTCACTGTCCAAGGGCCCAAACACTCCTTTCAGGTGAAGCAGTGCTTCACTTGCACTTCCCTCAATTTAGTCTACTGCATCCGCTGCTCCCAATGTGGTCTCATCTACATCAGGGAGACCAAACGCAGACTGGGTGACCGCTTTGCAGAACAACTTCGGTCTGTCCGCAAGCATGACCCAGACCTCCCTGAGGCTTGCCATTTCAACACTCCACCCTGCTCTTATGCCCACATGTCCGTCCTTGGCCTGCTGCAATGTTCCAGCAAAGCCCAACCGCAAACTCGAGGAACAGCACCTCATCTTCCGATTAGGCACCTTACAGCCTTCCGGACTGAATATTGAGTTCAACAATTTCAGACCATGAACTCTCTCCTCCATCCTCACCCCCTTTTCCAACCCCTTTCTTTTACATTCATTTTTATTTTTTACCCACTTGTCTTATTTTTATTTTTTATTCAGTTATCCATAGTTTTATTCCCTTTTTTATCCCATTTTCTATCCTTTTTTCTCCCCACCACCACCCCTCCCCCAACCCCATCCTCAAAAGGACCATCGGTCACTTGTTCCATGTTGTTCTTTCACACAGTGCTATCCTTGTTCTGCTATAATCATATTCTGCTTTCTTACCTTTATGCCATTATCAGCACCTTTTTTTTAGCACTGACCACTGCTATTAACAATCCCTTTGTCCTTTAGTTCATGGCATCTTTGGCAATCTCTCCTTCGTCCTCACCTATCGCTGGCCTTCTATCCAGCTTCACCTGCTCCATCCCCCTTAAACAGTATAAATTTCATCATGTTTCCACTTCTCTTCAGCTCTGAAGAAGGGTCATATGGATTTGAAATGTTAACAGTGAATGGTGATGTTCAGCAAAGCAATCACCTAATCTGCATTTGGTTCCCTCAATGTAGAGGAGAACATATTGTGAGCAGTGAATGCAATATATTAAATTGAAAGAAGTACAAGTAAATCATTGTTTCATTTGGAAGAAGTATTTGGGATCCTGGTTTGTGGGAAGGGAGGCAATGAAAGGGTAACTTTTACATTTGCGCAAGGAGGTGTGTGGGAAGGGTAACAAGTGTTGGGATGATGGAAGAGGAAACTGGGATTTCACGGTGGGAACTACCCCTTCAGAATGCTGAAAGGGAAGGGGAGGGAAAGATGTGTTGGGTGGTGGCATCATAACGTTGGTGGTGGAAATGGCAGAGGATGATCCATTGAATATGGGGGCTGATGAGGGGGGAAGGTGAGGACAACGGGAAGCCTATTGCGGTTCTGGAAGGGAGGGTAAGGGGTTACAGCATAAGTGTATGAAATAGATTGGCTAGGCTGGAGGGTGTTGTTAAACTCCATGATAGGGAGAATTCACAGTTGAGGAAAAAGGAATGCATAGCGAAAGCGTTTGTATGTAAAATGACATCATCAGGCCAGATTAACAGAAATAGAGAAACTGGTGAAGGAAATAGGGTCCTTACAGGAAGCAGGGTGTCAGCAAATGTTGTCGAGGTATATGTGGGAGTTAATGGGTTCATAATGAATAATGATGGATAGCCTGTCCCCAGAAATGGAGACAGAGAATTTGAGGAAAAGAAGGGAAAAGTCAGAGATAAAGCATTTGAAAATGAGAAAAGGGTGGAAATTGGAAGTAAAGTTGATAAAATTTTCCAGGAGATGGTGAGACTAGGAAATGGCACCATTACAGTCATCAATGTACCAGAAAAAGGGGTGGGGAGAGGCGGGGGTAGAGTGCAAGAGCTTGAGTAGGACTGGAACAAAGAATGTTCCACATAACCCAGCAAATGTCAGGCATAGCTAGGACCTACAATTGTTTTCAGAGTAACATCTTTTATTTGGAGGAAGCGAGTGGAATTGAAAGAGAAGTTGTCCAGAGTGAGAATAAATGCAGCCAGATGTAGGTGGGAAAAGTCATAGTGTCATAAAGTCACAGATAGCACAGATGGAGGCCATTCAGCACATCAAATTATGCTGGCTGGCTGCGGAGAAATCCCCTGCTTGTTCACCTGTAGCCATGAGAGGTTTATTTCCTTCAAGTGTCCTCTGGCTCCACCCATAGATTGCCCCCTTAGTTCGTAATGGGTCCTACTCCTTCCCTGGTTATCCTGTCCCCACTGATATGCTTGTGGAATATCTTGGGATTTTCCCTACTTTTACCAGCCAGAGCTTTCACATATCCCCTCTTTGCTCTCTGAATTGCTTTCTTTAGCTCCACCTTGCATTTTCTGTACTCCACTAATGCCTCCACTGATTTGCTCCCCTTGTACCTACTAAAAGCCTTTCTTTTCTTTCTCATCTCATCCTGAATATCCCTGATCATCCATGGTTCTCTGAGGTTGTTACTCCTTCCTATCACCCTAGAGGGAACATGTTGAGCCTGTACCCTCCCCATTTCCTTTTTGAACGCCCCCCACTGCTCCTCTGTAGATTTCCCCACAAGTAGCTGTTCCCAGTCTACCTTAGTCAGATCCTGCCTTATTTTACTAAAATCCGCTCTCCCCCAATCCAAGACATTTTTATGCAACTTGTCTGTTTCTTTGTCCATTACAAGCTTAAACTGTACCATGTTGTGATCACTATCACTAAAATGTTCCCCCACCACCACTTCAGCCACCTGTCCAGCTTCATTCCCCAGAATTAGGTCCAGCACTGCGCTGTCCCTTGTTGGACCCTCTACATATTGACCTAAAAAGTTCTCCTCTACACATTTCAAGAAATCCACTCCATCCAAACACTTAACACTATGTCTATCCCTTAATGTTGGGAAAGTTGAAATGACTTCATATAACTACCCTATTGTTATTGTTTTTACACAGCTCCGTAAATTGTGCACATATTTACTCCTCAATTTCCTGCTGACTATCTGGGGGTCTATAATAAACACCTAACAATGTGGCTGCCCCATTTTTATTCCTAAGTTCTACCTACAAAGCTTCATTCAATACCCCCTCCAAGATATCATCTCTCATTACTGCAGTAACTGACTCTTTAACTAATAATACAATGCCTCCTCCTCTTTTACCCCCTCCCCTTTCTCGCCTGAAGATTCTGTGTCCCAGAATGTTGAGCTGCCAATCCTGCCCCTCCTTCAAGCACATCTCAGTGATGGCCACTGTATCACAATTCCACGTGTCAATCCTTACCCTTAACTCATCTGTTTTGCCTGATATACTCCTGGCATTAAAGTAGAGGCCAGTCAGCCTTGCCTTACTCCCTTAAAACTTAATGCAGCTGTACTCCCACTGACTTGATTGTTTTACTGTATTATGATGGTGTCCCTATTCTGTTAACATTCTGTGTCCCCTCCCCCTGCCGAATTAGTTTAAACTCCCCCAAACAGCATTAGCAAACCTGCCTGCAAGGATGTTAGTCCCTCTTGTATAGGTCCCACCTTCCCCAGAAATGGTCCCAGTGATCCAGGAATCTAAAACCCTCCTCCCTGCACCAACTCTTAAGACACGTATTCATCTGCGCAGTTCTCCTATTTCTGAGCTCGCTAGCACGTGGCACTGGGAGTAATCCAGAGATTACAACCTGAGAGGTCTTGCTTTTTTTAGTCTACTGCCTAACTCCCTGAACTCTTGATGCAAGACCTCATCCCTCTTTCTACCTAAGTCATTGGTACCAATATGTGCCATAAAAGTTTTGAAATAGAATGAGTTGGTGCTGCTGAAGAGAGAGGTCGAGAGCATGCATGTGACGGTACATGGAATTAAGTCCTGAGATCATAACGCAGCGAGAGCAGCATTCAAGGATCAAGGAGTATCTTTTATATATTTGTAATCGTGGCTGAATCCGAAAACTGAAAGGTGGAATTTTGGTTAATATATCCCACTTATCACAGCGGTATTGCCAAATGGAAGATGTACACAGTATGAAGACAGGACTTGGTATCCACAAAAGGTGTGTGGTGGCCATTCCTACCAATATTGTCATGGACAGGTGCATTTGTGGCAGTTAGATTAAGAAGGTCTTGGTGAAGTTGAGTGACCCCCTTGTGTTGATTCTCTTACCACCTACTGCAAGCCAAGTCTGTTAGCTATGTCCTTCAGGATTCAACCAGCTCAGTCAGTAGTGGTACTACTAAGCCACTCTTGGTGATAGACATTTGAAGTCCCCCACTCAGAATATATTCTGTGCCCTCTCAGTACTTCCTCCAAATGATGTTCAACATGGAGGGATGCTGATTCATCAGCTGAAAGAAGGTTATATCTCAGGCTGTGAAGGGAAGCAAGGGAAGAAATAGAGTAAGCTTTTATCCTTTTCCAAACCTCCCTGTATATAGGTTTGGCGCCAGATGATTGGAAGACTGCTAACATTATACAATTGTTTAAAAATTGAGGAAGTAATTACAAGCTAGTCAGCCTCGTCTCGGTGCTGGGGAAATTATTGGAAAAAAATTCGGAGATAGTATAAATCATCATTCAGAAAGACACGGCTTAATCTAGAGAAGATCTTGTCTGACTAACTTGATCAAATTTTTGAGGAGGTAACAGGCAGAATAACACAATTGATGTTGCCTGCATATATTTTAGTAAGACTTTTGACAAGGTCCCACATGGGAGACAGGTTTGAAAATTACAGCTCATGGAATCCAAGGGAAAATGGTCAGTTGGATCCAAAATGGCTCAGTGACAGGAAACAAAGGGATATGATTGATGTGTATTTTTGTGTCTGGAAGGCTGTTTCCACTCTGAGATCCACAGGCTCAGTCATGCTTTCCTTTGCTGTTTGTGGTATATGCAAATTATTTTGGCTTAACTGTAGGAGGCATGATTAAGAAGATTGCAGATGATGTGAATTGGCCATACAGTTATTAATGAGAAAGAAAGCTGCAAACTGCAGGAAGGTATCAATGGACCGGTAAGTTGGGAAGGAAAATGGCAAACAAAATTCAATCCAGAGAAGTTTGAGGTAAGTAATTTAGGGAGGACAAACAAGCCACCCTCTGGGTGAAAAAGAACCCTTAACTTCCTTCTAATCCATTTACAAATTATTCAAAAAGCATGCCCCTTGGTTATTGACCTCTCTGCTAATGGAAACAGACCCTTCCTATATGCTCTACCTTGGCCCCTTTTGGTTTTTGCACCTCAAGCAAATCTCCCCTCAGCCTCCTCTGTTCCAAAGAATACAACCCCAACCATATCCAATCCTTCCTCCTGGCTAAACTCTCCATTCATGGTGGCATCCTTGTAAATCCCCTTTTTTAATTCATTCTTAGGATGTGGGCATCACTTGCCAGGCCAGCATTTGCTGCCTATCCATAATTGCCTTTGAGAAGGTGGTGGTGAACTGCCATCTTGAACCACTGCAGGCCATGTGGTGTAGGTCCACCTACAGTGTGGTTTGGAAGGGAGCCCAGGTTTTGACCCAGCAACAGTGAAGGAAAAGTGATATAGTTCCAAGTTAGTACGGTGCGGCTTGGAGTGGAACTTGCGGGTGGCTGTGTCCCATGCATCTGCTGCCCTTGTCCTTCTGGATGGTAGAGGTTACAGGTCTGAAAGGTACTGTCAAAGGATCCTTGGTGAGTTGCTACAATGCATCTTGTAGATGGTACACACTGCTGCCACTGTGTGTTAGTTGTGGGGAGAGTGAATGTTTAAGGTGGGGATAGGGTGCCACTCTAGTGGATTGTTTTGTCTTGTATATCGAGCTTGGTGAGTGTTGTTTGGGCTGCACTCATCCAGGTAAGTGGTGAGTGTTCTGTCACACTCCTGACTAATGCATTGCAGATAGTGGACAGGCTTGGGGAGTCAGGCAATGAGTTCTTCACCACAGAATTTCCTGCTGTTCTCACCTGCTGTTGTGGCTGTCTTATTTATATGACTAGTCCAGTTCAGTTTCTGGTCAATGGTAACCCCCAGGATGCTGATGGTGGGGGATTCAGTGATGGTAGTGCCATTGACTGCCAAGAGGAGATGGTTAGATCCTCTCTTGTTGGAGATGGTCCTTGCCACTGGCACTTGTATGACTTGAATATCACTTGCCACTTATCAGCCCAAGCGTGAATGTTGCCCAGGTCTTGCTGCATTTGGACATGGACTGCTTCAATATCTGAGAAGTCACAAATGCTATTGATCATTGAGCAATCATCAGCAAGAATCCCCAATTCTGAGCTTATAGTGGAGGTAAGGTCATTGATGAAGCAGCTGAAGGTGGCTGGGCCTAGGACACTACCCTTAGAAACACTGCAGTGATGTCTTGGAGCTGAGATGATTGACCTCCAACAACCATAACCATCTTCCTTTGTGTTTGGCACAACTCCAACCAGTGGAGAGTTTCCCCCTGCTTCCCACTGACTTCAGTTTTGCAAGGGATTCTTGATGCCACACTCAATCAAATGTTGCCTTGGTGTCATGGGCTGTCACTCTCACCTCACCTCTGGACTTTAATTCTTTTGTCCATGTTTGGACAAAGCTGTAATCAGGTCAGGAGCCAATTGGCCCATGGAGGAACCCAATCTAAGCCTTGGTGAGCAGTCTTTGCTCTAAATTGTTGTAAATAGCAATGGCTTGATTTCCCTTCTGCTCATGTGAAGTGGAACTTTTAAAGGAGCAGATACTTTTTACATATCCTTTTTGTGCAGCTGTGACTAAAACTGTATGCAGCCTTTTAAATGTAGTCCCACCAATGATTTATAAAATGGAAGGAATATTTAATTAACTCTTCTAATATATCCCAACATCTGATTGTTTTATTCACTGCCACTGAGCATTATTGTGACAGCACCAATTTATTTTCAGTTAAGATACACAGAACTCTCTCATTTTCCATGCATATTATTTTCTAACCATTTTAGTAATATTCCTTTCCTGGATCTTTCTTTATCTTCTCATGTAGCATATTGCATTTTCCTACTTTGAATACCCAAATATCTTTAATTCCTCCTGCAACTTTTCCTGTTCTACTTTGGAGCTATGATGCAAATTATTTATCAGAATTTGTGTTTTACTTTTGACGAGATGTTTACCTTAACTCATTATATTACCACCAGGGCTATAATAGCAGGGCAGAAGCTGTATACACTGTGATGAATGGCTCACCTCCTAACCTCTCAACCCCTCCCCATCATCTTAAAAGGCTCAAGTGAGAAATATAGTGGAATACAAGCTAATCATATGGATAGGAGAAGCTGCAACAACAGTTAAGAACATTGACATGATCCAGTACACAGCAGATGACATAATTGGCACACCTCCAACACTATGATTCATAGGATTCACTTCAACAATTTGACAAGTTTACTTTAATAGCACCACCCTTGCCTGCAATCCAAGGAGAACAAATGCACCATTGTGGTAGAAATGCCACCATCCCCAGGTTTCTCTCCCAGTGACGCATCATCCCTATCTGGATATAACTTGTCAATCCTTCATCATCACTGGGCAGTATCCTAGAATTCCCTGGAAAAACTCAGCAGGTCTGGCAGCATCAGCAGAGGAGAGCACAGTTGACATTTCGAGTCCTCATGACCCATGAGGACTCGAAATGTCAACTGTGCTCTTCTCCACCGATGCTGCCAGACCTGTTGAGTTTTTCCAGGTATTTCTGTTTCTGTTTTTGTTTTGGATTTCCAGCATCCGCAGTTTTTTGCTTTTATCCTAGAATTCCCTACCTAACACCATTTGGGAGCAAGATCACCAGAAGGACTGCAGTAGTTCAATGAGAAAGCCACTTTTTCAAAGTGACTAAGAATGAACAATAAAAAAAGGTATTGGCAGTGTTGCCTGCATTGAAAAACACAAAAAAAGGACAGATGAGGGAAATCAGTAGGCACAAGAACCAGATGGTTCACTACCTAGTAATAACTGAGGGCAACTGCTTCTGGATCAACAAAGCTATGTCAATGTCTACAAAGACATCTGTAGTGCACCATGACTGTCAGGTTCACCTTCAATTTCAAATTTTCAGTCTTAACAAAGAACTGATCTTGTGTTGAACACATGTGTATGTATTAAAGAGCACTGTCAGCAATTTCATTGTGTTTCTCACTGAAAAACAACAGGAGCATGACATGGCCCTTGGCAGCACATTGCTCTCATCTCTAACTTCTACCTCCTGTATGCAACATACCCACAGGATGTTCATGACTTATACTTTGCCTGCTTTCAGTATGGATAAAAAAACAGGCATGACACAATGCTATTGTCAGGGAAGGGGACTCTAGAATGTTAACTATGGCTATCCCATCTTATACCTACTTCATGCAGTAGCAATTCCACTTCATGAAGGCAGGTTTCATGTACCACTCCAACACTTGCCCAGAAACTTCATTTCCTGCCTCTAGTTTCCTATTTCTTTGTCATCAACTGGCTTTTCCCAGCCACTTTTTTTTTGCCCCAAACAGCTTTTGGAAAAGTTGAAAAACTTGACCCTACTTACCTCTCCATGATTGCATTATCTTAAAGGACTAATGAAACATGTTATTTCCTGCCACCTTTGGTGAGTTGCCCTTTCAGGCCCAGGCCAGAAGCTTACCTTGCATATCAAATGAGAAGCAAACTCTGAAGATTTGGTTGTGAAAGCCTTTTCCTGATATGTGCAAGCTCAAACTTCACAGCACTCCCAAAGGCACATCTGCCACCAGTAAGATTAACCCTATTCTCGGGATGATTGTTGCTTTGCCTCAGGCCCTGTGTACATCCCAGGTATAATGCCACCAAGCTGTCGCACTTTCTGGCCCAATGTTGCACATCTGCCCAATTGCCCTTCTCTCCAATGCTCCATTGGCCCCGTGTGAGATCTACCAGTGTAAAACAAGACAATAGCTGCCTTGGCACCTAACTTTGACACTAACACCCTACAACAAGTAGGTAAATTCAGTTTATTAACTCGACTTTAGATTATTATTTTTAACGTTTTTCTTTATTCCAGACAAAGAGAAACACTGTGAAGATGATGCTCCTTGTGACTGTGATTTACTGCCTTTTGCCACCCCTTTCCCATTCAAAGGTTGAAGCAAATCAGCATTGCTCAACACAGAAATCAGTTGTAAGGAATCACTCTTTTTATATATATACTATACATCTATTCCTAGTATAACTGTTAGAAAAGCTCTGGTGTACCTGGTCTTAGCGCTTTTACCATCACCACCCTGGGCCAAATATCACCTTCCAGGAAGTAATGAGAACCAAGATGACAGAAGAGAAATGGGCTAGAGACCTGGGCTCCATGCCCATTCACATGCTGTGTGCAGAATTGAGGAGGTGAATTAAACCCATTTTCTAATGAAAATAAGCAGTTTATATACATATTCATGGATAAACCCAGGTTCCAATGTCTAACTTAATCACACCTCCCCACAACATTAATACCAACACCCCTTCCCCAAAGACTCATTATTATCAATGGAATAAAAGTAGCAAAATAATGGTATTCTGATTTATTAACATGTATCTAATGCGCTACAGGCATTCCCTAGTCTTTAGTGCTCCCCCTTTGTCCTTTGTGTTCCTTGAAAACCTTTGCTAAATATGAACTGCCTCCAGGTGTCACTGAGTTACAAGAAACTTCACTGTTAGTCATGAATAGTTTTAAATCCTTTGCTTTCGTACTTGGCACCACAGCACAGCCATAGTAGAATAACTAATCTTCTAAAATCATACTCTTAATTCTTAAGTCATTATTTGTCTAATTTGCAGACGTCCCTTTATTCATGTGGTACACAGTCTCATGGAAGTGAGAATGCAGCATATGGTAAGAAATAAAATACATCTCCTATTTCATGATACCTAGTGATTAAGGATTTTTTTATATTTCACTGCCAGATAATAAACCACACAAAATGCAGTGTTGGATGCTGTAAAATGATTTTCTTCAACAATTGTGGTGGAAGTTAGATAGAACTGTATTTTTCTTACAATTTACATATTATATGTTTCAAAAAAAAACGCATGATAAAATAAATAAACAATAGAAATTGGAAATTGGTCACTTCAATAAGAAAAGAATTGTATTTGCATACTGTTGCAACATTGGCAAACATGGCAGGCAATTTGTGCACAACAATGCCTCACAAACAGCAATGAGATAAATGACTTGCTCATCAAAACTATTAGTTAAGGGATAGATATTGGCCAAGACACCCTCAGAATTCCCCAGCTCTTCTTCAGGTAGTGCCAATGGACCTCTTACTTGAGCTATCTACTAACTTGATTGAATGTCCCATCCACAAAGTGAAACCTGATGGTGCGTACATTAGCTCATAGCTAATATTTCAACTGACTTCAAAGGAAAAGAAAATCAAGCGGGGTTCATTCACTGTGGACCATTTCGTGTTACTTCCCAAAATAAACTTCGCTCTCAGTTTCCTTGTCTAATATTTACGTCGAGTAACTCACTCTTTGCATTCTTTAATATTTCAGGTAATCACAATGCAAAAGGATTTTATTATGCAGATTTGAATTTGGAAAAGACTAACTTTAAGACCATTGCTGAATATGTGGAAAATATAGTCTTTCCTTTTGATGTTAACATCCCTGGAACAGAAACTACTCTTACTATACTTAATCTTAACATCACGGATGGTAAGTTATATTTATTACTGCACAAAGGTGTTAATATCTAAGTTAAAATCTAGTAATTATATTTTTGGGACGAATTTAACCGCACCTGAGTGGACAGTTCAAATCACCCAGGCGACTTACGCACCTTGGAGGTGACTATCTGTGGTTTTGATCTGCTCAGTTGAACAGGTCTCAAGGACAACTGCCTAAAGTCAGTGGGTATCTTTTATAAATGCAAGTTGCCCAAATGAGATCAGCAAGAACTGATTGTATAACACAGTGAAATGAGTGAGAATCAGTGGCGAGTTTCCCACCAGACAAACCCAGCAGGCAAAGCGGATCGGAGGACAGAATACCTACAAAGGAGTACATTTTTTTTTAAATTGACTTTCCATGAGGCTCAGGAGAGCCAGGAGTGTCCCTCTCAGCCCGACAAGAAAACCATAGGCCTCCGGCTGCTGCTGACTCGCCATCTCCCACTTTTCCATTGCAACATTCTCTCTGCCTACCAGGTCTCACGAATTGTGCGATTTTTCTGCCACTCCCCCCTTGGAATGGGTTGGCCCATGGTGCGTAACATTTCTGGAGTAGCACGTGTGCTCCTGACTCACGCTGCTGTTCACTCACCCAAAATCTGGAATTTTATTTTATGTTCATGGGATGCGGACATCAGAGTTAAGAACAGCAGTTATTGCCCACCCCTAACTGCTCCTTGTGAAGGTGGTTTTGAGCCGCCTTCTTGACCTGCTGCAAAAAGTGGTGAAGGCACTCGCACGCTGTTATAAAGCAGGGAGTTCCAGAACTTTTACCCTGTGATAATAAAGGAGCGGTGATATATTTCTAAATCAGGATCATGTGTGACTTGGATGAGGACTTGGATGTGGTGGTGTCCCCATACCCTTATTGCCCTTGTTTTTCTCAAATTGATTAGAAACATACACTTTAGGTATGTAAATCATTATGAACCGTGGTGCTTAACCATATAAACCAAGAAGATCCTGGTTTCAATTTCTGATTTAATTAATCCTAACCAGGACGCTGATAGCCTGCGGGGATGTTCCAACTTTTCTTACACATTTGCTGCAGCAGGAGCAGATAAATCACCCAAGGTTGTGACTTACTGGTTAACAGCTAAACACACGTGAGATAGCCTGGGAAATAAGGACTGCTGCACAGCAAGGGTGTGACAGCCAAGTGAAGATTTCATCACTTGTGCTCAGGACAGCCCCGCCAAATGCCACAAGTTTCAGCAATTCAGGTGGACAATCTGGGTGATGAAATTCATTGTCGCCCCAGCTGAATTTTTACTTGGTTGGTTCCAGGGTGAGAACTTGATGTTCCGCGGGCAGGTGCATACCTGACCCCATCCGGCCACCAAATAGCATGAGATGACGTCGGGCATGAATCCTGCGGTATCTCACACGCGCCCACCAACATTTAAGCAGGCAGTTAAGCCCATTGAGGAGGCACTTGAAAGCGATTTTACGAGGCCCGTCCACATTTACGGTTGGCGGACGGGCCATTCTCCCAGGTGGCCTTCACATTTTTGCTCAAACCTCAATCCATGGGTGGGATGGAATCTCCGTGGGGAAATATAATAAAAAGAGATATCTGGGGACTAGTTTTTTTATGAGGTATGCTTTCGGGTGCTTGATTGCGCTGCTTGGACATATCTTGCAGCATTTTAGTTGTTTTGTTTACTCCGCGGAGGTCAGGAGCTCCCTGGGGCAGCTGTCCGTCTGCAGGGAGCTCAATGGAAGCGCTCACCAGCACCCGTGGTGACGATGGTGCCTGCCCCCTTCCTGCTCCCGGCGGCAATGCTGAGCCTTTCTCAGCACGTGTTTCACGCTGGCTGGCTGGCTGGCTGTTAATTGGCCAGCCAGCATGAAATCGTGGTCAGTGTCTGATCGGGGTCGGGATCCTGTTTCCCATCCACTCCCGGGCCCGCCAATCGCGCGTCAAACTAGATTCACCAACTTGGTTGGAAACTAGTCAAGTGTAATCCTTTGAAATCACACTCTTCTTTCGGCTCAGAGATGAAGCAGCAGAGCAGTTTCCGACCCCTGTCGCCTTTCCCCTCACTCGCCTGTCACACATCGAGATGTAGGTTTTCCTTGGATGATTGCTGGCATGAACCCGACCTCTCAAGTCCAATTACTGCATTGGGCTTGCTAGCCACCTGGAAATACTGTCAAACTGTAAATTTGCTTAGCTCCACAGTACTGGTTAGTTTATCTTGGCAAGGGAATTGGTATTTTCTTGACTTGAGCCACATTTGGCAGCAGCCATGACAGAGAAAGCAGTGAAAATGTCAAAATCAATATAGAAAACTGTAACAGCTATAAAGCCCTTTATAGCTGAACATTGCACTAAATCATAGCATTGATAAAAATGACATCAACAGGTCCATGAGAAGTTGCTGGGCATACATTTCAATTACCTGTAATGTTGTTGAGCTTCCTGAGTATTGTTGCCGTTGCATTCATCCAAGTAAATGGATAGTATGCCAGCAGACTCCTGGCTTGTACTTTGTAAGTGGTGGGGAGGCTTTGGGAAGTCAGGAAGTGAGCCATTCACTGCAGAATATCCTGCTCCACTAACCATAGCATTTATTTGGCTGGTCCCATTGACTTTCCTGTGAACAGTGGTCCTATGATGTTGAGGATAGGCGCCTCAGCAATGATAATGCTGATGAATGTCATGGGGAAGTGGCCAGGTTCTGTTAGGTTGCAGATGACCATTGCCTGGGACTTGTGCAAATATTAATTGCCACTTATCAGCCCAAACCTAGATACTGGGCAAAATTTTCCATTCAGCGTGCGGGTGCACACCCAACAAGCCAGAACACTAAATGACGCGCGATGACATCGGGCGTGCGTCCCAATGTCATCGTGAAGTCGCGCGATATTTCGTTTGGCGAGCTTGCACCGGAGTCGGCTGCGCACCCGCCGATAATTGATAAGCTTATTAAGGCCATTAACCAGGTAATTAACCTGAATTTTATGCTGCCCGTCCACCTTACAGTGGGCAGGCAGGCAAAAAGGCCAAGTGGCCTTTATGTTTTTTAGGAAACCTCGTCCACGAGCGGGATGAGATTTCCTAAAGCTTTTACAAATTAAATAAAAAATCTTTTTTTGGAAAACAAAAACATGTCCCATTTCATGTGATACAGTCACATGAGGGGACATGTTTCATTAAGTTTTGATTGTATTTATTTATTTTTTTCAAAAGCGCTTCAATCTTCCTGAGGCAGCTCCATGCCTCAGTGAGATTGAAGCTCTCTTTAACATGCATGCGCAAAAGAGCACTGGACCCGACTCTCCCTCCTCTCTCCCACCCACACAGGTAGCGCTCGGCGCTACCGCTCGCAATCCATGCAGGGTGGGCCTATATAGGCCTGCCTGCGTGAAATCGCAGTGTGGAGCCCATCGTCGAGCCCGCCCAATAAATGGAAAATCCTGGCCCTTGTCTATTCTTGCAGTATGTGGGCTCAGGCTGCTTCATTGTCTGAGGAATTGCAGTTGGCACTGAACACTCTGCAGCTATCAGCGAACATCTCCACTTCTGATATATTGATAGGAAAGTCATTGGAAAGTAAAACAAAAGGAATGAAACTGGACGTATGACCCGGCATTGACCTAGGCACTAGAAACAGCAACGGGCAAATGCAGCCCTGTCAACCCAGCATTACTAACATCTGGGCCAAAATCGGGAGCAACAGCCTGACGTAGCTATATTCATGGAATCATACACTACAGATCATGTCCCAGACACCACCATCACCATCCCTGAGTATGTCCTGTCCCACTGGCTGGTCAGACCTAGCAGAGGTGGTGGCATAGCAGTGTGCAGTTGGAAGGGAGGTGACCTGGGAGTCCTCAAAAGCGACTCCTGACTCCATGAAGTCTCATGGCATCAGGTCAAACATAAGCAAAGAAACCTACTGCTGAATACCACGTACTGCACTGCCCCTTCCCTCAGCTGATGAATCAGTGCTCCTCCATTTTGAACACCATGTGGAGGAAGCACTGAGGGTGACAAAGGCGCAGAATGTATTCTGGGCTGGGGACTTCAATATTGATCAACAAGAGTGGCCTGATAGCACCAGGACATACCGAGCAATCTGAGTCCTAAAGCACATAGCTGCTAGACTGTGTCTGCAGCAGGTGGTGAGGGAAAAGCATACTTGACCTCATCCTCACCAGCCTTCCTGCCGCAGATGCCTCTATCCACGACAGCATCGGTAGGGGTGACCACTGCACAGTCCTTGTGGTGGTGAAGTCCCATCTCCACATTGAGGATACCCTCCATCATGTTGTGTGGCACTACCATCGTACTAAGTGGGATAGATTTCGAACAGATCTAGCAACTCAAGACTGGGCATTCATGAGGTGTTGTGGACCAACAGCAGCAGCAGAATTGTACTCAACCATGATCTGTAACCTCATGGCCTGGCATATCCCACACACTACCATTACCATCAAGCCAGGGAATCAGCCCCGGTTCAATGAAGAGTGCAGGAGTGAATGACAGGAGCAGCACCAGGCATACCTAAAAATGAAATGTCAACCTGGTAAAGCTACAACATAGGACTATTTGCATGCCAGACAGCATAAGCAGCAAGTGATAGACAGAGCTAAGCGATGCTACAACCAATGGATCAGATCTAAGCTCTGCAGTCCTACCACATCCAGTCGTGAACTGTGGCGGACAATTAAAGAACTCACTGAAGGAGGAGGCTCCACAAATATCTCGATCCTCAATGACGGAGAAGCCGAGCACATCAGTACAAAAGATAAAGCTGAAGCATTTGCTACAATCTTCAGCCAGAAGTGCCAAGTGGATGATCTATCTCGGCCTCCTCTGGAGGTCCCCAGCATCACAGAAGCCAGTCTTCAGCCAATTCCATTCACTCCATGTGATATCAAGAAACAGCTGAAGGCACTGCATAGTGCAAAGGCTATGGGCCCTGACAATATTCCGGCAATAGTACTGCACACTTGTGCTCCAGAACTTGCAGCGCCCTAGCCAAGCTGTTCCAGTACAGCTACAACACTGGCATCTACCCAGCAATGTGGAAAATTGCCCAGGTATGCCCTGTACACAGAAAGCAGGACAAATCAAACCTGGCCAATTACCGCCCCATTCGTCTACTCTCGATCATCAGTAAAGTAATGGAAGGAGTCATCAGCAGTGCTACCAAGCGGCACTTGCTTAGCAATAACCTGGCCACTCATGCCCAGTTTGGGTTCTGCCAGGATCACTCAGAATCTGACCTCATTTCAGCCTTGGTTCAAACATGGACAAAAAAGCTGAACTCCAGAGGTGAGGTGAGAATGACTGTCCTTGATATCAAGGCCGCATTTGACCGAGTGTAGCATCAAAGAGCCCTAGCAAAACTGGAGTCAATGGGAATCAGGGGGAAAACTCTCCACTGGTTAGAGTCATAACTAGCACAAAGGAAGATAATGGCCTGATGGGCAATTCAGCAACCACCTGCCAGCGAGACATCGTGCTTCCTGTGACTGCGTAATTAGTGAGGGGGAAGTGGGTGATACGGTGCGAAAACCTGCCATTGTGGCCGGTGGGAAAATGTTGTGTTTCACGCTCACTACCTCGTTGTTGGAGGTCAGTCATCTCAATTCCAGGACTTCACTGCATAAGTTCCTCAGGGTAGTGTCCTCGACACAACCATCTTCAGCTGCATCATCAATGACCTTCCTTCCATCATAAGGTCAGAAGCGAGTATGGTCGCTGATGATTGCACAATGTTCAGCACCATTTGCAACTCCTCAGGTACTGAAGCAGTCCATGTCCAAATGCAGCAAGATCAGGGCAATATCCAGGCTTGGCCTGATAAGTGACAAGTTAACATTCGCACCACACAAGTGCCAGGCAATGACCATATCCAACAAGAGAGAATCTAACCATCGCCCTTGACATTCAATGGCATTACCATCACTGAATCCCCCACTATCAACATCTTGGGGGGTCACCATTGATCAGAAACTGAACTGGACTAGCCATATAAAAACTGTGGCTACAAGAGCAAGTCAGAGGCTAGGAATCCTGTGATGAGTAACTCACCTCTGGACTCTTCCAACTCAAAAAGTTTTACCCAGAATGTAATTGAACAGTGTCATTTAGTTTCTTGGAAGCATAGTACAAAATCTTCCTGTACTTCAGTGAAAGGTGAAATTAAACTGTCAAACTCATGAAATCTTTATGTGTATGTTTAATTCATTACTAAGCATATTTGTGTTAAATTCCTAGTATCCAATTTTAACAGTGTCAACGTATGAAAAGGTTAATGATTTATTTCAACAGCCGAAAAAATGGGCGGAATCATCCTAGATTTGCACAAAGTGTGGTAGTGAGCGTGAAACACAACATTTTCCCACCGGCCACAATGGCAGGTTTTCGCACCGTATCACCCACTTCCCCCTCATTAATTACGCAGTCACAGGAAGCACGATGTCTCGCTGGCAGGTGGTTGCTGAATTGCCCATCAGGCCATTATCTCATTGTCTCCTCACTCCAGGTGCCACATCTAAACTGCAGCCGCGCACACAGTTCTCAATGCTTGCAGCCCAGGACTGCACCTGTGAAAGCCAAGAAGAGTTCAGTGACCCATCACTGGAATGCCTTTTGGAGGCCCGCCATGATGTCCCCCTCCCCCGCTTTGGCCACAGGAGGTCCAGCAATCTCACCACCTCAGTTTGGTAGGCGATGGCAGTGGTGGTCAGTGCCAATGCTACACAGAAGAGGTTGGCCATCCAGTGCAGAAAGAGGATGAATGATCTCATCCGTGCCACCAGGTTAAGGCAACCATCTCATCACTCTAAACTCACACTCACAAGCCCATCACACATTCACTGGCATCTGACTCACTGCCAGCTCAAGAGACAGCACCACTCACTCTCTCACACATACCCTCACATGTCCATCTGGCCTGATCTCCTGTGGACACTGCCTCCTCAGCCCTCACCAGCTTGAGGCAACTTGCACCAGATCAACTTGTGTCCCCACACACACCCTGGGATACCCCACCTTGCCTAATACAGCTCTTACCCTGCAGCCTCTTCTTTTCCCTTAGGTCACTTCTCCCCTTCCCCAACCAAGCCCTAGCCCTGCAGCCATTGAAAAGCCAACCTGCCTTTTGGTTGGCTTGGGAGGTAGAGACCTGCCCGTGAGCCCCCTAAAAGTGATGTGGTGCTGCCAGTGAAGCCAGGCACTGATGACCACGAGTGCTGCCCAAAGCAAGTTAGGCAAACAAACCTCAAAGTCCCGAGCAAAGTGCACATTGCTTATATACAATTGTGAAACACATCAGCATACAGTCACACCGACATGTCCAGATGATCCAGTGTGGGGGTGATGATTCCGGTGAGCAGGGCTTATAATGAGATGCTGAAGTATTGAAATTAGATTCCCGACGTGTGGTGGTGGGGAACATGGCCCGTCATTGATGGGTGGAGCAGACGATCACAAACTGGTTTCACGACTGTGTAAAACCGGTTTTTAGCCTTCTTGCCATACTGTCCTCTCACACCCACCATGACACCCACTGCCAACAGGGGCAGGAGATTCCTCCAGGACAAATATATTAAACAGCATGCTAAAAACACCACACAAATGCAAAGCAGGAGGAGCGTAATCTGATGCCTGAACTGAGAGTAAACAATGCAGATGTTTGATCTCAAATGTAGAAAAAAGCTCCATTCCTACCATTGATGGGAAACAAAAAAAGTCCCTAAAAAATATATATATTTGAAAAGGGGTCAGTTTAACTACAGTAGTCTTGTACTTTTATTCACTGATTTGTTGACAGATTCTCTCATGATTTGGAAAACTGGAGAGGAAGCGATAGTTTACAGGGAAAAAATTAATAATTAGAAAGGAAGAAAATATAACGGTGTGAAGACGCTTCTGATGGAATGTTATATTATCATAATCACGCTTGCTAATAGAAAATATACTTTTCTATTTAAAATGCTTTAAAGCATGTTTTAAGGATTTTAATAATTGATTGTTCATTATATTTGTTTAGAATGCGATTACAAGGACACTGGAGCAACGTGCAACACCTGCTATGCATTTTTGCAGAGCAATACCACAGGCTGCGAACAATCTTCAGGAATGAACCATTCAAAATTGTCCATCTGTGACAGTCGTCATCTGGATATGGATAACATAGGATTCTGTCCAGAAAATGTAACAACTCTAACTCAGAAAGGTAACTCATTCGATTCTTTAAACAACAAGTAACAACATTTGAAATGAAAAACACTTGCCTTTAAGTTTAGCTATACCTTTACGCTGGAATTCAGCGTAAATCAGTTTTAGTTTTGCTTCCGCAATAAAAACTAAATTATCTACTGGTTAATCTTTCACATCCACTTGATGAAATTAATTTTAAAGGTTGGTGGTGGGGGGGGGGGAAGTTAACTGACGGTAACTAATAAAATCGTAATTACTGTAGATAACTTCACTAATAGAAAATGGGGTGATTTGTGTTTAAAATGCCTCAATTTTGAGGCAACTTACACCAGCACAAATGAGCTGAAATTCCAGGCTATAGATTTGTAACATCTGTTTAACATGCTTTAAAGAATATTTTAGCTTTAATATTGGAGTTGTTTGGTTATTGTACCTGTTTAACATGTACATAAGCAGTAGATCATTGTGCATTTTAATATCTCATAGGAAAGACAATAGTTCTTACAAAGTTGCACTGAGATTCCAGCATAGATTAGGTGGCTCAAGTGTTGGATGTGCTATTGTTACCCCCAGGCTCAACTATTCCAATGTTCTCCTAGCTGACCTCCTGCCTTCCACAGGCTTCAGCTTTTCCAAAAGTCTGCTGCTGTATCCTAAATCGCATTATCACACACCACCCCTGTGCTCATTGATCTATACTGAGTCCCTGTCTCTCAACACTTCAAGATTAAATTTTTCATCCTTGGGAGGAAGTGTCCCAGATTTTCACTAATTGCGGGAGCAGGCGGGAAAAGGGGCGCTTTACCTGCTGGCCGCAATGGTGGGTTTTTGGGCGATATCGTCCCATCCCCGATGCGTCCCACCTCATTAATAATGTATTCCCAGGAAACACGCCAGATTGCTGCTGGGGCGGCCTCTGATTCACTCGCCCCGCTGTCACCTCAGGCCTTCAGTAATCCGGGCACCATATTTAAACGATGCCCCTGCCCAGAGCTAGCTCTCCCTGAGGCATCGGAAGCTGCTGCAAAGTCATGGCTGCCAAAGGGAGGAAACGTGCTGGCCCCAAATTTAGTGGCGCCTCCTTCGAGGGCTTGCTGGATTCAGTGGAGGCTCGCCATGACGCCTTGTACCCCAGCTCTGGGCGAAGACCAGACAGCAACGTCACAAATCCAGCACGGGAGGTGGTGGCAGTGGTGGTCAGCGCCAACACCCTGCAAAATAGGACAGCCAACCAGTGCCACAAGAGGATGAATGATCTCCTCCTGTCTGCCAGGGTAGTTCGCTCTTCTCATCACTCTCGACTCACCCACTCACAAACCCATCACACAATCCACAGGGATCTCACTCACTACCAGTTCAAGGGACATCGCCATTCACTCTCTCACACACACCTTCATCTGCCCCGAGGATCGTGCCCTCATTCCGTCCATGGCACCCATCACCACCCACACATACCCAGGCATCCTTCTCAGCTGGCCTGGCAGGTGTCCTGTCTGTCTTCACGCAGGACAAGCTGACACACAACAAAACGGAGAGGTTGCATACTGGTGGAGGAATGCCTGACATCAAGGTACTCACAGACTTTGAGAATAGAGCTATCCAACTGGCCAGCAACAATCTGGACCATACCTGTGCTGATGGTGAGCTCGGTGGTGCTCAGCCAAGTGAGGATCCAGCAGTGCAACATCCATCAGATAACCATGCTGTGAGTCATTTCCCCTGTTCCGCAGCCCCCTGCCAAGCATTAATTATCTCTTCTTGCTTTCCCAAGCACACCTGGGAAGCAGCCGAGGGGGTCCAGGACCCAGGTCCTCGACTCAAGCCCCGAAGACACTTCGGAAGAAGAATCTGATGACATCCACATTGAAGGCCCATCACAGCGCTCATCCACACCCTCCACCAGCGCAGAGACACACACCTCAGTGGGACCTAGCTTTAGAGTAGCCTCAGGTTCACCATCTGGTGAGCACATCGCACTGTCTGATCCACAGCAGGCGGAGGCAGAGATGTCTCAGGTTTCCGGCACTAGGGGAACTGCTGAAGGCCAGAAATCTGCTGAGCCTGAGTCAGATGACGAGCCTCTGGACTTGGTCATAACTCAGTTGCTGCAGCTGCAAAGACAAGCTGGGGAACATCAGGAGGCGATGTCCACTGCACTCCTCAGATTGAAAAGCATGACGGAGGAGACTACACTCTGAGGTGATAGCGCTGGCATGCCAACACATCAAGGTCAACTCTGATAGAATAGCTGTCGCCATGGAGGCCTTGGTCCAAGACATCGGGCCTACCCTGCTGCGTGGGTTGAGCTCTATCGCTGATGCCATAGTTGGCCTCCAACAATGTCAATGCGAGAGGGGTGCAGGTCATCTTGATCTCACTCCAGCTTCCCTTTCTGCTCAAGGAGTCAGCCAGTGTCCACTGAGCACCCATAGGGAGGAGGATCAGCAGGGGCACACCCATGGACCATCCAGGAGTGTCCAGCCCATTTGAATCCCCTCTTCCTGTGACCTTAGCAGCTTCATCTCCACAGGCCAAGGAGGGTGCCACTACCGCACAGCAGGACCCCGAAAGTAGGCCGGCGCCCTCCTGGTCTCAGACCTCCAGAGGATGCCAGCCAAGGTCATCATAGACAGGGCGTAGCAGTCAGCAGGCTGCCTCCACCTCTGCTGTGGATGTTGGGGGAGCACCAAGACTTAGCAGTAGGGTTAGGAAAGTAAAACAGATATAGTCGCTCAGCCTGAGCACCGGTGTTAATCACTTGGACTTAATGTTCCCTATTGCAAAAAAAGACTGCCAAGAATGTCTCCTTGCCTATGGCTCCTTGTTCTGCTGAGCAGTGTTTGTGTCACTCAGATGTGAAACCTTGGTTCCTACACAAGATAAAGGCAGGTGTCTCAGACCAGGGCCTCTTCCCTGTGCAGTGTAACCTTCAGAGCAAAATGATGGTCCGGCTTCACACTCACTGGACACATAAGCAATCCCTGCACCCCGATGGTACTTGTAATTGCTGCCAGAATATCATGGGCAGGCTTCACATAGTTCCGTCATTCTCTCTGTGTGCTCTCAGCATCATTGGTGCCCCCATCTTTTCAGTATATATGACCACCGGTTTTCAGTCAACTGCAGGAATGACAGGCACCGTGTATAGACTCTGGGTCTAGCGAGGCACCTACGGGTGATGGCTTACTGTGGATCCTCAGCTGTATGGACAGCAGGCCCTACCGCTCCTTCATCTTGAGGGAGGTTCTCCTCCCTTTGCTGAGCCAGGTGCCTCTGCCACTCTCTTCTTCTTCTGGTCTCTGTAAGCCATGAGGCACACCGCTAACTCATCAGGCTCCTGACCCTGAAGTTCTCTTCCTGCAGGGTCAAAGAGAGAGACACGTGGGTTAGCATTGGTGTAGTAAGAACCTCTCTTGCTTAAGTCTGAAGCCCCCTTCATGCATGCAGGAGAGTGCTGGCTGCCATTTGGATGGCCCCAGTGTGTAGTGTGCTGCATGGCTGTCCAAAGCCCCACCCACCTCTGCCCCATTCCACTTGACTGATTGGCGGCAGGTTCATCCACTGGACTGCAGGCATTCTCCTACCCCACACTGCAAAGCTGCACTGTTAGCTTGAACCATGAGGGATACTGGTCCAAACCTTAACAAAGACGCTGCAAGGAGCTGTGAGCACCTCCACTCACAGTAGCTGCACCATGGCCACCTTTCACAAGGGGACTGTACAACTTGCCCAATCAGCCAATTGTTCTGCTGACCCCTAAAACACACATTAACCTGCAGTCTATGCCTGAGGGGTGAAAAGTTCTGGAGTATTTGATGGCACTTTCATGCTTCTGCATTGCTTGAGTGGGCAGAAAAGGTTCAGAGGCCCGATTCCAAGCATGACACTGGAGCTGCCGCTGAACAGTCTCAGCTGCGGAAGAATGCTCACTTTTGACAAGATTTTCCAAGTGGGTGGCTGTTTCTCTCATCCCCGCTCCCCCACCATCCCCTCACCCCAACACCCCCCTGTATGTGTTTGTGTCCTTCCTCCAGTCTGTTCAATTAATAAGACATTGCCTTTAACAAGTAAGGCACTCGCCTTGCCTGGTTGCCTCCGTGGCTTGCCGATTTTCAACGGGCCTTTGGCCAGCACCTTTGGGAATGCATTCTAGGTGCACTGCCCACAAGGGCTGTTGACAGCCTCCATTGCATTCTGCCCCCACACACCCACCCCCACCCCCCCTCCACACCCCTAAATTGTCTCCTCCCTCTTCAAATGGCATCGGTGGCTATCTGATGACTACTACCCTCCCAACCCTCATTTCATGGTCACCCACCTAAGGGATTGCCAGCCTGCCAGTTCCCAATCAGCCCCCTTCCTAATCTCCTTTAAGTGCCTGATTCCTCTTTGTTGGCATTTTACCTGGAGGCAGATATTAAGCCAAAATTTTAAGAATCGTGCTCACCAGGAAGGCGAGAATTATGGGGAGGGGCTCGCTAAAACTGAGGTGGGAGAGTCCCACAACAGCAGCTGACCAGATTATTTATGGAAGAGCAAACCCAACTCCTCCTGGGCTGACAAAAACTATTTCAAACTTACATATGCTGGGCTGCTTCAGCCCTACCAACAATGGAGGTAATCGGTGAACACATAGCACACAGTAAATTAAAAGAGCCATGCCTCTTGTTTCAGACAATGCTTCAGCTCCCAAGCTGTAGCCTAGGTTTAAAGTGGCAGTGGCTGATCATTGGTATAAAGGATCTCAGCACCATGTTTGGGCCCTTAATGCCTCTTCAATGGTGATAATATCAAGAGGAAATTGGTTGTTCAGTCTTTGCTTTTTCCAACTATATAAAAACTTTTAAAATTGAAGCTCAACACCACCTAAGCACTATTTATTGATTTGTTTTTTGCTCTGACTTACTTTTAACCTTAATTACACATTACATTAAGCTTCTTAATTTCAGCAATCAATGGCATAACTCCAATAGGCTGCAACAGCCATTACAAAGAGCAAGGAATAGATATTGTTCAGTAATTTATCTGCAGATATAATGCTCATGTTTTAAGAATTTGGTTGTGTGCAAAATATGTAAATCCAAAGCATTAAAAATAATGGTTGGACAGAGAATAGAAGTTCTGGTAAACAAAGAACAATGTGTAATTGTATCATGAACAACACAGCTAGCTTGTATTATTACTCAATGTATTGATTTGTATTTTATCAAAACTCTAACTTTGACTTTGTGAACGGACTCAGAACAAGATCTACTTTGCTGATATTTAAATGAACTATGCCAATTCCCATATTGGTTTGCCAAGGCTTTGGTAATTAGACAAAAACAGAATTACCTGGAAAAACTCAGCAGGTCTGGCAACATTGGCGGAGAAGAAAAGAGTTGATGTTTCGAGTCCTCATGACCCTTCCACAGAATTAGTCTAGAGAGATGTTTGTGCCAATGATGGTGGTAATGCAAATATTTCTGAGATACAGATAGTGTAAATTATATCATAAACACCTTGTTATGGACCAGCCACATAAATACTGCAGCTACAACAGCAGGTCAGAGACTGGGCTTTCTGAGGTGAGAAACTCACTTCCTGATTCCCAAAATCCTGTTTACCATCTCCGAGGCACAAGTAAGCAGTGTGATGGAATTCTGTCCACCTGTCTGGAGAGTGGAGGCAGTGAGTCTAGAACAATCAAGAAGCTCAACACCCTCCAGGACAAAGCAGTCCACATGACTGACACCCCATCCACCAATTTAAGCATTCACTCCCCCCACCACCAATGCACGTTGGCTGTAATGTGTACTTTATGTTCGATGTACTAGTCTGCACTGGGGTGCTGCTTTGGGCTGCATTAGAGTGCTTCATATGGAGTTTGGTAAAAAGGGAAGGAGGTGATCCTTTTGTTTTCAACTCTCCTCATTAAGACGAGCCACGGCCTTGATGAGTAGGACCTGGTAAGTATTTCTTCTGTCCTTAATATTCTCTAAACTAGAGGAAGTAGAAGTAAAGGGAGTAAGTTAAACGTAAATCATGGCAGGGCAGCATGGCCAAGTGAAATGCTCCTCCTGTGCAATGTGGGAAGTCAGGGACACTTCCAGTGTCCAGGGCAACCATGTGTCCAGGAAGTGTCTCCAGCTGCAGCTACTTGAAATCTGTATTTCAGAACTGGAGCTGCACTTGGAGTCACTGTGGAGCATCCACAAGGATAAGGTGTTCATGGATAACACATATAGTGAGGTGGTAATGCTACAGCTAAAACGTGCACAGGCAGAAAGGAAATAGGTGACCGCCAGATAGAGTAAAAGCACCAGGCAGGTAGTGCAGGCATCCCTTAGGTCCATCTCCCTCTCCAACAGATTTTCTACTTTGATTTTGAGGGAGATGGTTTCTCAGGGGAATGCAGTAAAAGCCAAATCCGTGGCACCAAGAGTGGCTCAGCTGCGCAGAGGTGGGGAGAAAAGGAGTGGGAGAGCAATAATGATAGGGGATTATAACGTAAGGGGAACAGACAGATGTTTCTGCAGCTGCAGATGTGACACCAGGATGGCATGTTGCCTCCCTGGTGCCAGGGTCAAGGATGTCACTGAGTGGCTACAGGACATTTTGAAAGGGGAGGGTGAACAGCCAGAGATCGTGGTCCATATCGGTACCAATGACATAGGTAGAGGATGAGGTCCTGAAAGCAGAATATAGGGAGCTAGGAAATAAGTTAAAAAGCAGGACACCAAAGGTCATAATCTCATGATTACTCCCAGTGCCATGTGCTAGTGCGATCAGGGATAGGAGAATAGACCAGATGAATGCATGGCTGGAGAGATGGTGTAGGAGGGAGGCATTTAGATTCCTGAGGCATTGGAACTGATTCTGGGGAAGATGGGACCTGTACAAGCTGATTAGGTTGCACCCCAGCAGGATCAGGACCAATATCCTTGCAGGGGTATTTGCTATTACTGTGGGGGAGTGTTTAAACTAGATTGGCAGGGGGGTGGGAACCTGAGTGGTGAGACACAAGAGAGGGAAACAAAGATAAGAATGAAAGACAAAAATGTAGAAAGCAAAAGTGGAAAACAGAGGAAACAAGGGCTAGTAGCAAATAGAACCATAGCAGAAAAAAAGATGTGCAAAGGTGTTAAAAATACGAGTCTAAAGGTGCTGTATCTGAATGCAAAGATCATTCGCAATCAGGAAGCTGTATTAACAGCACAAATAGATGTAAACGGGAATGATATGGTTGAGATTACAGATATATGGCTGCAAGGTGACCAAGTCTGGGAACTGAGCATCCAAGGGTACTTGATATTTAGGACAGACAAGCAAAAGAGGAAAAGGAGATGATGTGGCATTGTTTTTTAAGGGTGAAATCAGTGAGATAGTGAGAGAAGATATTGGCTTAGAAAATCTAGATGTACAGTCAGTCTGGGTGGAGTCAAGAAGCAATAAGGGGCAGAAAACATTAGTGGGTGTTGTCTATAGTCCTCCAAACAGTAGTGATAAATGTAGGAGACAGCATTTAAACAGGAATTTAGAGATGCATGTAACAAGGGTACAACAGTGATCATGGGTGATTTTAATTTAAATATAGACTGGGCAAACAAATTAATAATAATACTTTGGCGGATGAATTCCTGGAGTGTGTACAAGAAGGTTCTTTTAGATCAGAATGTTGAGGAACCGACTAGGGAACAGGCTATCCTGGATTTGCTATTACGCAATTAGAAGGGGTTAATTAATAATCTTGTTGTGCAGGGTCCTTTAGGGAACAGTGAGCATAACATGATGGAATTTTTCATTAAGATGGAAAGTGAAGTAGTCCAATCTGAAACTAGGGTCTTAAATCTAAACAAAGGAAATAATAAAGGTATGAGGCGTGGGTTGGCTAAGATAGACTGGGGAACTTGATTAAAAGGCATGACGGTGGATCGGCAATGACGAATATTTAAGGAACAAATGTATCCATTGCAATAGTTATATATGCCTTTCTGGTGCAAAAACACAACAGGAAAGGCAGCCCACTATGGCTAACAAAAGAAATTAAGAATGGTATTAGATCCAAAGAAGACTCCTATAAAGAGCCATATAAAGTTGCTAGGAAAAGTAGCAAGCCTGAGGGTTGGGAGCAGTTTAGAATTCAGCAAAGGAGGACCAAGAGACTGATTAAGAGGGGAAAATAGAGTATAAGAGTGCAAGGAACATAAAAGCGGTCTATAAAAGCTTCTACAAGTACGTAAAAAGAAAAAGATTAGCGAAGACAAATATAGGTCCTTACAGACTCAAATAGGAGAATTTATAATAGAGTATAAGGAAATGGCAGGGCAATTAAACAACTACTTTAGTTCTGTCTTCATGGAGGAAGACACAAATAACTTCCCAGAAATACTAGCGAACTAAGGGTCTAGTGAGAAGGAGCAATTGAAGGAAATGAGTATTACTGAAACAATAGTGCTGGAGAAATTAATGGGATTCAAAGCCGATAAATCCCTAGGGCCCGATAATCTACATCCCAGGTACTAAAGGAGGTGGCCATGGAAAATTGGATACATTGGTTGCCATCTTCCAAAATTCTATAAATTCTGAAAAAATCCCGGCAGATTAGAGGGTGGCAAATGTGACACCACTATTTAAAAAAGGAGGGAGAAAACAGGGAATTACAGACCCGTTAGCCTAGACTCAGTAATAGGGAAAATGCTAGAGTCTTTTATAAACGGTGTGATAACAGGACACTTAGAAATTTAGATAAAGTCAACCTGGATATTTTAAAATTCATTTACAGGATGTGGGCTTCGCTGGCTGGGCCAGTATTTATTGCCCATCCCTAATTGCCCTAGAGAAGGTGATGGTGAGCTGCCTTCTTGAACTGCTGCAGTCCACGTGTGTTGTTAGGAAGGGATTTCTAGGATTTTGACCCAGCGAAAGTGAAGGAACAGTGATATATTTCCAAGTCAGGATGGTGAGTGACTTGGAGGGGAACTTCCTGGTGGTGGTGTTCCCATCTATCTGCTGCTCTTTCCTTTCTATATGGTAATAGTCGGGGGTTTGGAAGGTGCTCTCTATGGAGCCTTGGTCAATTCCTGAAAGGGAATTTATGAAAGGGAAATCGTGTTTGACAAACCTACTGGATTTTTTTGAGGACATAACTAGCAGAATAGATAAAGGAGAACCAGTGGATGTGAGGTATTTGGATTTTCAGGGAGCTTTTGATAAAGTCCCACAGAGGTTAGTGTGTAAAGTTAAAGCACATGGGATTGGGGGTAATATATTGGCATGGATTGAGAATTGGTAAGCAGACAGGAAACAGAAAGTAGGAATAAATGGGTCTTTTTCGGAATGGCAGGCGATGACTAGTGGGGTACCACAGGGATCAGTACTCGGGCCCAGCTATTCATAATACATATCAATGATTTGGATGAGGGAATAAATATAATACTTCCAAGTTTGCTGATGAAACGAAGCTTGGTGGGAATGTGAATGATGAGGAGGGTGTTAAGAGACTTCAAGGCAATTTAGACAAGTTGAGTGAATGGGTAAATACATGGCAGATACAGTACAGCATGGTTAAATATGAAGTTTCCACTTTGGAAGGAAAAGCAGAATGGCAGAGTATTATTTAAATGGTGATAGATTGGGAAATGTTGATGTACAAAGGGACCTGAATGTCCTTGTACACCAATCCCTGAAAGCAAGCATGCAGGTGCAGCAAGCAGTTAAGAAGGCAAATGGTATGGTGGCCTTCATTGTGAGAGGACTTGAGTACAGGAGTAAAGATATCTGTTGAAGGGTCATGAGGACTCGAAATATCAACTTTGTTCTTCTCCGCCGACGCTGCCAGACCTGCTGAGTTTTTCCAGGTATTTCTGTTTTTGTAAAGATATCTTACTGCAGCTGTACAGGGCCTTGGTGAGACTACACTTGGAGTATTGTTTGCAGTTTTGGCCTCCTTCCCCAAGAAAGGATATACTTTCCATAGAGAGTGCAGTGAAAGTTCACCAGACTGATTCCTGGGATGGCAGGATTGTTGTATGAGGAGGGATTGGGCCAACTAGGCCTGTGTTCACTGGAGTTTAAAAGAATGACGGAGATCTCATTGAAACATATAAAATTCTGACAGGGATGGACAGACTGGATGCAGGGAGGATATTTTCTCTGGCTGGGGGGGGGGGGGGGGGGGGGGGGGGGGGGTGCGGGGTGGGGATCCAGAACAAGGGATCACAGTCTCAGGATTTGGGGTAGGCCATTTAGGATTGAGATGAGGAGAAACTTCTTCACTCAAAGGATGGTAACCTATGGAATTCTCTGCCACAGAAGGGTGTGGAGGCCGAGTCACTGAATATGCTTAAGAAGGAAACAGATAGATTTCTGGACTCTAAAGGCATCAAGGGGCATGGGGAGAGAGCGGGAGTACAGCGCTGGGATAAAGCATCAGCCATCATCATACTGAATGGCGCAGCAGGCTCAAAGGGCTGAATGACCTACTCCTGCTCCTATTTTCTATGTTTCTATGTTTCTGTGTTGACTGCAGCAACTCACCAAGGCTCCTTAACTGTGTCAAGTGGATGACCCATCTTGAGCTCCTCTTGAGATCCCCATCATCATAGTTGGCAGCCTTCGGCAATTTGATTCACCCTGCGTGATTCAAGAAGCTGTTGAAGGCACTGGATACTGCAAAGATCATAGGCCCTGAAATCATCCCAGCAGTAGTGTTGAAGACTTGTGCTCCAGAACTAGCCATGCCCTTAGCCAAGCTGTTCCACTACAGCTACAATAATGGCATCAACCTGACAATGTGGAAAATTACCCAGGTAAGTATGTCCTGTCCATAAAAAGCAGGGCAAATCCAACCCAACCAGTTACTGCACTACAAGTCTACTCTCAATCAGCAAAGTGATGGAAGGAGTCATCGACAATGTTATCAAGAGATACTTACTCATCAATAACTTGCTCATCAATGCTCAGTTTGGGTTCTGCTGGGACCACTTAGTTCCTGGCCTCATTACAGCCTCGGTGCAAACATTGCATAAGAGGTGAATTCCAAAGATGAGCTGAAAATGACTACCCTTGAAACCAAGGCATCGTTTGAATTAGCGTGGCATCAAGGAGCCCCAGTAAAACTGGAGTCAATGGAAATAAGGAGGAAAGCTCTTCCCTGGTTGGAGTCATACCTAGCAAAGAAAAAGGTGGTTGTGGTTGTTGGAGACCAATCGTCTCAGCCCCAGGATATTGCTGCAGGTGTTCCTCAGGATATTTTCCGAGGCCAAATCATCTTCAGCTGTTTCATCAATGGCTTTCCCTCCATCATAAGGACAGAACTGAGAATGTTTGCTGATGACTGCGGACTGTTCAGTTCCATTTGCAGCCCCTCAGATAATGAAGCAGTCTGTGCCCAATTGCAACAAGACCTGGACAACATTCAGGCCTGGGCTAATAAGCAGCAAATAACATCTGTGCCAAACAAGTGTGGGGCAATGACCATTTCCAACTCGAGAAAATTCCCCTTGATGTTTAATGGCACTACCATTGAATCCCTCACCGCCAATGTAAACTATAACTTTCTACCTTTGACAGGTTACCCTACAGTTCAGGCATGAGAATTATTAGAACTAAATAATGAGAGCACAGTCAAATATCTGAATTAAAATATTAAGCTTTTTAATAGAAAACTCTATTCTATTAACTGGACTATGTAACATGTACAATAAATGTACTAAACAGACTTTTTAACAACTGTGGATCTTCCACCAATAATGTCACACAAAGAGGCACAGTTATACTTTCAAACAGAAACCTGTTAATTCAATGCCCTTCTTAGTTTACTCTTAAAAATAAGGATGGTTTAACAATACAATGCCTAAATATGTTCCAATTAAATGGTCATATAATCACCCCATTCTCCTTCTGGTGTCAATTCCTTCAGCTGTAGTTCTTCCTTGTCTGTAGTAACAAAGTTACCTTAGGATCTTCTTTTACAACTTTTTCCTTTCAATGATGGACAAAAGGTGTTACATTGTCAAGGCCTCATTGAACTATTGATGATAGTCTTAGATCAAGATAACAAATAATATATCATGTTTTTGTTTACAAATTAAAGTTAAAGCCCTCTTGATGCTTTCTGTCTCACTTATGTCCATTCACTAAATAGCATCACAGTACCAATTGATTGGCTGGATAGCTCATGCAAATCTTAATGATATGGCTGACAAAATTTCTGTTCAGGATTGTTTCTTTAAGGGACCCATTTATTTCTCTGTAATTTTGTCAAGACATAATTCATCATCATTGACATAGATATCTTCTTTAGCTACGTAATAATGTCTTTGTTTTGTCTTGATAGACTGGTTTGCTGCTTTGTAAGCATTCAGAATGCCTTAATTTTAAAACAAGTTTTGCCTCCCATCAGCGGTATTCCCACTTCCCAAAGCACCCTGGTTAAATGTCTAGCTTGACAATAATGTTAAAAAGGGCTTCTACACCTTACATCACCATCCTGGGAGTTACATTGACCTCATACTTAACTGGACCAGCCACTTAAGTACAGCAGGTCAGAGACTGTGTATTCTGTGGTGAATAACTCACCTCCTGACTCCCCAAAGCCTTTCCACCATCTGCAAGGGGCATGTCAGGAGTGTGATGGAATATTTCTCACTTGCCTGAGTAAGTGCAACTCTAGCAATATTCAAGAGTTTTGACACCATCCAGGCCAAAGGAAACCACTTGATTGATATACCATCCACCACCTTAAACATTCACTCTCTCCACTGTTAGCACACAGCGGCAGCAGTGTATAGTAAACACAAGATGTACTGCAGCCACTTCACACGAGGCCCTTTGATAGTACCTTCCAACTCCACAACCTTAACAACCTAGAAAACAAGGGCAGCAGATGCATGGGAACACTAACATTTGCAAATTCCCTTTGAAGCCTCACACCATTCTGACTTGGAACCATATCACCATTCCTTCACTGTTGCTGCGTCAATATCCTGGAACTCCCTTCCTTGTAGCATTATAGGTGCAACTACACCACATGGACAGCAGCGTTTCAAGGTAGCTCACCATCCCTTTCTGAAGGGCAATTAAGGGGTGGGCTGGTTTTGCTAGTGATGTCCACATTCCATGAAGAGATAAGAATAAAATGGATGATGTGGAGTCTTAGTGTCCTACCTGACCCTAACTTGAGCTTCAGATCCAACGTTCATCTCCTAGACCAGTTACTTTCACTGCTAAAATGTTACCCACTTTTACACTTCTGAAACCCTTACCCAAGCATTTCTCCAGATTAAACTTCTCCAATACTTTCCTTGTTAACTTCTCAAAATTCTCCCTACACAGTTCCATTATTTTCATCCTGTCCCAAATTTCATTTCCTCATCTCCATGTTCAAGACCCTTGTCTTTGTTCGTTTTATGTTTTTGGTTATCTGGTTCGCTTTGTCCTGCAAACGCTACCTGCCGCTTGATTTTAATACATTAGTTGGCGCTTGAACCAATATAGGCAGAGAGACCGATTAACTGAACAAACACTAGTGGTTTATTGGAACTAAGAATAGAGCACTAATACCATGCGTGTTTCTTCAATCATCTCCAGATCTACACTTACAGTTATCTAAGGAGTCCACGCTGTGTAGTGATTGGTCAATACAGTCACATGGTCAATTAACTACATTCTCTTAAAGGTGTATAACAATCCACTTTACCATATCCCTCCCCCTTTACTTGAAAGTACAATTGACAAGCATCACAACATCCCAACTACTTACATGAATAACTATTTACAAGTCAAGTCTCTCAGGAGGCTTCCTCAGACATGTCGAGTGTCGTAGCTCAATGGCCTCGGCTGGTTTTTCCAAGACCCCCTTCTCCGGGGTTAACTATCCGCCAAACTCTTCGGTGGAAGTGGACAAGTTTGTGTCTTCGACCTTCTCAGGCCCGACAAGCCCCACTTAGCCCCACTTCCAAATCATGTGACATTTCTTCTACATGCAGTGCAGAGTCAAACGCAAATTATGATGACATTCCTTCTTGTGGGACTGTCTCTCTTCTCCGGACATAATCCACGTGTTGTCTAATTACTTGGCTGTTTACCGATACGTTATAGGAGAGAGGTTCTGCCACAGCACTCACCTCGCCTAATAGCCAATTGGGCTCATCTCCTAAGTTCTTTGTGAGAACTGTGTCTCCCACCATGAAATTTCTTTCATGATTATGGCCATCATGACTAGCCTTCTGGACCGCTTGGCTTCTCATCACCCTTCCCCCTAAATCTGATAAGAGTTAGACGGGTGAGGAGAAGTCTCTTCATTAGTAATTCAGCAGGGCCAATACCAATGGTCGTGTGTGGCACTGTCTGGTATGCGAACAGGAACCGTGACAAACTGGTGCTGATGGAATCCCCGTCCAGCTTTTTCATCCTGGACTTACAAGGTTGGATTGCCCGCTCAGCCAAACCATTAGAGGTGGAGTGGTAAGGCACAGTTTTGATATTAGTTATTCCACTGAGGGTTGTAAACCTGTGGAACTCCCCGCTGGTAAATGCAGTCCTGTTGTCTGACATGAGCACCTCTGGTAACCCGTGGACTGCAAAACTATGTTGCAAATGGTCTATGGTAGCAGCAGATATGGGTGACCAGACTTTGTAGACGTCCATCCACTTGGAGTGGGCGTCTATTAGTAAAAGGAACATTATGCCCAAGAAGACCCCCACGTAGTCGACGTGGAGGAGCACCCATGGCCGTCCCGGCCATTCCCAGGGGTGCAATAGAGCTAAGGGGGGAAGCTTTTGTACCTGCTGGCATTGAAGACAACTTTTGACTAGGGTTTCAATGTCCACATCCATCCCTGTGCATTACAAGTAGCTGCGCACGAGCATCTTCATCCTACTAATGCCAGGGTGGGCGCTATGTAATTCAGCCAATAATGGCCTTCACCCTCTTGGGGACACAATAACCCTTGCCCCCCCCCATAGCAACATGCAGTCATGGCAGGTGAACTCATATCTGGGATTGAAATAGGGCTTCACGTCATCAGACTTTGGCTCGCCTGACCATCCATTCAAGACCTGCTCCCAGATTTGGGATAAAAAATGGGTCTCAGCTTGTCCACTCACGGATTGTTTTGGTCTGGACAGGGGAGGAATCCAAAAAATTTGGTTCTAAATTAAATTCCTGGGGAATTGGGACCTTCACATTGTTATCTGGCAGGGGGAGGTGGATCAGAGTGTCAGCATATGTGATTTGGCTTCCCAATCTGTGAATAAAAGTGTTTTCGTAAGCAGCTAATATCAGTGCCAAGCTCTGGATGTGAGCAGATGTGATGCGGGGTATTGTCATATCCTCTCCAAATAATCCCAGCAGAGGCTTGTAGTTGGATATAATGTGAAAATGGTGGCCTTGGAGGTATTGATGGGATTTCTGAACACTAAGCACAACAGACAAGCCCTCCTTCTCAATGTGAGAATATCGTCGCTCTGCAGCACTGAGCGTGCG
This sequence comes from Carcharodon carcharias, assembly GCF_017639515.1. NCBI lineage: Eukaryota > Metazoa > Chordata > Chondrichthyes > Lamniformes > Lamnidae > Carcharodon > Carcharodon carcharias. The sequence goes on from NC_054471.1 coordinate 180,530,248, forward strand.
AGATGTATAACCAATGGGTCATTCGGAGCCATCCACCATCCAATATTAAAGTACAGTCCCTATTCCATAAGAGGGTAAATCGCAAGTTAAAATCAATTCTTTCTTTGGGTCAAAGAGGAGCAGTAGGGCTGCTTATCTTAACAATTGCTTTACCTTCAGAAAAGCATCTTGGTGCAGAGCTTGCCAAATCCATTTATGGTTTTTCTTAAGCAAGGTGTATAATGGAGCCAGTACAGTTGATAGACTTGGGAGAAATTGCCCATAGTAATTTATCATGCCTAAGTAGGACTTTAGTCCTGAGGTGTCTCTCAGTGCAGGTGCCTCATGAATAGCCTTGACCTTTTCTTCCACTGGACGCAGGCCTTGCGCATTGACCTTATGGCCCAAGTAAACTGCCTCTTTGGCTTGGAAAAGACATTTTTCTCGTTTCAAGCGTACCCCTGCTTGTGAGAAGCATTTCAGCACATCCTCCAAATTAGCTAAGTGTTCTTCATCAGTCCATCCAGTGACTAAGACATCATCCAGATAAACAATGACATTGGGCAGTTCCTGAAGCAGATTTTCCATGGTACGCTGGAAAATAGCACACGCCGATGAGACCCCAAAGGGCAGTCAAGTATATTTTTACAACCCTCGATGTGTATTGATGGTCACGACTTCCCTAGAGCCATCTTCCAACTCTACCTGCTGGTAGGTGTGGCTATGTCGAGTTTTGAATATGTGATGCCCCCTGCCAATTTCAGATATAACTCGTCAATCTTCGGTATCAGGTGTCTATCAAGTTTGGCCTGTTAACTGTTTACAGTTAACATATAGTCACCGCATAAGTGAACACAGTGGTCTGGCTTCAGTACAGGTACTATGAGTGCCGCCCACTCAGAAAATTGTACCGGTTGTAAGATACCCAAATTTTCCAGCCTGTTTATCTCAGTCTCATCCTTATCCTGTAGAGCATAAGGGACTGGTCTGGCTCTGATAAATCTGGGTGTAGAGAAGGGTCTACCTGGATTTTGGCTTGTAGCCCACAAATCCTTCCTAGCTTGTCACTGAAAATGGAAGCATACTTTTGTAACAATTTGTGTAAGTTTCTCGTTCTGATTTGAAAACTCTCGGCCCATTGTAATTTAGTCTTTTTGAGCCAGCTGCAACCAATTAAACTGGGGCTCGCCTCAGCTAGTACTATAAGGGGTAAATCTTCAGACTGGTCCCCATACTGCACCAGGACTTCACATATCACTTTCACTCTCATCTCTTTGCCTGTATATGTTTTTAATTTAGTGTCTGATTCTTCTAAACTTTAAGAATGAACTCCTTTATTCAAGTGTCAGAACGTATGTTCTCCTGTGACAGACATTGATACCCCACTATCGACCTCCATCTTGATGGGTTGTTCATTGACTCTAATGACTACTTGGATTGGCTCAGCTCTACCCAATTTCAGGTTGCGTAATGAATAGGTGTCAGATTCTGCTTCCTCTGGTTCTTCAGCAAGACAGATTTTGTGATTTCTACTTTGTTTTTAAAATGCTATCTCAGCCTATCTTGACAGTGCCACATTATGTGACCATTGTGGTAGCAGAAAAAGCATTCGATATTTCTGAACTGTCGATCGCCTGCAGGCTGCCTGGATGCATTTCTCTCATTAACGTCGTGGGTTTTCACTGTAGTATTGTTGTTCTTCAATGGTCTGTACAGAGTGGGCGTTCCCTGCCTTTCTGCGGAGTCTAAAGTTTTCGCGTCTTTTGTTACTGGCTCTTCCCGCCCTACAAGATGGACGGCTCCAGTTTGTGTATCTTTTATTGCCTCCGAGTCTCTAACAGTGCTCACCATGCCTGTTGCCAATTCTAATGCCTTACTGAAGTCTAGATTAGTTTCAAATAACAATCGCTTTTTAAAAACATCGTCCCCGATTCTGTATATCAGTCAGTCTCTCAATATGTCATTAATTGAAGTTCCAAACTCATAATGTTCTGTTAATTGCTATAAAGCAGTTACATAGCCAGGGATTGTTTTTCCTGGAAGCCTATTCCTCAAATTGAATTTGCATAGTGACTGTGGGCTTTGGCTTCAGGTGGTTTTTTACAATATTTACCAAGTCGTCTAAAGCCTTCGATCAGGGACATTAGGTGGTGGGAGGCTACGGATCAGCCCATATGCTTTGCTCCTGCATGTGGACAAAAGAATTGTCCTCTTCTTGTCCTCCCCCATGATGTCGTTAGTGGTAATGAAGAATGTTAGATGTTTGACATAGTGAGACCAGCCATTGGAAACAGGGTAGAATGGTTCAAGACACCCAAACTGCAGCACACTCGACAGCTAAGGAAACTGCGCTTTCAAACAGCATTCAAGGTATTGGCGAAGTAACATAGCTGGCTTACCGCAGCTTTCTTAATTTGCCATCAATTGATCCTCGTCGCCAGTTTTATGTTTTTGGTTACCCAATTTGCTTTGTCCAGCGAATGCTACCTGAACCCCTGATATTAATACATTAGTTGGAGTTTGAAACAATATAGGCAGAGACCGATTAACTGAAGAAACACTGGTGGTTTATTGGAACTAAGAACAGAGCAGTAACACCATGTGTGCTTCTTCAATCACCTCCAGCTCTGGACTTACAGTTACCTAAGTAACCCGCGCTATGTAGCGATTGTTCGATACAGTCACACGGTCAATTAACTACGTTCTCTTAAAAGTGCATAACACTCCACTATACCACAGTTCGCAAATCACTGCATGACCTCACCACTCCCTACCTCTGCAAAAGCTTCCAGGCCTCCATACTAGCCTGACATTTGGTGCTCTGAATCTCCCATCCTGTTCATTCCCCGCACCATTTGTGCCATCATCTATGTCTCTATTCCCATGGCACTAAACATTGATATGATCTTCCCCCATTCCCTGGGCCTGATGATGAATTAGACCTTTATCAATTGCTCCCAGGGCCAGGGAATTAAATCTGCAGACTGAATGTTATGGGCGGGGGGGAAGTTGGGAGGTTGGGGGGGGGGGGGGGGGGGGGGGGGGGGGTGGGGGGGAGGGCACGGTGGGGGGGCGCTATGGTGGGGGGGGGTTGCGTATTGCTCACCCCCGGAAGAAAACCAACTGCCTTTAAACAAGGCTGCCCAGAGACATAATGCACTCTGAATGGCCTTAGCAAGGTAAGGGTCATACTTCAGCTCCCTCAGTGGGAGGGACTCCAGCCCTTGAGAGTTGCCAGCCAGTCAGATTGGCTGGCAGGTTTAGCATTCCCTGGGAAAAAGAGGGTTTGTTTCGGGGAGGTATCAGGAGCCTGTGGAGGGATGCAAGTGGGGTGGGCGTGTGGAATTTGAAGGTCAGGCAGAGAGGCACAAAGTGGGGTATGATTAGTGGAGGAATGTGTCTCTGATGCACACAGGACATCCCCCAAAGAGCCCACCCCCTCCATCCCGCCCTTTCGTCAAAGCTGGTGAGAAAAACTGCCAGCCCACTCTAGTCTGTGTTCCGCCGGCCAGCATATTATGGCGGCAGAGGGGAACTTAGGTCCTTAATTGCCCAATAATTGGGCAGTTAAGGGCCTCAGTAGGCCTAAGAGCAGGCGGCCTAGTGGGAGACTGGGTGGGAGGTGGGCAGGAAGCTGGTGGGCTAGGCACCTGGCCTATTTTCTGTCACCCCCCACAACCCCCTTGCCAAAAACACACCCAGTGGGGGAGCATTAAATCCAGCCCTGTAACTCTCTAATCCTCAATATCTACAGCTCCCTGTCACTGGGAGATTGACCCTGTGCCAGTCTGCTCCCAGAAATGGAGGGGATTGTATCTATACTCGTCTGCTCTAGACACTGCAGAATTTATCATTCAGTTCTTTGGATTTGCACTCTCAAACCTAAACACCATTTGCTGGTGAGTAGCCTCAGAAAATTTCACCCATCTTTAAAATCAACTTTTACATTTACATTTGGAACATTTTTCAGTTTATAATGTCTTAAACAATGACTGAGGAGTAGAGAAATTGCTCCTTAACTACAAACGTGTGGAAAGATGATGGCAGAGCACTGAAAGAAAATCGTATCTTTTGATTCCCAAAGTTCACCTCGGGTCACAGCAATTGTACAACCCTTGTGAAACCTGTATCATATACATGGTAATCTGACAGGAAAACAGATATGCCTAAGTAAAGTTTTACTGTAAGATATATCAAGATCACCAGAGGAACTATATATATGGAGATATATAATGGAGATACTTAGGAGAAAAGCTGATAAATAGGAAAAGAGCGAGAAAATGGGACTAATTGGATCACACTTTCAGAGAACTCTAGTAGTGCCATGAGCCATGTGGCCTTCTTCTTTGCTGTAAAATTCTATAGGGATGAATTTCCACTGGAGTTCTCCTGCTCGACCATTGTACCATGTGAACATGCAATAGGAACATGTCAATGTAGGCCATTCAACACTTCAAGCCTGTTTCAACATTCAATTAGATGATTGCTGATCTATACCTCTACAGCAAATTTTCTTTTAGCTCTGAAGAGTCATACGGACTCGAAATGTTGGCTGTTTTTTTTTCTCCCCATGGATGCTGTTGGGCCTGCTGAGTTTTTCCTGCACTTCCTGTTTTTGTTACAAAATCCTAGGCCTCATTCCACCATGGGAGCAATTATGTCACTAGGCCTCATAATTCTGTGCCTGTACTAATTATCTGGAGACATGCACTTCAAGTCCCATTACAACAACTGAGGAATTTCAATTCCTTAGATAAATCTGGAATAAAAATCTAGTATTGGTAATGGTGACCATGCATGTTTTCTGCCTTGGTTTCATATCTCTTAATAGCCTTACTGAACATAAATCCATCATAAAACTTCCTAGCAGGTGAACCTACACCAAGTGGACTACAGCTGTTCAAGAAAGTGGCCCATTACCACCTTCTCAAGGGCAATAAGAATGAGCAACGTATACTGGCCTTGCCAGTGACACCCATGAAAACAATAAGGAAATGTCTCAGTGTTGAAAATTTAAGCACCAAAGCCTTTTCGGGAGGGAGTTTCAGATTTCCACTACTTTGTGTGAAAACGTGCTTCTGGTCATCACCCCTATGGCCTATGTCTAATTTTAAGGTTATGTCCCCTTGTTCTGAACTCCCCCACCAGGCAAAATAGTTTCTTTATGCTATCAAATCAAATCTCCTTCCCTAAAGGACATTAGTGAACCAGACGGGTTCTTACAACAATTTGGTAGTTGTACGGTCACCACTACCAATACTAGATTTTTATTCCAAATTTATCTAAGGAATTGAAATTCCCCAGTTGTTGTAATGGGACTTGAAGTGCATGTCTCCAGATAATTAGTGCAGGCACAGAATTATGAGGCCTAGTAACATAACTGCTCCCATGGTGGAATGAGGCCTAGGATTTAAGGCTTTCAGCTGTGTTGATACCTGAATTCTGTTTGGCAACAGAAACTATCATAGCAAAAAGTGAATATTTTTTCCATTATTCCCTTGCAGTTACGGCAACAGGTTCATTTAAAATCAATGAACAATTTACTGGCAGACTTCTAAATAAAAATTCAAATTTTTCTGAAGAATTGAAGAAGAATTTGACAACATTGGTATGTACACAATAACATAATTTGGTTGGTACCGCTCTGGAAATAAGTATAACCAATTCCAGTGACTTTTGATGATAAGATATTCTCTAGTGCCTAAATAGTTTGTAAGGAAATTATAGATATATTTAAAGGTCACCAACTTTGACATTTCTATCATTTTGACCAATACCTCAAGTTTCTAACTAGGAGACTGGATTAGTATTAGTTGTCTCATAAAAAAAAACACATATGAAAGATCATATGACCTGAGTCTGTGCTGAATTATTTGGCCGTCTTACAGTTAGGCTGAAGCAAGTAAATCAGAAACGTCTTGAATTTGCACAATAATCTAGCGTTCAAATATTAATAGTGGAAGTTTTTCTTTAAAAAGACATGTTTGTTTTCAATTGTTGTTAAAAAATTTTTGAAGTTGGCTGATTTGAATAAACTTTACAATCTTTGTGATGCTTATTATTAATTTAAAGTTACATCCAAAAATCATGCTCTATGATTTAGGCCATCCTTAAATATAATAATTAGAAGTTACGGGAATAATTTTACACCAATATCTTAGCACTGAGACTATTAATTGAAAAGTTGATTTGCACAGCTTATATGAAGATTAAAGACCCCATGATTACGATATTACCTTGTTACATGCGCCTCTAATTTCCTAATTTATTTTCACTCCAACACTACTGCTACTGTCAAGGGCCCGCTTAACTGTCTGCACATTGTTCTGACTCTTTTTGTTTCTTAGCTCTGCCCAAACTGTTGCTAAGTCTTGATATTCCAAGTTAAGATCAGTTCTCTCCACAGTTTTTATCCCATCCTTTACTATAGTGGCAACTCCTCCTCCTTTTCCATTTTGCCTATTTCTCTCAAAGTTAAGTACCCTGGAATATTTAATTGCCAACATCAGTCACTCTGCAACCATATCTATCAGTTCTGAAGAAGAGTCATTTTCTACTCAAAATGTTAACTCCATTTCTGTCTTCACAAATGCTATCAGACCTGTTGAGTAATTCCAGAACTTGCTGTTTTTTTTATTTCAGATTGCCAGCATCTCCTGTATTTTGCTTTTATTTTAGCATAACTTCCTTGCTTTTGTGTTTTATGCTTCTACTGCATTTTTAACAACATTCTCAACTTTCCCTGTCAGCTTCAAAGATTCGTGTGGGTAAATCCCAGGTCTCTTTGTTTCCGCACCCCCTTTAAAATGGTACCTTTTAGTTTCTCCTCTCTGCATTATTTCCACCAAAATGCATACACGAAATTACAAATCAAAGAATCAATAGAAATTCCAAGTGGCTACATTGGAATTTTGGGCACTTTTATATTATCGTATATGTGTTATATTTAACATTAAAGGGATTTTATTCTGAACAACAGACTTTTGTTGACAGTACTAAGCAATAACTTATTTTAATAGAAACATTTGAGTTACATTGCTGAAAGTAACTTACATATATTTGCACTGTTTACAGCTTGCCAGTTCATACAGTAACTTGACCGGGTTCCAGTGTGTCAAAATTCTTCAATTTAGGTAATTTTTTTCTGGATTGAATTAAAGTTAATAGGTACAAAGGGTGCATTTATTCAGATGTAATGTCTCTGACAGCTGTTGCAGGTTTTTTTTTAGCTCCTGCCTCTTTGACAATTCTTTCCTTAGATGAAGCACATCTAGAACAATGCCTTTGAACTGCTTACTATTGTTTAATAATTATTTAATATATTTGTACTAGTTTTGCATTCCTGGTTCCCATTTTTTATTTTTAGTCAATTACTCAGATTCTCAGTATCTATCTCTCTCCATCCGAACCCTGCTCTCTGGTTCATACTGTATTAATTTACATTTTTATTGTTGTGACAATGGGCCTGATAATTAATTGGGGGGAATTTTAATTTCCAAAAGTAGACAGGTTTGGGTGGATGAGATGTAAAAATAATTCTCAAACCAGAACCCACCCTACCTTGAGCCCACCCAGGTTTGGTTTTTATGGAGTCAGGACAGGGGTCAGATGAGCAATCTGCTATCAGGAGTTAGGCTGCTAGCCTCTCAGTCTGAATGGCTATGGCCAGGTAATGGAATCAAAAAATGGTCATCAGATCCTGCCATTAAAGTCAACAGGACCTGAGGGCAATTCATCCTTCCAGGTTCCTGAATGCAAAACTGATTCCCCCTCCCCTTCCCCCCACCACCCACCACCTCCATATAAACAGCAGAGCCATTGATTCAGAACTTCTAATGACCTTCCTTCACCAGACGCCATCAGACCTAAGTTTTTCCAGCACTTTATGTTTTTATTCCAGATTTCCAATATCCACGGTATTTTGCTTTTATTTTACTTGAAATAAATTTATTCAGTGTAAATCATTACAGGTGTATGTCTCCTAACTCTACTCCTATGTTGGCATGTGTTGCTTTATATGCGCTTAAGTAACAATCTAATCAATGCCCTCCACCTGAATGTACTTAACTTCAATCGATAAATTAAGTCCTGACATTCACATTTTATATTTTATAGTGGAGATGGAAGAATAGTGGAGTATAATCTTACGCTTGCTGGAGAAATAAGCTCAAAACATTTGCTGAGCCATGTCAGAGATGCAGCTAATCTGATCAATCAAACAATCCATGTGGATTTAAATTCCTTTAAAGTGAAGACAACAGGTAAGCACCATATGCTATAAATCATGAAAAAGATTACTGTAATTTCAATAATTGATATTTGTAAGTGCTCGGCAGCTTTTGTCTAACTGATCTTTCCAGATGACCCACCAATTGATAACCCATCAATTTTCTCACTAAGTATCGTACAAGTAGGAGAACAGAGTCTTTGCTATCAATTTGAAGCTTGGCTCCTTATTGTATGTTTTCTTGGCACTAACTTCAAGGTGACATCGTTGATGGAGGTACATACTTCTGGTGCAAGCCACCCTTGATACTATTTTGGTGAGAGTAGCACACACACAGAAGTGTCCAATGGAAGTATGCAGGGTAACAGTGATTTTATGTCCGCCTTCCCACCCCCCTCCCCCCTCCCTCATGCCCCAACATCCTCTCCCCCACCCCACAAAGGACACTATTTAAAGGGATCATCAGTTAGGTAAATGTTAATTGTTTATTGATATCTAATGACTCTTGCTGCAGTTGTTGAAGTGATTGGTGGTTCTATAGTTTTTTTAAAGTTGCTGCAGTCTACAGGGAGGCTTGGTCCTGACTTCAAGGATTCTGCACAAATGGTTTGATCCCAGGCATGGATGCAGTAGTTTTTAGTTGTCTGAACTACAGCATGACATGGAGAATGTACAAAGAGGACACAGAACAGGACAGGCTGCTAGACGAGGGAGGAGAGGAGAAAGGCTCTCAGCAGAGGCCAAATCTGCCCAGGGTGTCCAGGAAGCAATTCCCCTACCTGAATCTCAGCAAAAAACAGTGTCAGATGTCTCCATTCTACTAAGGCTGCGCTCAATGAAATCTGGCACCTGCTGTAGCTGCAACTGCAGCTTCAATGCAGGGACAGGACTATTATGCCAGCGGCTGTGAAGTAGCCATGAACTTTTATGCATCATGCTGCTTTCTGGCTAGAGCAGGAGATATTTCCAACATCTCAAAGTTCGGTATCCACTATTGCAAAAAAGGTCACTGATTCTCCCCATTCCAAAAGCTGAATACATTTCATTCTCTCTTGCCGGGCGGAAGCAGGTGGAGTCAGAACATAGCTTCACTAAAATTGCAGGCTTCCTCATTGTGCAGGTTGCCATTGACTGCACACATGTCACTTTGTGCGCCTCACATGTCAACTTTAAGATGTACCGCAACTGAAAGGGATTCCTCTCCCTCCAGTTTCAATACGACTGTATCATTTAACTGAGTGGCTTGCTACAACATTTCGAAGGGCATTTAAGAGTCAACCACATGGCCGTGGGTCTGGAGTCACGTATCAACTAGGCCGGTTAGAGAGGCCTGATATCCTTACCTAAAGCACATGAGTGAACAAGTTTGGTTTTTATGCCAAGCCTGTAGTTTTCTGGGAATCATTGATGATTTTTCAGGCTGATGAGTCCAAATGTCTCCACAATTATACTCGCGATGATGCTGAGGAATAGTAATTTTGAAGTGTGTTTTAAGGAGCTGTGGTAAAATATTGATCCTTTATCAAATGGCAATTTCCTTTTAGGATTGGTGAAGATGGATATCTCCTCAAATGTTTTCTATAACAAACCTCTAACTATAACATGCACTATTAATGACATTGTAGAAGGAGTACAATGGTACATCACTGGAACTAAAGATTTTGAAGAGGCGGAGATTTTTGAAAAGCATTATGACTTTACAAACAATTCTGTATCTAAGTCCAAACTTAGTATAAATGCAACTTCAATTTGGAAAGGTAAGCCCAATTAAACAAGATTACAGCAAGGCATAAGTTGTTATTCACATCATTGATACATAACTGATGGGTCCAAGATCCTATGCAATTCTTTTCTGACATTGTTCCAATTTCTGTAGCTTTTGGACACTATGCTATTTTGCTTTAGGGTTTATTTCTTTCATTTTTGCTCATTTTAACATTGCCTTTAAACCTTAGCAGAAAATGTCAGCAAGAAACCAAGGTATTCATTTCATACTCAGGAAGCTAGATAGTACATAGAAATGAGATGAATGTAAAAAGATAAACAAATTCTGGACATCTTAAATAGAAACAAGAAGTGTCGAGTAAACAGGATTTCCATCACACTACTGGTGGAGTTATGGCAGCAGCCCATGGATAGCACCAAGGAAATTCACCACCACTATTTCTGAGGCAGGCAGCTTCTTGGCAAAGTGCCAAAAACAAATCTGTGGCAAGGAAGACAGAGTTAATGTTTCGAGTCCAAATGACTCTTCATCAGAACTGAGTTCTGATGAAGAGTCACACGGACTCAAAATGTTAACTCTGTCTCCCTTTCCACAGATGCTGTCAGGCCTGCTGAGTTTTTCCAGCAATTTTTGTTTTTGTTCCAGATTTCCAGCATCCGCAGTATTTTGTTTTTGCCAAAAAAAATGCTCCCCATGCTGTTCTAAAACATTAACCTCTTCATCAGTGAAGTTAGGGTGCCCACCAATGCCAACATGCTAGAAAGTCCAGCAAATGCTGCTGTTTCCAGGGGGCTGTTAGAGATCTATGGGGGGAAAGAAATGGTAAAAAAAAAAATCCATCCTCTTTGAGATGCAGGTCTAAATCCATGCCTAGAGAACCAGAGCAGTCCATAACCAGTGCAGCTGATGCTCTCAGCTTCTCCCCTCTTCTTTCCAAATCTCCAATCCTCTCCCTCACCCCCAAAAGATCCACTCCCAGTTTCTTCCCAAATCATCAGGCCCAGCTTTGCTCCTTTCTTCTCCAGCTTTCTCTTCTCTTGTTCTCTCTAAATTGTTGCTCCTGTTTTTTTCTGTCTTCTAGCCTGTTTTTTTTTACTTCCTCTCCACTTACTCCCTCACTTTCAATTCTTCATTCTTTGTGCTTTTCTCATTCCTTTCTCATTTTCCTTTCCTCCTCTTTTCCATCCATTTTCTTCCTCCCTTTGCTCTCTTTACTCCCTGTTTCTGATATTACGGTTGTTCAAGATTCTTTTTAGATTTCTACCCTTATCTAACCAAGGACTGTAGCACATTATAATACAATGTGCCTTTCTATAGTCTTTTAATGTAGGAAAGCATGTCAGAGTGCTTAAGTGAAGTGTAAACAGACAAACAAATGCTGAGCAAAAGAAGGAGTTAATAGGAAGGATGACCAAAAGCTTAGCCAAGGAGATAGGTTTTATCAAAGGTTTTCAAGTAGGAGAGGGAGATTGAGAGGTGGTGAGGTGGTGAGAATTGGAGATAAAGTTGTAGAGTGTCGAACCTAACCAGCTGAAGGCACAGCCACCAAAAGTGGGATGAAAGTGGTGAGGGATGCACAAGGGGCTGGAGTTGGAGGAACACAGAAATTTCATAAAATTGTAGATCTAGAGAAGATTATGAAGGGTTTAATAAGTGAATGGGACTTGGTGTGGGATAGGTCAAGGCAGCAGGACTTTGGGATGAAGTTTTTGGAGGGTGGATGGTATTGGTAAAGTTGAATCCAGCGGTGGCAAAGCCATGGATGAGGGTTTCAGTTGCAGATAGGGGTGTTGGTGATGGGGAGGATATGAGGTTAGAAGCTCAGCCACAAGGTTCAATAGCTTTCTAATAAGGTCCCAAGGAGGGAGAGGAAGTTGAGGGCCTCACAGAGGCATTAGGTCCCATATTTGCAGATGCAAAGGGCTTATAGTCTGTTTCAGGGATTGGGCACTGCATGATGATTTTTTTTTCTCCTTTCTCAATATGACGGATAGCACACTTCCAGCTGGAAAGGGTAGTGCTCTTCCTGCCACTGTTTTTAGGACCTTTCTAGGTCCTTTAACACCTGAAAACAGGCACCACTGAACTTCGAAGCACTTCAATTTTCCTATTTATTTCTTTCCCAATTGCATGGTTGTAAATATCAGCAGAATTTCTATGTTATTATCAAGCTAACCTAAGGATCACAAAATGAAAAAAGTAAGTTATTCCCAAAGGAGGACCATCATATTCTGTTCCTGATGGGTACGTACCATTCATTCCATAGTTTTACTGAACCTGTTCTTTTTTGTTTCCTATTGCATTGTCAGGTTATTATTGCTGTCGGTTTGCTTTTGCGAAAGGGTCAATGATCCATGAAGCTTGTGGAGATTCAACAATTTACCTTCTACCCGAGGAGATTATAGCAACTCCGTTACAATATACAATGATACAAACAAATTCAAATTTAATTATTACTGTTAGTTGTTGCATCAAAAATGATGGTGAAAATTACACTGTAACATGGGAAGAAGAAGTAACCCAAGGTATAAATACACTATTTTATGTTTTTAGCAATGTTTCTTTGCAGTCGAAATATGAATCATTATACTTACATTTGCACACCTGTGAAATATTCTGATTTCCCGTCTTAAATGAAAATGTTAAAATTCTTCTATTTTGTGATCTTGAAATGTCACAGCTGAATCATGAAAGTCTTCAGCTAGTCACAGTTTATAATCTTCTGACTCCAAGGGTGGGATTTTCCAAAAGATTGCCACCGAAAGTCAACAGACTTTTGGTCGCTCTCCAAATTTTCCCCAATGCATGTGGCTGGTGGGACAAGAAAACCCCAGCTCAAATAACTGCTATGCTGGACAAAAGTATAATTTAAAATGGGGGGTTTAAATGATTGCCTGTGTGAATTTGGTTGACAGAGTGTGACTTGTCTTTGCTTATCCCATCTAGCCTGTGTCATCAAATTAATTTGGTGGGATTTTCCAGTCCTGCCTGCCATTGGACCAGAAATTCCCACCCAAAGTCAATGGGCTTTTTGCTGGTCCACCAAATTTTCCATCCCACCCGTGACAATTCCTGCAGTGGGTGTGAGCAGAAAATTCTGGCCATTGACTCAAAAAATTCAAGGCCATTTTGGCAGGGAACTAAGCCGGGGCCCAGTTATGCTGGGGATTCCAAATGGCTTGCTTGTGGATGAGGCTTCCAACCCACCTCAAACATGACCATTGATGTGAGTAGGTTCAGAGTTGTTGGATCCAGAAACGAGGATTTCCTACTTCAGGAGTTCCAATGCTGTGATGCTGAATGGGGACCAAGTCCATCTAGGCATATCTCCCTGTTCTTCGATGGCCTGGGGCCCACCTGGAAGTGAAAGCCAGGAGCAGGGGCTTGACCACTGTGCCATCCCTGTCCAACTGGGTGCAGTCAAATTTCCCACTGAATGGAAGTAAATTTGACCTCCAAAGGTTTTCAGGACAAAGACCCAGGGTGGCTTATAATGGGGGAGGAGGGGGTCGTGGGCGAGCAGCTCAACCCACTCTTCCACTCATCCCAGAAGGAATATCAGTGTAGTAATTATAGTTTTGATAAACTTAGGACTGTAGCTTCAAGAATAATTCTGTATTGTAAGATCAAATGATCTGTTTAAACCAATCAGTTTACAGCACAGGCAACCTCTAGGAGAGAGTTCTTCTTTAGTTATACAGTTAGATGCACATGTATAGTTGCTGCTGCTGCCTTGCAAATAAAGTCCAATGTTTCCACCAAGAAAAGTCTGGAAAATCAACTCTATAATAAACTGGCGATGAGGGTAAATCAGATCCAGTGCTGTCCCTTGCCCAGCGATTGTAAGTACCTAAGATAATTAAAAAGGAAGGAATATATACTCATCTGAGATGCCACAGTTTGGCAGAATCGATCCCTTTGAGCCAGCCACAGATGACTGGTCTCAATACATAGAATGTCTTGGGTTCTACTTTCAAGCCAACAAAATCACAGGGGAGGAAAAGAGGAGAGTGATTCTCCTAAGCATTTGTGAGAGCAAGACCTACAGTTTAGTTTGAAGCCTGATGGCCCCCAGAGCCACTGATTTGAAGATCTTTTTGTGAATTAGTAGACCTCGTTAAGGGATATTTTCAACCCAAGGCCCCAGTCACAATGCAGAGGTTCAGGTTCAATTCATAGAATAGAGCCCTGGGGGAGACCATTGCTACCTACATGATGAAATTAAAATGACTAACAGAATATTGTGATTTCAGTGAAACACCGAATGATATGCTCAGGGATCGTGTAGTCTGTGGCTGTAGTATTTATGGTTTTATTTAGTGTGTATTGTACCTTTAAGAATAATACTCGTTAGGATGGATCACATGATCTGTAGTAACCAATAGGAGAGTAGCATGGATGACCTCAGCAGACAGTGTAGAGATAGAGTTGGAGTTGAAAGCACATGTACAGGTGCTGCTGAGTACATTGTGAATAAACTTACTGTTTCCACCCAAGAAGTGTCGGCTGTTCAACTCTATCAATAGTAGCAACTCGGCCATCCCTACAACAAACTGGTGATGAATTTAAAACAGGATTCAACTGAAGAAAGCAAGTTAGAAAGAAATCAGCACTGTACCTTGCCCAGTGATTGTAAGTAACAAGCTCTGTTAGAATTGAAGAATTTATCCTCTCTCAAAATGCCACAATTTTGGAGAATTGATCCTTTTGAACCAGCCACAGGTGACTGGTCTCAATACATAGAATGCCTCACATTCTTTTTTCAAGCAAATGAGACTACAGGAGAAGAGAAGAGGCAAGCAATTATCTTAAACACTTGTTGGAGAAGAACCTACAGTTTGATTCGATGTTTGATGGCACCCAGTGCCCCAGATTCAAAACATTTTGATGAATTGGTGGACCTGGTGAAGGGTCATTATCAACCAGCGCCCTCAGTAATGATGCAAAGGTTCAAGTTGAAATCACAAAATAGGTGCCCCAGGTGAGACAATTGCATGCTATGTGGCAAATCTGAAGCAGCTAAAGGAACATGGTGAGTTCGGTATGTCTCTAAAAGACATGCTCAGAGATCATTTAGTGTGTGGTGTGAATGAGGACACTATTCAGAAAAGATTATTGTCCGAAGTGAATCTGGATTTCAGGAAAGCACTAGAGATAGCGCTGGCCATGGAAAGTACAGTTAGAGTTTCAAAAGCCATAAAGGGTGCATAAAACAACGCTGTCCTCCACATCAGGCGGGAAACTCCAGCCAAAAATGCAAGAAGCGGGAAACAGCCCCCACTAGCCAAAGAATAAAGAAAAATAACTTAGAAGCAAAATCAAAGAAAGCAGTCTTTTAGCGATTGGCAGTTTAAAAAAATTGAATGCTACTGTTTTACACAAATGGGCATATGATGAGGCAGTGCAAGGAAAGATTCAAACAGGCTTGTAAACAAAAGAAGAAGCCCAATGAAATCTACAATGTAGAAGAGCCTGAAACAACAAATTCAGACATTTACTCATTGTTTAACCTGAAAGTTGAAAAAACAGAACTAATATTTGTCACAATGAAAGCAAATGGCAAAACTGTTAGAATGGAAGTGGACACAGGAGCTTCCACTACAGTAATTGGGGAACATACCTTCAGATATCTGAATAATGGTGAACATCAATTAAGTTTAGAAGAAATAGGTGCCAAGCTCAAAACAGAAACGGGTGAAGACATTCAAGTAAAAGGCATAAGCAGAGTAACCGTCCATATGGAAGCCAATTGGCCAAGCTACCCTTGATGGTGGTAGCTAGACAGGCACCCCATTCCAAAAATCGAAGACCTGTATGCTAAGCTGGCAAGAGGGACAACCTATACGAAGCTTGACATGAGTCATGCTTATCAACAGATAGAGTTGGATATTCCTCCTTGGAATTTATCACAATTAATACCCACAAAGGGTTGTACTAAGATACACGATGGCCTTTTGGTATGCCTTTCAGAGAACAATGGAAAGCTTACTGCAGGGACTGTCCCAGGTTGCAGTCTATTTAGGTGATGTATGGGTGACAGGATTCGCTGAAAAAGAACATTCGGCAAACTTAGAAGAAGTCTTAAAACATTTCTTGCAAGCTGGAGTGTCCTAAAAAAAGAAAAGTGCACATTCCAAGCGAGGGAGGTGATCTAGTTGGGTCACCAGATAGATTCACAGGGCCTCCACCCAGTTGAGGAGAAAGGAAGAGCCATAAGAGAGGCACCTGCACCAAAGAATGCTTCAGAGCTCCAACCATTCCTGGGAATGATCAACTATTATGGACGGTTCTTACCCAATTTGTCTACAATTCTGGTCCACCTCTACTCAAAAAGAACCAATGTTGGTCTTGGGAGGCGCCCCAGAAAGAAGCCTTCATAAAGGTGAAACAATTGTTGCACTTGTCCAATTTATTAATGCATTATGAACAGACGAAAGAATTAGTACTGACATGTGATGCATCTCCCTACGGAGCGGGAGCAGTGCTTACTCATTGGATGGACAGTGACATGGAACAACCAATAGGTTAGGTATCAAGAATGCTCACCACAGCAGAAAAGGGATATTCACAGATTGAAAATGAAGGCCTATCCATCATCTTTGGTGTCAGGAATTTCATCAGCGAATACACGGCTGCCATTTTACAATCGTTTCAGACCACAAACCATTGCTAGGATTGTTTAGTGAGGACAAAGCTATACCACTCATAACCTCAGCAAGGATACAATGATGAGCCTTAATTCAGGCAGCACACCAATACACTTTCATACATAGGCCTG
Source organism: Carcharodon carcharias (assembly GCF_017639515.1). Lineage (NCBI taxonomy): Eukaryota > Metazoa > Chordata > Chondrichthyes > Lamniformes > Lamnidae > Carcharodon > Carcharodon carcharias. The sequence goes on from NC_054471.1 coordinate 180,546,958, forward strand.
GCAATCAAATCACAAACGCCGATGCCCTTATTCGTTTGCCTTTACAAGAAAATGATGAGCACATCCTAGTTTCACAGGAACTTGTTTTGCTGTTAAATTTCTTAGATTCCTCCCTGGTATGTGCTCAACAATTCAGAGACTGGACAAGTCAGGACCCAATCATGTCTCAAGAACAAGTGCTACATGGTTGGTCACAGGAGCCTGTATGTGATGAAATGGAGCTGTACTTCAACAGAAGACATGAAATAACCAGCCAGGATGTCATCTTATTGTGGGGAGCACAAGTGATAGTTCCACGAAAGGCAAGAGAGCTGCTTTTAATTGAAATACACAATGCACATCCAGGAATTTTCCGAATGAAGACCATAGCACACAGCTGTCTATGGAGGCCAGGGAAGGATGGCGAAATAGAGTCTGGTAAAGCATTGTGTGCAATGTCAGCAACTGCAAAAGTTGCTAACGACGGCTCCATTACACACATGGGAGTGGCCAGGGAGTGGCCTGGGTGTGGTTACACATTGACTATGGTGGACCTTTCTTGGGAACAATGTTTCTGCTTATTGTCGATGCCCATTCAAAATGGTTGGATGTATATGAGGTGAAGTCACCAACATCGGCCGCTACAATTGAGAAACTACATCAAAGTTTTGCCATACATGGACTACCAGAAGTAGTTGTTGCCAATAACAGCCTGGCATTTATGAGTGCTAAATTTCAATGGTTTATCAGCCTCAATGGTATCATGCACATAAAAATTGCACCGTATCACCCTTCCTCAAACTGATTGGCCGACAGGGCAGTTCAAACATTCAAGGCAGTCATGAGAAAGCTAACTGGTGATTCCTTAGCAGCCAAGCTAGCACGCTTTCTTTTTCATTTCAGGACTACCCCTCGTACAACAACACGTGTCACGCCCGCGGAGTTATTGTTGAAACACTGTCTCAGGATGAGATTGAGCTTAATGATGCTGAATTTAGAGGGGAAGGTGGAAAGGAGTCAGGGCAGCCAGAAAACTAGACACAACTGGCATAGCCATGAGAGGAAATTTACTGTGGGAGAGATGGAATACTTGAAAGGCTTCAGGGAAGGACCAAAGGGATCACAGGGTGAAATGAGTGTGGTGACTGGACCTCTTTCTTGCCACATGGAGGCGGAAGGCCAGATCATCTGGAAACATGTGGACCGTTTAAGGAAGAGAGAGACAAATCACCAAGATGTGGTTCCACCAGTGTTCATGACCAGGTCTGCATTTCCTATTGAGAATATTCAACCCAGGACTGACATGTCTGATGTTCCTGTATGAGTTGAGGATACAGAACTGCAACTGCCCACCGAAGCACCTGATGTTCAGGCAACTCCAGAAAAGGCAGTTCCTGGCAAAGAATCTGAAGTTGTGGAGTTGAGACATACCAGGAAACCACCTGAAAGACTGAACTTATAAATTCCTTACCCAGTGTAAATATTTTGCTATCTTGAAAAATATGTGTTTGTAAATATAATATGTATAGCCGAGTTAAAGGGGGAGGAATGTAGTAATTATGGTTTTATTTAGTGTGTAATGTATCTTTAAGAATAATACTTGTTAGGATAGATCACATGATCTGTAATAACCAATAGGTGAATAGCACATGGTACCTCAGCAGACAGTGTAGAGATAGAGTTGAAGTTGAAAGCCCACATGTAGTTGCTTATTGTTCCACCCAAGAAGCGTTCAACTCTACTAATAGTTGCAACTCAGCCACCCCTACAACAGTGACGTGCAAGAGGATGCTATTCAATGAAGATCGCTGGCTGAAGTGGATCTTCATTTTAAGAAAGCGTTAGAAATAGCGCTTGTGATGGGAAGCGCTGTAAGGGATTCACAAGCGATTCAAGGTGTGCAAAAGGGCGCCATTTTCTTAGGTGGGCGGGAACAGTCAGCCGAAAGTCGCGTGAAAAGCCAGGACTCCACCGCGAAGCAGGAAACAGTCCCCGCTACCCAAACGTTTAGAGGAAATAGTTCAGCAACAAGTTCGAAAACTCATTTTTATTGGCGTGGAAACAATCATACTCCTAAAGATGGGCGATTTAAACAGGTGAAATGTTATTTTTGTCACAAAGGTGGCACGTATTGAAACATTGCAAAGCAAGATTAAAACAGGCTTCCAGGCAACAAACAAAGTCAAATAAAGTACATAATATGGAAGTACCAGAAACAACCAATTCTGACATTTATTCCTTATTCAGCATGAAAGCAGGGAAGACAGAGCCAATCACTGTCGCTTTACAAGTGAATGGTAAACCCTTAAAAATGGAAGTAGACACTGAGGCTTCTATCACTGAAATGGGAGAACAAACTTTCAGATATTTAAGTAAAGGTGATCAACAATTAAATTTGGAACAAACCTCTGCTAAGTTGAAAATGTGCATAGGCAAAGAAATCCAAGTGAAAGGTATCACCAGAGTACCTATTTATTATAGACGCCAAACAGCACAACTAGCAATGATGGTATTAGAAGGCAGACGACCAAGCTTTCTAGGTCGAAATTGGTTGAGGGAAATCAACCTTGATTGGCCAGTGAGATTTCAAAAGGAAGCAGGAAGAGTTCCTAAGATGGAAAAGGAACAAGAAAAGGTACTTCCAAATGAGCCCAGAAGTCCAAGGACCTTAGCAGGATGGAAAAGGAGTGTGTAGCCATTCAGCAACCTGAAAATATGAAGACTGTCTTAAACAATGACATGGAACAGCAGAAGAGACTCAAGGAGATGCTGCTAAAAGACAGAATTCAAGATGAAGTGATGAGCTTCGCAAAGAAAAGGGAAACCTGTTGAAAGACTTTCACACACTGCAAGGATCCCTCAGTTCAAAGATTGTATCTCTGGAAAATTACGAAGAGAAACAGGAAGAATTTAACCTGCCTCCATCAGGAACCTGGCAGTGGATTGCAGGGTTCAGGGCCTGAATGAGCATTGGGATCTTGTCACACAGCAGGAAGCCATTCCATGATGGCCTGCACATATTAAAAGTGAGGTACCTACTCTTACACACAAGGCACCCAACTTGTCTGCTACCTACAGCTGACCAGCTGTTCATCTTCCTTGCTGATGCTTTGAATCAAACAAGAAACATGTTTGCATTGTGGACTTAGTCTGGGAAGTTTCTGGGGCAGGCAACTACATTCTGGAAGAGTTGCCCTTCTCCATGCAGGACAGCAGTGCTTTATCTCCCTCATTATCTTGTCCTTGAAGGAGAAATGAGTGCATAGTACCTGGGACATAGCTAAAACTGCTGGAGAGATGCCCTGCATGATACTTCTCAGGGAACTGAAGGAGGCAGCCGTCGATATAGCAAAGGTGCCACAGTTGGAGGAGATTGGTGATGGTGAGACTGCCCTTCTAGGTGCACATGGTTATTGAAAACACCCTTGCATTGGTTGTTTGGGTGGGGTGAGTGTTAGGGGATTCACAGGACATCTTCATGTGTCTGCATGCTTTCCTGGCAGCTGCCATGATACTTTCATTCTCCACGTCAAACTTTCCGCAGTTGTTCCATCCCACATCCCAAGTGTGTAGATGGGTTTTCCATCATGTCCAGATAGCTTCACATGTACTGATAGATTCTGTGCTAAGGGTAATATTCCCTTCCGCTTGGTGTCCCTTGTCCCTCTCCTCTGATCTCTGATGTCAGTGGCTCCTTCCTTCATGAGTATGCTGCTGCTCCACAGCTTCAATAGCCTCTCTTTCTGAGGGTGCAGCACCCATTTCAGGCTGGTCAGGTGAGGTCCAAGCAGCCTTGGTAATACCCAGGCAATGGGCAAATAAAAGGAAACATCTAAAATTTGGCTGTGACACTGTATTAATTTGAGTAATGGTGCATCACTAGTGCAAGATAATAATTATATTTTCCTTTTTTTTGGAGTGTCTGCAGTACTAACACTTTGTCTCCCAGTCACGGGTTGTGGGTTCAATTCCCACCCAATTGATCTTGGCACAAAAATCTCAGCTAACATTTCAGTGTCGTTTTGAGAGGGTGCCACAGTGCCTGAGGGGCAATTTTCCAGATGAAATGTTATATCAAGGCTGTGTCTGTTTTCTAAATTGGATAGAAAATATCCCATGCTATTATTTCAAAGAAGAATAGAGGAGTTATCCCTGATGTTCTTGCCAATATTTATCCCCAATCAAATCACAATAAAAACAGTTTATATGGTCATTATCACATTGCTGTTCGTGGGAGCTTGCTAGGCACAAATTGACTGTTGTTCTTCCTAACACGACTACACTTCAAAAATATTCATTGGCTGTAAAGTAATTTGGGGCATCCTGAGATAGTGAAAGACACTATATAAATACAGGTCTGTTCTTTTTTATTTTCAGTTTCAAATGCATTAATGCTGACTGGCAATGGTACAATGTGTTTGAATTACACAATAGATAAGGCATTTAACAAAACGACTAAGTATAAGTGCACATTTGTGAATCCAGTAAATCAAAGCGTATCTGGAATTATAAATATTTATGTCCTAAGTGGTAAGTAGAACATTTATCTCCACATTCAGTAAAATGTTTTGTACATTAAAGTATGATGCTAAGAGCAAAGAAAACAGTCCTAATCATTTTGCTGAGTTTTTCCAGGTAATTCTGTTTTTGTTTTGGATTTCCAGCATCCGCAGTTTTTTTGTTTTTATCTAATCATTTATTTGCTGGGCTATCTGTTGAAGAGAAGGCCTGGTACAGTCTGAGTTCTTTCCTGCTACATCTATGCCTCATTTATTCTAGGTTCTTTGGTCAGCTTTCCTCCTGGCATTTGACCGCTTTAAAATCCAGGTGGGCAAAGATCCTCTGCCTTTGTCGCCTGAATCATTTAAATTCTCAACTAAGGAAGCCTAGTGTTAGGGAAGCTTCAATTGATGCCAGGATGTCTGCCATGCACCCTCCCAAACTCCATGACATCACTTTGTGGTGGATAGTATCTGGAGGTGCTCTGATCTTGAAGACGCTCAACCTTTCCTGTCTGGCTGCCAAAGTTGAGAGGCAGCCTGTCTTCATGTTTGCCCAAGTCTTCTGTTTCAAGCTCCTTATTAGGGAGGTGGGATATTCTGAAAGGTAGGGAGGAGAGGAAGTTCCTTTAAGAAAGTAAGGAAAAGACAAGACTTCTCAAACATTTGCTGATCACCAGTTTGCTTGGGACTGCAATAGTTAATTATTAAAAATCACATTGTTTCCTTTGTTATAATTTCTTATCACATTTAATTACTCAACTCAACTTGATCACAAGGTGTAGTTTTGTCTTAATTATTAAATTGACATGTTTTGTATGTTTTTACACTTTTAATGTGAGAAATTATACTGGTCTATATTGTATTGTGTACATTTTAAATCACATATGAAAATTAGAATGCAAAACATATATGATTCAAAATGTCAGTGTTTGATGGCTCAGTTTGTGCACACATTTCTGAACTATAAAGGTTCATGGCCCAGCCCTAAACTTGAGTCTACACTGGTACTACAATGCAGTATTAATAGAGTGGTGCATTGTCAGAGGTAATAGGATCCTAGGTTTCTTTTTGACCAATCTCTAATGGTCCCTTCAAGAACTGCAGTTAAGCCACTCACTGCTTGAGACAAATAGGCAGAGCAGGCACAACACATGAGATACCCATTTGCACCTCAGATTTGCAGTCAGGACCCTGTGAAAATGATAGCACCCTATCTGCATATTACAATTGACTTCCCACCTGAAAGAAGCCATGCTTGGGTGCCCATCTGCACACTATCAAAGATGGCAACAGCTGAAATGCCAGTGTGAATGGCTCCACTCTCTTTTGGTTCAGGTGTTAAATCAATACTCAGTCTGCTAGATTAGGAGGACATAAAAGATCCCATTGCACTATTTGAAAAGGACTATGGAGCTCTCCCAGTGTCATGGCCAGCATTACACCCTACACAAAAAACATGCAGAATGGCTATTCATTTTCTGCCGTTTGGGGCTGCACATAAATTGGCCACTTCTTTTGCCTACATTAATTCTTTTGTTGGGAATTTCTTTGTAACATGTTACATGCCAACATGCATACTTACGAACATATGAATCAGGAGCAGGAGTAGGCCACTCGGCCCCTTGAGCCTGCTCCGCCATTCAATAAGATCATGGCTGATAAGATCTGATTGTAACCTCAACTCCATATTCCCACCTACTCCCAATAACCTTACACCCCTTTGCTTATTAAGAATCTATCTACCGTACCTTCAGTCCTTTCATCCAAGTCATTTATATAAATGGTAAAACGCTGAGGCACCAGCACTGATCCCTGTGGCACACCATTCATTACATCTTGCCAACCAGAAAAAAAAACCCTTTTATGCCGATCCTCTGCTTCCTGTTAGCTAGCCAATCTTCTATCCATGCAAATATGTTACACCCTACACCACGAGCTTTTGGGGAGAATTTTCGGCTTGGCAAGCAGGGGCAGGGCCTGCTCACCGAGCCATAAAATGACATGGGGTGATGTCGGGCATGTGTCCCAACATCACCGCACGTCAATTAGATTTTCAGTTCAACAAACTGTCAAAAGCCTCTTAAGGCCATTAATTAACGAATTAACTCTACTGGGAAAGCTGCCCATCCAGCCTTAATGTTGCCGGGCAGGCGAAGAGCCCAGGCGGCCTTTGCATTTTTCATGGAACCTCATCCACGGGTGGGATGAGGTTTCATGAAGGGTTTATAAATTAAACAAATTTTTCCATTAAAGTTCATTAACATGTCCCAGCTCATGTGACACTGTCACATGATGGGACATGTCTTAAATTTTTTTTTCTTTACTAAAATTTTTAAAACTTAAAACTTATCTCCCTGAGGCACCTCTATGCCTCAGGGAGATTTCTGCACTCTTTCACGCACATGCACTCTTGACTCAGGGGGGCACATGCAACCTCGACTCAGGGGGGCACATGCACTCTTGACTCAAGGAACAAACCCCCCCCCACCCCCATGCCCGCACAGGGAGTGCACAGCGCTTCCAAGTACTCGTCACGCTCGGCGCGCCTTAATTGGCCTGCGCACATAAAATGGCAGCACAAACCCAATTGCGGGTGCCAATTGGATCCGTGCCCGCCCCTGCACAACCACCCCCCCAACTGGGGGAAAATTCTCTCCTTTATTTTTCGCAATAACCTTTGATGTGGCACCTTATCAAATTCCTCCTAGAAATATAAGTACAGTACATCCACTGGTTCCCCTTTATCCACAGCATATGTTGCTTCTTCAAACAACTCCAATAAATTGGTTAAACATGATTTCCCTTTCACAAAACCATGTTGATTCTGCCTGATTGTATTTTTCCAAGTCCCCTGCTATCTCTAGTCTCTAGTAATAGCTTCCAACATTTCTCTATGACAGATGCTAAGCTAACTGGCCTGTATTTTCCTGCTTTCTGTCTCCCTCCCTTTTTGAAGAAAGGAGTTACAGTTGCTATTTTCCAATCTAACGGAATCTTCCCGGCATCTAAGAAATTTTGGAAAATTAAGCCAACGCATCAACTACCTCACTAGCCGCTTCTTTTATAACACTAGAATGAAGTCCATCAGGACCCAGGGATTGTCAGCCCGCAGCTCCAACAATTTGCTCAGTATCATTTCCCTGGTGATTATAACTTTCATGAGTTCCTCCGTCCCTTCCATTTCCTGATTTACAGCTATTTCTGGGATGTTACTTGTACCCTCAATAGTGAAGACCGATGCAAAATATCTGTTCAATTTATCTGCCATCTCCTTATTTTCCATTATTAATTCTGCAGACTCACTTTCTATAGGACCAACGGTCACTTTGTTAACTATTCTCTTTTAAATCACTATTGAAACTCTTGATACCTGTCTTTATGTTCTAGCAAGCTTTCATTCATACCCTAATTTTTCCTTCTTTATCAATCTTTTAGTCATTCTTTGCTGTTATTTATACTCTGTCCAATCTTCTGACCTGCCGCCCATCTTTGTGCAATTATACATTTTTTCTTTAAGTATGATACTATCTTTAACTTTTTTAGTTAACCACAGATGGTGGGTCCTCTCTTGGAATTTTAATTTCTCATTGGAATGTATCTATTCTGTGTATTCTGAAATATCCCCTTAAATGCCTGCCACTGTATTTCCATTGACCAATCCTTTAACCTCATTTGCCAGTTCTCTTTAGCTAGCTCTGCTTTCATGCCCTCATACTTGCCCTTATTTAAATTTAAAATACTGGCCTTAGACCCACTCTTCTCTCCCTCAAACTGAATGTAATGTTCAATAATAATATGATTGCTGCTACCTAGGGGTGCCCTCACTATAAGGTTATTAATTAATTCTATTTCATTGCACAATACCAGGTCTAGTAAAGCCTGTTCTCTGGTTGACACCAGAATGTGCTATCCTAAGAAACTGTCCCAAAAACATTTTATGAACTCCTCATCTAGGCTACATTTCCCCATCTGATTTTTCCAGTCTATATGTAGATTAAAATTGCCCATGATTATCGCCATATTCTTCTGACAAGCTCCCATTATTTCTTCATTTAAACCCCATCCTACCATATGGTTACTGTTAGGGGGCCTGTATACCACTCCCACAAGTAACTTCTTGCCTTTATCGTTTCTCATCTCAACCCAAACCACTTCACCATCCTGCTTTCCCGAACTTAGGTCATCTCTCTCTATCTTGATTGTACCATCATTAATTAACAGAGCCATCCCTTCACCTTTTCCTAGCTTCCTGTCCTTCCTAAATGTCATGTACCCTTCAATATTCAGGTCTCAATCTTTTTCATCCTACAGCCTTGTCTCTGTAATGGCTGTAAGGCTGTACTTATTTATTTCTATTTGCACTCTCAGTTCATCTGTTTTGCGTCGAAAGCTACATGTATTCAGATAGAGCCTTTAGTATTGTCCTTGTTATTATTTTTGTAACCTCAAGCTTTATCTGCTGACTTACTCTTAGATTTGTACTTTCTATACGTTCAGTCCCTTCTAGTCACAGTCTGTTCATCATCTCCCACATTAATACCTTTCTCTTTTGCCTTGTCTCTACTCTTTGATTTACCACATCTCCCCAAATTTGATTCCTCTGCCCCACTAATTAGTTTAAAATCCTCTCCAGCTCTGAGCAGATGTCCCACAATCTGGCACCAGGCTGACAACATAGCCATCTGGACTCTTGCTCTTTGCTACAAAGATCAGTGTTAATCCCTCTCACTATACTATCCCCTACTACCACTACATTCCTTTTAACTCCCCCCACCTGAATGGCTTCTTGTACCATGGCGCCATGGTCAGTTAGCTCATCCACCCTGCAGTCCCACTCTCATCCAAACAAGCTGAGAGAACCTCAAACCTATTGGATAATTCCAAATGCTGAGGCTCCTTCACGCCTGGTCTCTGAGTCCCCTTACCTGCCTCACTCGCAGTCACACCCTCCTGGCCCTGACCACTGACCAAATCAGAAGACCCTACCCTCAGGGGTGTGACTACTTCCTGGTACAAAGCATCGAGGTAACTTTCCCTCTCCTTGATATGTTGCTGTGTCCACAGCTCGGCCTCAGTGACTCTGAGCCGAAGCTCCCCGACTTACTGCAGACGTGTTTGTCCTGGATCACACGAGCATCCCCCAGTAGCCCCCATATGCTGCAGCCATGATACATCACCTGTTTCAATTAACTATTTTATTATTTTATTGAATTAATTATTATCTTTTTTTATGTATTTTGTTAACCTTACCACCAGCTCCAGTATTACTTTAAACCTTAGGAATAGAATAGAGCTTAAACACTTACCAGATACTCACCAAACAGCTAGCTTCTTTCCCTGTAGTAGAATAAGAACCAATTCCTATAGGGTGAAAAAGTTAGAAAAAGCAAAAGCTAAGGACCACCTCCTCTCCCTCCTCACCTAATTTCCCCCACTCACCAAACTCCCAGGTATAAACTCAGTTCCAAGCTGCAATCATTTGCTGCGCTTCCCTATATTGCAGCAGCAACTACCCATCAAGAACAATTCATTGGTTGTGAAACATTTTCAGATGTTCTGAGGCAATGAAAAATGCTATATAATGCAAGTTCTTTCCTTAGAAAAAAGTAAATAACATATCTCTGTTATGATTTTCTTCTAAGACAGAGGAAATTTTGGACTTCAACTGAATAAAGCAAATATACATTTTAATTTTATTGGTACACATATTAAGAATATTGGCATTCTTTCCTTATAATGAATAACGAGTATACTGGAATATCAATGGTGCATTATGCAATGTTCAGATGTACTGTAACACATAATGGGAGGATGTGAAATTGACCATGGTGATCAAGGGGATGCCAAAAAGATCACCATAGGCAAAGCTCAACATTTCTGTTACAGAATAGAATTCATACAGTACAAGTTATGCTTGAGCAAAAGAAGAGGAAATAAATAAAGTGCAAATATATATAGTGGAAAAGGAACTAAACATTAAGCAACCATTGTTGTTTGCTTTTCTTTTCTAAATCTTTGTTTAGCAAAAAGCAGGTCATGCAAATGTGAAAATGATTGGCCCATTACTAAACCTGAGGAGTATGCAGAAAATAATGGAACCTGTGCAAGTCAAAGAGTTGGAAAAATAGTAAGACTTTGTAAAGGAGATGGCCAATGGGATAACGTGTTTGAGAACTGTACACATGAAGAACTTGTGAAATTATTGAATTTCGCCAAGGTATTATTTTTTGTTATCATGGTCTTCAATGTAATTTACTTGTTACATTAGATGGTTCAGCTCTTACTGCATGGTCTAACTTGTGGCATCACTTTTACTTTAAAATTGGTCCTCTTGCTGCTCCCAAATTCCATAGATCTTGGAGAAGAATTGTCATAGTTTTTCAGTGCAATTCACCTGAATTCAGCCAGGCCAGTACAAAAGATGAATAGATTTCAAGTTATTTTCAATACAAATTGAGTTTCTGTGATCTTTTGCACACTGGTTTAAAAAACATCACACAAGAAGCCAGACCCAGCCATTGAACTGGCTATGTCCATACCCCCACCCCGTTCTAGCTGATCAAATTAATCCCAATTGTGAGGCACTATGAGCACACAATAGTTCCTGGTGGCTGGAGGTTGAGAGGTGGCAGTTAGGCACTGGTTTAAAAGTGCCACCATGATGGGATCTTTGATGCCTAATGTTAATTTCCTTGTGACATTTGCCTGCTCTGTTTGGGGGCCAGGCTGATGGAGATGGTGGATTGGATAAGGCAGTGATTAGTCCAGCAGTCATTGATACCTGTCATGGTGTGGATGCTGTGGACATCTCTGCAACCTCTTGTTCGAATGATCACATTTTTGAGCAGGTGCCAGTGTTTGGATCATGGGTGTTGCCATAAGGTTTTGTGCTTGTCTTGCTGACGGAATAGGGTGTTGGTTATGCAACAGACCATGACAAGTCTTGGCACGAGCTCTGCTGAATTTTGCAGGTTTCCTTCAAAGCAGTCCAGGCAAAGGAAGTCTTGTTTAAGCACTGAAATGATGGCTTCCAACAACCACAACCATCTTCCTTTGTGCTAGGTATGACTCCAACCAGTGGAGAGTTTCCCCCTTTACTTCCCATTGAATCAATTTTGGCTCCTTGATGCCACACTCAGTCAAATGCGGACTTGATGTTAATGGCACTCACTCTCACCTCACCTCGAGTTCAGCTTTTTTGTCCATGTTTGAACCAAGGCTGTAACGAGGTCAGGAGCTGAGTAGCCCTAGCGGAATCCAAGCTGAATATCAGTGAGCAGGTTATTGCTAAGCAAATGCTGCTTGATAGCACTGTTGATGACCCCTTCCATCACTTTACTGATGATGGAGAGTATACTGATGGGGCTGGCAGACAGTTCCCCATTGAGGCTGAGGCATGATAATTGCTCCTTCTACACCCTAGGCAGAGATGGCCTCCTACTAAGAAATGTTCCACCCCTCTTCCAGCTGCTTGTGTCACCTCTGCTCATTCTCCCTATCAAGCTGGATTCCAAGGGGATTACATATGACTGTACCCATGTCTTTGGGCAAGTGGTTTGTACAGAATCATTGAAGTCAAGCCAAAATCCTTCAGCATGTAGACTCCTGTAGACTTCAGGAATCTAAAACAACACTGGAAACCACCGAACATTTCTACAATAGCAGCAAGAGCCAGTAGGAATCAATCCCAAACTAACCTGAAAATAATTGATGATCCCTTCAAACAGTGCTTTTTGGGGAGGGGGTGCAGTACTTTATGCTGCTGACAATGTTCTGAGTGGTACAAAGCTAAGAGTTGGAGCATTGATCTCCAAAATGGCATCAATTCAGCATTATACACTGATTGAAATCACGAGCTTGTCCACTCTGCATATTTCTGGCAGACCTCCTTGAGCAGAAGCTAACTTCCTTTACCAAAATGGAATCTGGCCCAGCTAGTACCAAATGTGAGCATGCATGCTGCGCATATTGTTACGGTCCCAGTAGAGAACAATAGCTTTTTAAAAAAAAGTCAAATTTCCAGTAAATAGCTGAAAGGATGACACAAGATTTCACATTTTAAGACTTTAGCTATAACAATTAGGGGCAACATTGACTAAAAATTATTTGTGTAGACAACTTATACTTTAAACTACCAAACAGAACTTGCCACTTTTGCATTTAACAGAACCAAAATACCACTTCACAATTATAGGGTGGAATTTTCCCAGAATTGCACTAAGTGCGGTAGCGGTCGGGTAAAAGGGAGTCCTACCCGCTGACGAAAAAGGCAGGTTTTCACGCTGTATCTTCCCGAGCCCACCTCATTATATATTCACTCCTGTGAGAAACACCGCTTCCATGGCGGGCAGGCTCTCATTTGCCCGCCCACCATCACACCGACCGCCATCTTTTAAATGCAGCCGCCAGCAAAGCGCTCATCGCCACCAGCTCAACACCACTGCCTGGGAGACATGGCTAGCAAAGGAAAAATGACTGCAGCCCCCTCCCCCCCCACCCACTTCAACGACAGGTCCTTCGAGTGACGGCTGGGTTCTGTGGAGCCCGCCAGGATGTGCTCTACCCCCGCTCTGGCCGCAGGATAGGCAGCAAAGTCACCAACCCGGCTTGGGAGGCAATGGCGGCAGTGGTCATCACAAACGCTCTGCAGAGGAGGGCAGCCACCCAGTGCCGCAAAGGGATGAATGATCTTCTCCGTTCCGCCAGGGTAAGTCACTCTTTTCATCACTCCCAACTCACACACTCACGAACCCATCACACACCCATAGAGCCCCTACTCACTGCCAGTGCAAGGGACATCACCATTCACACTCTCACAAACAACATCATTGTCCTCATCCCCTCCATGGGACCACTCACCATCCACACAAGCCAGGCATACTTATCATCTGGCCCGGCAGGCGTCCTGATACACTCTCCCCATCTCTATCCATGCAGGACAAACTGGGACACAACAGGAAGGAAAGGTCGCAGACAGGTGGAGGGATGTCTGAGATCAAAGTTCTGACAGAATTCGAAAACAGAGCCATCCAGCTGGCCGGCGATGACCGGGACTGGTCCTGTGCTGACATTGCTCTACCAAGTGAGGATCCAGCAGTGCAACATCCATCAGACAACCATGCCCTGAGTGATGTGTCCTGTTTCACAGGCCACTGCCATGCACTAAATATCCCCCCTTGCTTTCACAGGCACATCTGCCATGACCCAGGGCCTCCAATCAAGCCCTGAAGAAACCTCTGAAGTGGAATCTGAAGGCACCCTCCTTGAAGTCCCGTCACAACACTCACCCACGCCCTCCACCAATGCAGAGACACACGCCTGGGTGGCAGCTTTAGAGTAGCCTCGGGATCACAATCTGGTGAGCACATCGCACTTTCTGATCCACAGCAGGCAGAGGCAGGGACTTCCCAGGTGTCCGGAACTCGGGGGACTGCTGGAGGCCAGACGTTGCTGAGTCCAAGTCAGATGATGAGGCTCTGGACTCGGCCATGTCACAGTTGCTGGAGCTGCACAGGCAAGCTCGGGAACATCAGGAAGGGATGTCCACTGCACTCCTCAGGTCGCAAGGCACAATGGAGGAGTCCGTCTTCAGGCTGTGGTGATAGCGCCAGCATTACAACACACTGAAGTCAACACTGGCAGGATGGCGGCCGCCATGGAGACCTTGGTCCAGGACGTCACTCCTGTACTACTGCAAGGCTTAATTCCATCTCTGATGCCATAGTTGGCCTCCAACTGTGTATACACGAGAGGGATGTTGGGCAGGTCAATTTCACTCCAGCTACGCCTGCTCCTCAAGGAGTCAGCCTGGGGACCCAGGCACCCATAGGAAGGAAGACCAGCAGGTGCACACTCCGGGCCCATCCATCCAGGTGACTCCAAGAGTGTCTGGCCCATCTGAGTCCCCTCTTCCTGTGACTTCAGAAGCTCCAACTCCACAGGCCGAGGACGGTGCCACTGCCACACAGCAGGACCCTGAAAGCAGGCCGGGGCCTTCCAAGTCCCAGCCCTCCAGAGGACACCCCCCCAAAATCATCACAGACAGGGCATCAGTCAGTAGGCTGCCTCCACCTCCACACCAAGACATCACGGCAGGGTTAGGAAAGTTATGTAAAAGTAGTTGCACAGCCACGGGTGTTGATCACTTGTACACACTGTTCACTATTATCAATAAACTCCTAAGAATATCACCCTGCCTGTGGCTCCTTGCTCTGATGAGCAGTATTCTTGTCACTGAGATATGAAACCTTTCTGCACAAGATAAAGGCAGGTCTCCCAGTCCAGGGCCTCTTCCCTGTGCTCAGTGCAGCCTTCAGGTCACAGCGATGATCCAACCTCACACTCCTGGAAACATTACTGATGCCTGCACCTTGGCGCTGCTGGTCATTGCTGCCAGAATGTAGTGGGCAAGCACCATAGAGTTCTCTCATACTCTCTCTGTGGGCTCTCAGCACCTTTAAGGTGGGGCTGACCTCCATCTCTTCAGCATCTGTGACCAGTGATGCTGTGCACCAGCTCCTGAAGGGCTGAGGTGCTGAAGGCGGACACAGAATCAGATGCATCTAAAGTTTCATGGCTGTGTCTCTGAGATGGCCCTAATCATGGAGCCCAAGCGAGCTGACCTTGACCAGACAAGAATCAGACATTCTCAGAGGACACGTGAAGATCTATGGAGTGTCCTCACTGCATGTTGTCATCATCCTCCTGTGATTGAGTGACTATTAGGGCCTCCACTGCATCTCCATGAAAAGAGCATTCTCACAGCGGGTATTGGTGCTGAGATAAGCCAAACTGGAGTCAAGTTCTCACAACTGTGATGTGAGGATCTATGGGGACACCTCACTGCATGTCAGCATCATCCTCCACAAATCTGGCAGCTATGTGGGCCTCCCGAGTGTGCCTGCTTCATCTAGTCAGCATGACCCTCATCCTGTCATCGTCGCCACTGAAGACCTCCTCACCTTCATCCCCGTCGGTGTCCTCCTCATTGGAGGCGATGTACAGCTCCTCCATCTCCTCCTCAGCCAGCTCCTCACCCCATTGCAGCACAAGGTTGTAAAGGGCACAACAGACGATGCGTGACACCCTCTGTGGACTGTATTGCAGGGCTCCACCAGACCAGTCCAGGCATTGGAACTGCATCTTCAGCATCCCAATGGTCTGCTCCACCAAGTTGTGAGCTGCTGCATGAGCCGCATTATAGCGTCGCTCTGCTGCAGTCTGAGGCCACCTCACGGGTGTCATCAGCCACGGCCTCTGTGGGTTGCTCTTATCCCCAAGGAGCCAACCCTGCAGCCCCTGTGGAACCTAGAAGGCTGCAGGGATCTGCGAGTGACTCAGGATATTGGTGCCGTACACACTCGCTGGAAACGGTGTGCATACCTGCAGGATGCGTTTCTGGTGGTCGCTTACCAGCTGCACGTTCAGTGAGTGGAAGCCCTTGTGGTTGATGAAGTCCACTGCGTGTAGAGATGGAGACCTGAGCACCAAAAGGGGGCAGTCAATCGCACCCTGTACCTGTGGGAATCCCAAGATCAGGGCGAGTCCAATGGCCCTTGCATCCTGGCTGTCCCGGTCCTGGGTGAAATGCACAAAGTTGTGTGCCATGGCGAAGATGGCATCCATGACCTTATTGATGCATTTGTGGGTGGCGGATTATGAAATCCCACAGAGGTCACCTGTGAAGCTGTGAAAGGAGCCACTGGCATAGAAATTGAGCACTGCAGCCACTTTCACAGCCACTGGCAGTGGATGCCCTCCATGTCCCTTTGGAACCAAGTCCTGCAGTAAGTGGCAGATGTCAGCTACCAGGTCCCTAGACATGCGCAGTGGTTGGCTATACTGGTTCTCAGTCACCTGCAGGAATGGCAGGTGGGGTCTATAGACCTTGGGTATCGGTAGGCGCTGATCAGCCACAGCTCACTGTCACTCCTGGGCAGCGTGTGTGGGAACCCCTGCTGCCCCTTCTTCATGAGGTTACTGCTCCTGCCTTTGCACGGCCAGGAGCCTCAGTCACTCTCTCCTCTGTCTTCTACGGCCTCGGTAGGCCTTCAGACATACAGCTAGGTCTCCAGGATCCATGATCCTGACGTGGTCCTCCCGCAGCATGAAAGAGAGACAGAGACACGTGGTTATCATGGGTGTACTTAGCACCTTTCCTGGCCCTGTGTGACCACCCATTAATGCCTCCCGGAGAGTGCTGGTCACCCCTCGGATGGCCAGAGATGAGTGCGCTGCATGGCTGCCCTGTCAACCTGTGACATGGGGGACACTGGTCCAAACCAGGATGCTGAGATTGCAAGGGGCTGTGAGCACCTCCAGCAGTGACTGCTACATGGCCAGTGTTGGCAAGGAGATTGTACAAACTGTGCAGTCCAACTGCTTCGCAGTCCAATAAAGCGGTGGCGGACTCCAAGTCTGTACCAGGATGGGTGGAGAGGCAGGGTTGGGGGGGAGGTTGGTGGGGGGGGGGCAGGTAGGATATGGAGCACTTGGTGACTCCATGTTGTTTGAGTGGGCACTCCCCTCGCTTACCCTGCCCCTCCACCTCGATTGCCTGTGCGCAGGGTGCAGCGCCAGGGCAACACTTGACCCTCCACTCCCACTGATAATGGTCACCTCTGAGGCTGGCCAGCACTTGCCCCCAGACCCCATCACCCCACCCCAACCCCACCAAATAGTCGCCTGCGGGGCCAGGCATCAGTTGCCACCGCCCCCAGCACCCCTGAGGCCTGTGAATAACAGGTGAGCTGGGGTGAACGCTGCTGCTCACTCACCCCAGCTCCCCCAAAATGAAGGCCACCAAGCACACACCGCCTGTGTGCTGTTGTGAAATGCGTCGGCATGGTTTCTCGCCAACGTGGACAGGCGGTACGGCGGAGATCCAAGAGCCAGGCCGGATGGTCTTTTAATTATATGCTAATGTATTACAACTAGTTCACCGCCGACTAATGGTGGGACACGGAGCCCGCCATCGATGGGTCGAGCAGATGATCGCAACCTGCCTTCATGACGCCATGAATCAAGACGCGCCACATTTTCCATGCATGGCACCTATCACACCGCCATCAGCAGGCTCGGGAAATTCCACCGATACTTTACACTGTCCCTTAGGTAGACATTCAATTCTCCAGGAACCATTCCAAAGTGATTCTTAACTCCACCTATTCTTTTCCTTTCCCAGCCTGGTAACTTTTAACCCACCCCAGAACTGTCTTACATGGTGAGAGTATTCGCTGGAGTTTCTCCCTCGAGCTCAAGCTAGGCAAATCTTCCAGCCTCATTTTAAATCCTCAGAAAGTTGGCATTTTCAATCTGAGCATGCGATCTCATCAACATTCCTGCACGGTGAACCATAGAGACTTTTCTTTGCCTCTAGCTGCTCTCTCTCTCTTCCAGGTCCCAGCAGACTAACTTGCCTGGGGAATTCAGTGATATTTTAGGAGAGCATGCAACCCAATCCTTTAATGGTTTCCTAAGGGCTTTATCCCTCTCAAGTCCCTCTCCATGGCAATGTGAATCATATGGGCCTTGTATCCAGGTAGAAATGCTGATTAACTATTCTTTAGACCCCAACTCTATTCTATCTTGGAAGTAAATTGACAGTTTGAAGTATTACTGTTTACAAATTGAAATTATCAACACCTCCCTGGGGCTTTGGAGATGACCAGTTTAACCACTGGAAACACAAATGTTGCTGCTATTGTCTCCAAGTGTGAACGCCTTACACCTTCTTTCCAGCAAAACAATCCGGCCTCACTTTAATCTTTAATAGGCACATCACCCAGGCCTGCTGTCAGGCAGACTTCAAAACAGATCACATAACCCCCTTCATTTTACTCTAAACTAAAGACATAATTCTAAAACATAAAATTCTGATAAAACTCATATTTGTAACAATACCATAGCACCAAAAAATGAGCACCACAGAGACAAACTTCAGATAGGTTCAAAATTGTAGGCAAGTCATGGGTAGATGTTCTGCTCTGTTCCTGATTCACACCACCACCCCACTCACACCCTATCCAGCCTCCTGGACTTTCGAAGGAGTTTCAAGGCCCAAACTCATAACTGCAGCTAGCTCATCTGGACATTCTTAACTTTATAAGACTAAAAATTAATTATGTAGGCAGATGAATGGCTATTGCACATTAAAAATAATGAGAGTTTCCAACATTCTCATGGGGGTACTGCAAAAATCATGTAATCTGAAATATTGGGAGTGATCTTCACCATCTCCACATGAATGATTGACTACCATAACAGAGCACCTGCCTGTTATAGAATTCAAATGATTTTTATTACCATTGAAATCAGTGGCATGACAATTGGGTGGACTATATACATTTGCAGGATGACCACTCAGGTGATGAAGAGGAAAATCTACCTCACCTTCCCTCCACCAAATCATTTCTAACATCGCAGCTGAGAACAACCATCCCATAGCCCCACCTGCTGAAAATAATAATTGATCCTGCTCATCCATTCAAAAGACATTTTTCCCCAATTAGGTAAAAAAAAAATTGCAGCCTGCTTCCCATGTCCCAGATGGAGTTCTGCCCCTGAACTTCCACCATTGCTCCTTCCTAATGAGTACCCACCCTCCTCTCCCATTGAGCATCATTTACAAATCCCTCCCATCAACATGCAATATTTCATGAAGCAATATTCAAACATTTCTTCACCCCGCCTCCTTCCATCCATCAAGCTGCTATAGAACATTAGGGCACACGCAAACTAAGTCAACTTTTATATTTTGTGAAGGGGGGAGGAAATGCAGGGAAACAGGGGTAAGAGGGCAGGAGAGGAGCTAAGGAGAGAGAGAGAGAGAGTTTGAGACGAAGAAGTGGAGATGTTATGATCCTAGCTGCTGTTAATACTGGACAGGTCAGATCCCAGAATGAAACCTGTCTTGATAGATCCTAACTTGCTTTTTGGAAACTGCGGATGAGAGTTACTGAACAAATTCACCGGAGTCTGCTGATGAACTTTTAACACAATGAATAAAATATTTATTAAACCAACACATAATAAATGGAAAAAAGGTTGGAAAGATCTCAATACAAACACAAGAAAATGATTCCAATTTTCACTCTTCCTTTATCCCAGCAATACCTTTGCAGATACACAAACCAGTGAAGAGTTACCACTAGTTCGGCACAAAGAATTCTCACTTGGGTCTGGCACAGTTGCAAAAGGTTTTCTTCCAGGGAATTCCTGAACATTCACTTGATGCTTCTCACCTGACTCCAATCTCTCCCCGAGACACCCAAAACCACACTCTAAGCTTACTGTTTGTTCAACTGCAGAGCAAGCAAATGAGTTCCCTAAACTTAGTCTTCCAGTAGCACTTCCGCTAAACTGATCATTTTACTATGTCCTATAACTGGTTATTCAGTTACCTACTGTCCTAATAACTTTGTAGTTCTAATTTTCAGAGAGTTTAAATCCCATCATCTCTCTCGACGCACACACTGACTTCTCCTTCTCTCCACTCCTGTCTTTTTCTGTTTCTGTGTCACTGGGATCACTGTTGTTAGGCAACAATGAGGCTTTTTCTATTTTGCTTTTTGTTTTTGTTTCCTGAACCACTAAACTTCCAACCCCTTTCTTACGCATCTCTTTCATGTCAGGGATCATAAACCTCATTAAAAAAGTATATATATATGTACAAATAAACCCAAAAGACCCAGAACTTTTCAGTGATATATATATATAAATTCAACTTCAAATTAAACATTGTTCATAACAGACAAGAAGGGGACAGGAAAGATGGATAATGGAGAGGCACAGAGGATGAAGGTGACAGGAAGGTGTGTGGAAAGAAAGGAGAGGAGAGGAGGAGAACAAAAGGAGAAGGTTTAGAGGAAGAGGAATGGTGAAGTATTAAAGTGACTGTGTTTTCTATATCTTCCCCTTTGAACACTAGCTCAACCCCGAATCTATCTTTCTATTCCTCTCATCTTTTCTTCCCTTTTCTAGAACAATAGGTACTAGAGCAGGCTCTTTCACCTGTTCTGCCATTCAATTCAATCATGGTTGTACTTTCCTCAAAGCCATTTATTCACCTTTGTTCTATATCACTTGTTACCCTTGCTTAACAATTTTTTTTATCACTATCTTGAAAATTTCAATTAAACCAGCATCCATAGCCTTTTCATAGAATCACAGAATGTTTACAGAAGGAGGACATTCAGCCGATGCTGCCAGACCTGCTGAGTTTTTCCAGGTAATTCTGTTTTTGTTTTGGATTTCCAGCATCCGCAGTTTTTTGTTTATATGACATTCAGCCCTTTATGTTTGTTCTGGCTCTCCAAAGGAGCAATTCACCAAGAGCCACTCCCCTGCTTTTTCCCCATGGCTCTGTATATTTTTCCTTTTCAGACAGTAATCCTATTACCTTTTGAAAGCCTTAATTGACTTTGACTCCATCACACTCTCAGGCAGTGCATTCCAGATCCTAACCACTCGCTGGATGAAATGGTGTTTCCTTCCACCAGTGGGAACTGTTTCTACCTATCTACTCTATCCAGGCACCTCATGATTTGAATACCTTTATTAAATTACCTATCAACCTTTTCTTCTCCAAAGAGAACACTCCCAACTTCTCCAATCTTTCTCCTATGTAATTGAAGTTCCTCATCCCTGGAATCATTCTGGTGAATCCTTTTTGCACCCTTCCTAATACCTTCATATCCTTCCTAAAGTGTGGTGCCCAGAATTGGACTCAATACTCCAGTTGAGACCGAACCAGTATTTTATACGGATTTAAAATAACTTCCTTGCTTTTGTATTCTGCCTCTATTGATGAAGTCCGGGATGCTGTATGCTTTATTAACCGCTCTCTCAATTTGTCCTCCCACCTTCAATGGTTTATGTACATATACACCCAGGTCCCACAGCTCCTGCACCCCATTTAGACTCGTACACTTTATTTTATATTGTATCTCCCTATCCCTATCAAAATGAATCACTTCACACTTCTCTGCATTAAATTTCATCAGCTACTTGTCCACCCATTCTGCCAACCTGTCCATGTCCTTTTGAATTATCATCCTCATGGTTCACAATTCTTCCAAGTATTGTATCAACTGCAAATTTTGAAATTGTGCTTTGTACACCAAAGTCTAGGCCGTTAATGTATATTAGGAAGAGCAGGCGTCCTCACACCAATTCTGACACAATAAATCTTTCTCCAATCCGAAAAACAATCATTCATCACTACTCTTTGTTTCCTGTCACTTAGCCACTTTTAAATCCATGGTGCTACTGTCACTTTTATTCCATGATCTCTAACCTTGCTCCCAAGTGTGCGGCACCATATCAAATGACTTTTGGAAGTCCATGTGCACCACCTCAACAGCATTACCCTCATCAACCTTCTCTGTTGCCTCATTAAAAAACTCAAGCAAGTTAATTAAACATAGGGGAGTATTCTCCCCCTGTCGGGCACACTGTGCAGAGGTGGGCAGGAGTGAACGTGAACCCAATCGGCGTCCCTGATCAGGTGCGCGCTGCCATTTTATGTGGGTGGGCCAATTAGGGCCCGCCCAGCGTGACACTCGCCTGGAAGCACTGAGCACTCCCTGCACAGGCGGGTGGGGGGGGGATTTCCTGAGAGGTTCCCTGCGCAGAGATCTCCCCGAGGCACAGAGGTGCCTCAGGGAGATTAGTTTCAGTACTAAAGTTTGAAATGAAGGTTTGTAACACTTTTAAGACATGTCCCCTCATGTGACACTATCACATGAGTTGGGACATGTCAAAGAAGTATAAATTTTTATTACATTTTAAAACACTTCATGAAACCTCGTCCCACCCGTGGATGAGGGTTTATGAAAAATGGGAAGGCCGCCTGGGCTCTTCGCCTACTGCCAACCTTAGGTTTGGATGGGCAGCATTCTTAACAGCTTTAATGACTTTCTTAATGGCCTTAATAGGCCTTTGACAGTTCGGCGGGCATGCAGCTGATGCGGCTGCGCGCCCGCCAAACTGACAATCTAAATGATGCTCAGTGACGTCGGGACACCCACCCGATGTCACTGTGTGTCATTTTACGCGTCAGTGAGTGGGCCCCGCCCCCGCTCGCCGACGGGAGATTTCTTCCCATAATTTGCCCAGAAAATATATGTGCTGGTTCTCCTTAATTAACCCTCTTTTGCCCATGTGACTATTAACTTTGTCCCAAATTATTGGCTGGGATTTTCAGTGCCAGCTGGCATTGGGCATGTTCGGTGGCGTGAGCGGACAATATGACGCAATTAGTTTCACGATGGCATGGGACCAGTTTGCGGTCGTCCACTCAGCCCACCGATGGCAGGCCGTGTTCCCCACCATCGGACATCGGGAACCTCATTGTAATACATCAGCATGTCATTATTAGGCCTGCCAGCCGGAGTCAACCCTGCTCCCCACTGGATCGTCCGTCCACGTTGATGGGAAAACATGCCAATGTGTTTCACAACAGCACATAAGCGATGTGCACCTGGCGGGCTGCACTTCGCTTGGCACTTCAAGGCTTGTTTGCCTACCTTGCTTTGGGCAACACTCGCAGTCATCAGCGCCAGACTTCACAGACAGCACCACATCACTTTTACAGGGGCTCACAGGCAGGTCTCTACCCACCGGATCAGCCATATGTGGGTGGCTTTTCGATGGCTGCAGGGCAAGGTCTTGCTTGATGAAGAGGGAGAAGTGGCCTCAGGCAAGGGAAGAGGCTGCAGAGTGAGGCCTGTACTGGGGAAGAAGGGTAACCCAGGGTGTGTATGGGGGCACATGTTGATCTGTGCAAGTAGCCTGAAGATGGTGAGGGCTGAGGAGGCTGTTTCCAGTGGAGATGAGGCCAGATGGACATGTGAGGGTGTGTGAGAGAGTGAGTGGTGATGTCCCTTGAGCTGGCAGTGAGTGAGATGCCAGTGAATGTGTGATGGGCTTGAGTGTGTGAGTTTAGAGTGATGAGATGGTTGCCATTGTCTGGCTGCATGGATGAGATCATTCATCCTCTATCTGCATTGGATGGCAACCTGTTCTGTGCAGCATTGGCACTGATCACCACTGTTATCGCCTACCAAGTTGTAGTGGTAATGTTGCTGCCCCTCCTGCGGCCAGAGCAGGGATAGAGGACATCACAGCGGGCCTCCATGGCATCCAAAGGGCGTCCGAGAGCTGCAGTCTTCTTCCATATCTTCTTTGCTGCAGTCCTGGGCTGGAAGCACTAAGTGCGGCTGTAATTTAAATATGGTGCCTGGCATGATGAACTGGCAAGGTGACGGCATGACACTCGAATCGGAACCTGCCCGCCATGGAAACGGCATGGTTCCCGGGAATGCATAAATAATGTGGCGGGTTTGGGATGATACGGTGTGAAAACCCACCTTTGTGGCCAGCGGATAAAATGGCATTTTACCCGCCCACTACCCCACTTAGTACAAATCTGGGACAACCCCTCCCATTGTTTCTAAAAGCTTCCTTGCCACCGAAGTTACACTGATTGACTAGGAGGAGCAAGTTCCAGATTTCCATTACAGTTTGTGTGAAATAGGGATTCCTGATTTCATTCCTAAATGACCCTGCACTAATTTATGATCATGCCTTCAAGTTCCTGATACCCCAGCAACGGATGTAATTCTGTTATCTACCCAGTTGAATCCTTTTTATCATTTTAGATACCTAGATTAGATCAATTCTCAACCTCCTAAACACAAGGGAATACTAATCGAGTTTCTGCAACCTGCCACATAGTTTAACCCTTTAAGCCATGCTATCACTCTGGTGAATCCACATTCAATCCCCTCCAAGACCATAACACCTCTTGATATTCAATGCCCAAAATTGAACCAAAATTTTGAACTTCTGCCCTCCTCTCCTTTGCCCTCTTCCACCTCCTTTCCGACACTCATTCTTATCCCCCCATCATTCTGCTCCTCCTCCTTAACCCTCCTTCACTTTCTACTCCTTATTTCTTCTCTCACGCCTACCCTTTCACATGCCTTTCCCCACCCTGTCTCTCACTCCTTCCCTCGCCTCTTCACCTCCTTCCCTGCTTGGACCCAATTATCCCCCCACCTTCTAAATCTGCTTAACCTGAATACTGCACTTGGTCCTGGACTCCATGGGCCTCAGGGAATGGGGAATAGGAGCCGGGACTGTTTCTAGGTTCTGAACTTGAGTTGGGAAATAATTAGTCACTGTCCTAAAATTTTGACCAGAACAGCCCCTTAATTGGCATGGAGACAGGTCCCCTGTCCAATTAAGGACAGCAAATGGGCCCTGGAACTGGAGGGCCAATCAGAGGCCTTCCAGCTTCAGAGATACAGTCAGCTGCAGTAAGTAAGGTAAGTAACTGAGAGGACGAGTCAACAAGAAAGTACCCTCTCAGTCACTTTTTAAAAACTTTAATTACATAATACAAAAAGCAGCCAGGCCACCACTGTTGGACAAGGGGTGGTGGAGGACCTTCTCTACTGGGCAGCCTTTGGCTGCATCCCCAGGAAGCAGGGAGTGCCTGTATGCCTGCCTGAAGGACTGACAGCACAGCTTGCTCTTATGTGTCCGCCTCCAGGCGGTTGACCTGCAACCACACCCCCCCCCCACCCCCACCACCACCCCCACCACCCCCCACCGCAGGTTGTATCGGGAAACTGGGGGCTAACTGGAAAACCCCAGTTGGCCTTCTCAACTCACCTTTAACAAGATTCTTAATGAGCACAATTGCCTGCTTGCTCTCATGGCTAGCACTGGGAACAAGATTGGAAAGCCAGCATGCTGGCCCTTCCGATGAGAATAATTGGTATATTAATGCAGGCAACTAATTTACAATTTTCACAGAATAATGGGCATAGTTGTGGTCACCAAAGAGCCCATTAAAAAAAGACAAACTGCCGTTTAATAAAAATGGAATTTGACATAATTAATTAGTGTAAATCAGTGATCTTGATGTCATCTCCAATATGGCATAAACACCCTTATTGTTATAAAGCTTACTATGAGAAATGTCATAAGAGATCTTCATTGTAAAAGGCCTAAACTGGGATGTGGGCCATTACAGGTAGCCTAGAACAAATTTTAATTCAATTGGTTTGCATTGTTTTTCAGGAACTAGAAAAGGGACGTGGTTCAACACCCAAAAAGCTGCCTGAAGTACTGAGAAATCTAACTACCCTAACCCTTGATATCAATAATACTGCAGATTTAATTGCTTCAGTTCACGTTCTGGAAACACTCACATTAGCTGCAGATTATTCAGAATCTATGTTTAATTACACAGTAGTGTCGGTAAGTTATTTTGCTTTGTTTCTAAGAAGGCCAAAGCTGATAAGTTGCCAATTAAAACCTTCTGCATTTGACACAATGTTAAAGTGACTAAAAGGATCATGGTTCTAAGCTATGTGCCTATTTTAAGATAATTGTTCCACCAATATTTTTGTTCAATGATGCGTAATTCTATCTTATCATATAATGTTGTTTCGTTTTCTGTATCCCGGGTAATGGGTTGGTTGAATATGCCTCAAGTGTTCCCAACACCTTTGAGCTTCTGATCTCCATTCCCTAAGGGGAAGGAGAGTTAGAGGAAGGGTATCCCCAGTCACTGTCATGCAACTGGTGTATGTCTCAGTGGGCTGAATTTTCTCCTGAGGGTGCGGGTCATGGCAGCACGGGAAGCAGGAGCTGTTTCCATCTGGGCATTAGACGGCCAGCCACACATGATCACCCAACAGCCACCAATCAAGGAACTTAAGGCACAGGGAAGCATTCGAACCTGGGCCCAAGGTGGCAATGTGAATGGTGATGTCAGTGTCAGGAGGCACCTTGGCAGGTCAGGCACCATATTTAAAGAGCTGCCAGACCTGCACTCAATGCTGCCTGAACAAAGGACCTTATACCAGACAGTCAGAGGAACATGGGAGGCCAGGCCCCATGCTGAGCACTGGGCTGGTGATGTGTCAATGAGCCAGCTTCAACATGGCAACTTCTGCAGCTGCAGCAAGAGGTGATGAAATGCCTGGCGGATCTTTCAGAGGCTGTGCGGACCCACGCACGGATGATGGGAAGTCCATCCAGACCGCGAATGCTGCCATGTCTCTGATGGGTGCGCGCTTAATTTCCTCCATCAAGAGACTGGTGACCGTCATGAAGCCAGCTCCAGCAAACCAGTCAGTGGATGCTGGAGATGGGTACAGTCATGCATGCCATCACCCTGTCCATGAGCTCAACACAGCAGTGGCAAAGTAAGAGGGGAACAAGGTGGCTGGATTCTCCACCAGGTGGTCCTCCTTCTCAGGTCAGCGGGGAGCTTCAAGTGCCTTACAAGGGAGGAGCAGCTTCCTCCTGTGTGCATTGTGTATGTGTCGAATGAGCTTTCCAACTTCCTACTTCTGGTAGCCTCTCTCAGGGTGCTCCTGATGTGGGGAGCTGATCCTCTCAGGGTACTCCTGGTGTGGACAGCGGATCCTCTCACTGAACTAGACACTGAACTAGTAATCCAAAGGCTTAGACTAATCCTTTTGGGGGGCATAAGTTCAAATCCCACCAGGGTAGCTGGTAGAATATAAAAACAATTCAGCTAATAAAATCTGAAGCTTAAAGTTAGTCTCAATAATGGTGACCATGAAACCATCATCCATCAGTGTAAAAACTCATTCAGCTCACTAATGTCCTTTAGGGAAGGAAATCTGCTGCCCTTACCTGGTCTGGCCTAAATGTGACTCCAGAATCATTGCAATGTGATTGACACTTAACTGCCCACTGAAATGGCCTAGCAAGCCACACAGTTCAAGTGCAGTTAGGGATGGGCAACAAATGCTGGCCTTGCCAGTGACACTCGCATCCCATGAAAGAATAAAGACCATCTCTTTCCAGTGCAGGGCAGCAGCATCAGGAGAAGTGAAGCCACACCCCCTTTTTACGGCTGCAAACTGGGTAAGTTTAAAGGCCCCAGACGCTTTGAGGAGCCAGGGAGAATGTAAGTGCGTAAGGTAAGTGGGTGCAGGCTTAGAGCGGTTGGATGTTGACACTGTAGGAGGCCAACTATGGCATCAGCGAAGGAGTTTAGCCCATGCAGCAACGCAGGACCGATGTCCTGGACCAAGGTCTCCATGGTGGCCGCCATCCTAACAATGTTGACCTCAGTGCGTCAGCATGCTGGCTCTATCACCTCATCCTGAAGGCAGATGGACTCCTCCATCGTGCCTTGCAATCTGAGGAGTGAGGATGTTCCCGAGCTTGCCTTTGCTGCTACAGCAACTATGACATGACCGAGTCCAGAAGCTCATCATCTGACCGGAACACTGCAGATTTCTGGCCTCCAGCATTCCTACGGGTGCTGGAAACCTGGGAAGTCCCTGCCTCTGCCTGCTGTGGATCAGACTGTGTGATGTGCTCACCAGATTATAATCCTGAGGCTACTCAAGAGCTAGGTCCCACCGAGGTGTGTGTCTCTGCTCTGGTGGAGGATGTGGGTGAGCGCTGTGATGGGACTTCATTGAGGGTGCCTTCAAATTCTTCTTCCGATGTGTCTTCGGGGCTTGATTGGAGGCCCTGGGTTGTGGACTCCCTTGGCAGTTTCCCAGATGTGCCTGCAGATGCAAGGGGAGATAACTAGTGCATGGCAGTAGCCTGTGAAACAGGACACATCACTCACAGCATGGTTGTCTGATGGATGTTTCACTTCTGGATCCTCACTTGGTTGAGAACTGCCAACCTCACCATCAGCACAGGAACGGTCCAGATCATCGCTGGCCAGTTGGATGGTTCTGTTTTCAAAGTCTGTTCAGACTTGGATGTCAGGCATCCCTTCACCAGTCTGCGACCACTCCCTCTTGTTGTGTGCCAGTTTGTCCTGCATGAGTACAGATGTGGAAAGTGTATCAGGACTGCTGCCAGGCCAGATGATAAGTATGCCTGGCATGTGATGGTGATGAGTGGACAGGGTGAGGACAATGAAGGTGTGTGTGTGTGAGAGGGTGAATGGTGATGACCCTTGAACTGGCAGTGAGTGAGGGCCCTGTGGATGTGTGATGGATTTGTGAGTGTGTGAGTTGAAAGTGATGAGAAGAGTGACTTACCCTGGCAGAACGGAAGAGATCATTCATCCTCTTGCAGCACTGGTTGGCTGTCCTCTTTTGTAGGGCATTGGCAATGACCACCGCTGCCACTGCCTCCCAAGCTGGATTCCTAAAAATTTACAGGAATAATATAGCAACAAGTTACATTTAAAATACTCTTTTGGCATAAAAAGATGTCCAACTTGTTATGTACACTCCACCTGAGGTCAGTTCTAACCAGAATTATTTTCAGGTAACAGTAATGCTATTTATGAGAAATCCAAACTGAGAAAAGTACACTTGAAATGTGAATTTTTATTTATTTCAAATACACTGTCATGAAAAAGGAACAATTTTAACAAGCAAGTTATTTTTTAATCTCCTGTGTCTGGTTTCCAATTAAGTTCCAGTTAATGCCTTTTGGATATATTCATCCATATAAAATAGGTTTGGTAAATTGCAGTCCAGGCCTTTTAATGAGCACTGCACTTTTAATGTATATTAATGACCTGGACTTTTGTACACGGGGCATCATTTCAAAGTTTTCAGATGATACTAAGCTTGGAAATAGAGTAAACAGTCTTCAGGACGCTATGGACAGACTAGTGAAATGGACAGACACATAGCAAATGAAAGTTAATGCAAATATGTGTGAAGTGATACATTTGGGCAGGAATACTGAGAAGAGGCAATGTAAAATAAATGCTACAATTTCATAGAATAAAGGGACCTGGGGGTGTACGTACACAATTCTTTGAAGACAGCAGGATACGTTCAGAAGGCTTTTAACAACATATGGGATCCCATACTTTGGACAAGTACTTGAGGGAAAAGGGAATGGATGGTTATGATGGTAAAATAAAATGGAAAAAAATTGAGGGAGGTCAAGTCAAGCATAAATACCAGCATGGACTGATTGGGCCAAATGACCTGTTTGTGCCATATATCCTATGCTTATTAACAGAGGAATATGGTGCAAAAGCTTCAAAATTATGCTAAACCTTTATAAAGCCCTAGTTAAGCCTCAGCTAGAATGGTATATTCAATTCTGGGCAGTACACTTTAAGAAGGATGCCAAGACCCTAGAGAGTGTGCAAAGGAGATTTACTAGAATTATAGCAGTGTTGAAGGATTTCAGTTATGTGGAGATATTGGAGACGTTGCTGTTGTCCTTAGGACAGAGAAGACTAAGAGGGGATTTGATAGAGGTGTTCAAAATCACGAACGGTTTTAATAGAGCAAATAAAGAGAAACTGTTTCCACTGGCAGAAGGGTTGGTGTGCAGAGGCCACAGATACAAGGCGATTGAAAAAAAGAACGAGACGAGACATGGGCAAATATTTTTTTACACAGTATGTTTTTGTGATCTGGAATGCTGTACCTGAAAGGGTGATAAATGCAGATTCAAAAATAACATTGAAGAACGATTTGCATAAATACTTGAAGGGGGAAAGATTAGAGTCATAGAGAAAGAAAAGGGGAGTGGCATTAATTAGACTGTTCTACTAAAGAGTTGCCCAGGCATACTGGGCCAAATGGCCTCCTCCTCTACTGTATCATTCTATTATTCTTTGATGGCATAGTATAGAATTGTCTAACTTTGGTACTAATTGGCAATAAATTCAAAGAGGGTTAAGTAAAACTCTAAATGGGATTGCTGCATTGAGCTGTGAGAGGTCTCTGTGAGGGCAGGGGTTAAAATTTGTTGCTGGTAGACAGTAGAAGGAACTTTACCCTGCATGCAACTTAGTACATGTGCCTTGGAAGTGTATTGTGCTGATAGAGGCTTTTCGATCTTTGGCATTGGTAACTCTGACTAAGTTAACAAATTTAACTAAAATTGAAATAGCCATATCAGAGTTAATCAGATATAAAATGGCAAATAGCCTGTATTAGGTGGGGTTGATTTCTCATTTAAACATGGCACTTTTGAAAAAGTATTGAAGATTTTGTCCTTACTCTATGATTTATCATTCTAGCTCTAATTTGATAAAGATTATTTCTTGTGGGATATTATTGTGTTACTTTTATTTCCTTACAGGATTTCCTTTCAATAGCAAGCAACTTAACAAATGAAACACAGAACATTGGAACCTATTACATCGATTCAAGTAAATTAATGAGATCAGTTGAAGTATTCAGTGACTTTTTTCAGCCTTCTGAAAAAGAATTTGGCGTATCGTTTCCAAACATTGAACTAAAAGGAAAAGAATTTGATGCTCATACCTCAGGCAATTATGTTCAGACCTTTAATGAAATGTATTTTGCTAAAGCAGAGATAGATACCAAAGTTTTGAAAGATAGCCTGAAAAATAATTCTTTCAAAATATCAAGCATCCTGTATGCAAATATAGATAGCATTTTACCCAAAAAACAATCAAATAAAATTCAAAGAGGTTACTTTATAAACAGCCGGGTTCAATCAACTACATTGAAAATCACCAATAGCAAAGACAAAATTAACTTCAAAATTCCCATCAAAATGTTTTTCTCCCCAAAAGAGCAAACAGGTGATCTGAAAACTGCAAAGTGTGTTTTCTGGGATTATACACTCTTTGATGAGGAAGGTGGCTGGTCAACTGAAGGTTGCAATTCAACTGCTGCTGAGAATGGAACAATCTGTGAGTGCGATCACTTAACACCCTTTTCTGTGCTCATGGTTCAAAGTGAAAGACTCATTCCATTTCTTGATGAAATGACCTACATAGGATTGAGTATTTCCATTGGATCCCTAATATTTTTTATCACCATTGAAATTGCTGTGTGGAACACAGTTGTCAAAAGCAGTGTCACCCATTTTCGTCACACTACCCTCATCAACACTGCTATTGCTTTGCTATTTGCCCAATTTTTCTTTCTAATTGGTTCCATTCATTCTGTTCAAAGCAACAAAACCTTGTGTACAATTGCTACAATTTTCACTCATTTTTTCTTCCTTTCTGTATTCTTTTGGACACTTGCTCAAAGCCTAACACTTCTCTATCGGCTTACCTTTGTTTTCCATCATGTGAGAAAGGCAGTCTTTATGTCATTTTCTTTTTTTGTTGGCTATATTTGTCCCCTCGTAATAGTGATCGCTACAACTACGAGCTTCATAAACAAAGAGAAATATAAGCGGAAAAGCATCTGCTGGCTAAATGGCAAACCACCTGGAGAATTCACTGCCTTAAAGACATTCATCATACCAGTTGGATGCATTATTGGAATCAATATATTTATCCTGACAGCAGTCATTGTGAAACTAATGAGGCCATCTGTATCAGAAGGAAGAAACAAAGAGGACAAAGAAACGATTAAGAAAATCGTTAAAGCCATCCTTATTCTCACTCCAACTTTTGGATTGACCTGGATCATTGGATTTTCTCTACATGAAAATTCTCAGGATTTTGAGCATTATGCTTTTGTTCTTTTAAACTCAATTCAGGTAAAGTACATATCAGGCATAGCACTGTTGCATTTAATAATGATCTAGACTTTGACTGAAGATGACAATGTATTGTAACAATATATTACCATTTCTCTTCAAGGGTTTGTTTATTTTAATAACTTCCAGTTTCACGGAGACCAAGGTGAAAACATTTGAGCTTCATTTTGCAAATTTAAGCACCATTGCTTCTTTCGATCAGAATTAATTTTAAATATCGCTACTTTTGTGAATTGTAGGTACGAGAAGCCTTCGTAAAACATGTTAAGTCCATGGTACGTATTTTTTTCTAAACCTGAAATTACATCTTAAGCAATACTATATATTAGTTAAATTATTGCTTTGATAAAAGGCTTGGAGCAGAAGTTTCAGCTAAAATGATGCAAATGCATATTTTCACATGTATTCTTTGGAAATCCTTTGAGGATTGAGATGGGCAAAGACAAATTAGGATGTGAAATGAGAAAGGGTTCAGTAACGCTAGCTGTTCACCCCAAGACTGGAACTAAAATTTCCTGTAGAAATGGTATCGACAAATACCATCTCCTGGTGAAATTCGTGCTAGCTATGGTCACAATCAAGGTTTGCGGGAGGCAGTCACGTATTACCTTTCCTGAAGCAGAGGGAGTCCAGAAAAGTGTTCCAAGCCCACTGCATGCCTCGAAACAGTGAAGAAGCTTGGAGCAGTAAAGAGTCTGATTTCCAGTTTCTTTTTTAAATTTTCCAGCTGGAACAACTGGCTTGGTAGACAAGAGTTGGCCAGCTCCATAATCTTTTCAGGCTTGCACCTTACCTCAAACCTAAAGGCAACCCAGTAGGAAGGAGAAAGAACAGTGTACATTGGTGTAGTGCCTAGTGAGCTCAGAAGATATCAAAGTACTTTGCAACCTATTTTTGACTTGTAGTCAGTGTTGTAACGTAGGAAATACATCAGCTAGTTTGAGCACTGCCAGGTGCCAAATCATAATGTCATAATGACTAGATAATCGATTTTTATTGTTGGCTGTGGGATAAATATTGGCCAGAACGCCTAGGGAACTCTCCTCTTCTTCTTCAAAAAGTGCCGTGGGATTTTTGTATCCACTGCGAGAGCAGACAGGGCTTATTACTGCACCAAAAGATGGCATTTCAGCATTGCATCATTGTCTCAGTACTGCACTGCAACGCTGAGACTAGTGGGCTCCTGCCAAAAATAATCAAATTGTTTCACCCCAGAAAAGGAGATAGGGTCAGGTTCAGGGATTACTGGTAAGGGAGGAGAATACTGGCATATTGGTCCATTGTACTTAATCATGTTCCAATATTTCTGACTATGTTCGTACTGAGTAACACATCTTCTGCGCACCTCGAATATTTCTGTGCCAAATCACAGGTTAAAGTTTTTGACTGAAGAGCATTTATATGGCAGAATTCAATCCCTGCAGCTCCCCCCCGCGCCCCCCCCCACCACCCAACCTGGCACCCACCTTGGAGTGGGCTGAGAGGGGGGAAAGGACATTTAATGGGGCAGGAAGGCATGGGATGGACAACCCCTCACCTTCCCAACTCCCCCCAGTTAAGTCTGGGGCGGAGAAGGTCGAGGTTGGTCTTCTTGCCCTATGCCAATTGAGGTACTTAACTGGCCAATCAAGGACCAAGACATCATTAGATGCTGCATCGTGATTTCACAAGTGGGCTAATGGAGTTGGCCACTACTTCCATGCTGTAAAGGGCGAGCTCTAACCTCAGTGCAAAGCACTGTTCCACATTGATGCTGGACTTCTCCATGCCCTTTGGAATTACATGCAGGCTCTGTGGCAGGTTTCCCAATGCACTAAGCAATTCGTTGTGCTTAGCCAGATGGCTTCATCTACCAAAGTGCTCATCTGACTCCTCAAAAGTGCTCAGAGATTCTCATGTATGACTTCACCTTCTGGTGAGTTGGCACCTTGCCACCTGACCAGGCAGCAGGCCTCTCATACCCGGTACATCACCACATATGGATCTGGTCTCTACGCTAGCCTCTAAATTACGTGCAGTGCCAGCATCTGAATGACAGCAGTGAGTATAAAATCAAGTGATGGTACTGTGTCTTCATCATAACTATCTTCTTTGTGTTTTGCTCTGCCTGGCCAAGTGGCAGTTCTTGGATATCTGAAAGGTGAAAGACACAAGGAAAGGTTGTGTTAAGGAACAGGTGGATGTGAAAAGGTGCACGCTTAGACCATCTGCAACTTGTAAGTTGGAAGAGATTTGAGGGTGAGGGGGAAGTGAGGAAAAAGACAATTAGGTATGAGATTACCATCATATTTAATTAATTCAGCCCCAACACTGGCCATGAGAGTCAGGACGTGTAGACATGGCAGCTCTCCTCCGCATAGGTCCTGATGCCACCTGTTTTGCAAGAGAGAGACAGTGGTTTGTCAGTGAGTGTGGTGCAAGCCGTTTAGACTGTCACAGTTGAATTGTGCACTGTATGTGCAAGCTGAGATGTGGGTGTGTGGTTTGAAGCTGTGCCAAGTTTTGAGTGTGATGTAAAGTATGTGAATGTTAGGTAGTAGTCCTGACTGTGGTAGGTGAGTAATGGAGACATTGGCCAGAATTTTACCATCCCCACCCAACCCCCTCCCCATTCAACCACCCGCTGGTGGGTTCTGAGACGAGGGGAGTGTGAAATTGCATGGACGGGATTCCCTCTGGATTCCAGTCCGTCCCGACCTTACAACAATTTAACGCTGGGGCAGGCAGGGCCTTGGACGGGAAGCCTACCCTTGCCCCCAAATGAAGCCCTTGAATGGCCAATTAATGGCTACTTAAGGGCCTTTCCGCTAGCCTCAATTTTTAGGCTGGTGGGCAGGTGAAAGCTCAGAGGGGGAAACTCAGAAGTAAAGATAGTTTGCTCTTGGGTGGGAAGGGGGTGGGGCACCTCCATCAGAAGCCCCCTTCTGACCAGGGCATCCTCCCCTTAAAGCCCAGTGACATCCAGACCTCCCTCCCTGCCTCCGGCCTATTCTGCAATCACACCCCTGGTGAACCCCCCAGGCCTCGCCTGCCCTTTATTCTCCAGTTCCCGGTATTTAGTCTCAGGCAGCTCCGTGCAGTGTCCCTTCTAGCCACTGCAGTGATCTGATTGGCCAGCAGCTCTCCAAGGTGGGACTTCCTCCTGAGTGAGGGAAGAAAGGAAGGAAGTCCCGGCTTATGCCAATCAACATTTGTAAAATGGCAGCAGAGATGTTGAAGTCAGTGGGATGTATTCCCCACCAACTAGCCCATGATCTCATTGAATGGCACCATCCTAAAAATTCAGGTTATCGTGGTTTAAGGAGTGCCTGAGTTAGGTGTGCAACTGGTAGGACATGGCATTTGAAGATGCATTTACTGACCTTGATCTCTTACATCACTTCTTGTGGCACTGCATCCAGGCCCTTGGGGACTGACTCCTGACGTTGCTGTCACTGCAATTTGACAACATTTCTGGAGAGCCTTTTGGTGCCCCTGTGGATACACGACATCTCTCCCACTTTTTACCTCCTCCACCAAGGCCTACCGTGCAGCATCTGAGAACCTTGGGGCCCATTCTGTCACATGTTGTGCCATTCTTCTCTGTTTTTCAGGTCAGATTCGCTTCCTGCATGACTCCCAGCTTCTGCTCCAGACATAAGAACATAAGATGTAGGAGCAGAAGTAGGCCATTCAGCCCATTGAGTCTGCTCTGCCATTCAGTGAGATCATGGCTGATCTGATAATCCTTAATTCCACTTTCCTGCCTTTTCCCCATAACTCTTGATTCCCTTACTGATTAAAAATCTGTCTATCCCAGCCTTGAATATACTTAATGATCCAGCTCTACAGCCCTCTGCAGTAAAGAATTCCACAGATTCACCAGCCCCTGAGAAAAGAAATTCCTCCTCATCTCTGTCTTAAATGAGCAACCCCTTACTCTGAGATTATGCCCTCTGGTCCTAGACTCTCCCACAAGGGGAAACAACCTCTCAACATCTACTCTGTCAAGCCCCCTAAGAATCTTATATGCTTCAATAAGGTCACCTCTCATTCTTCTAAACTCCAATGAGTACAGGCTCAGCCTACTCAACCTCTCCTCATAAGAAAATCCCTCCATACCCAGGATCAACTTAGTGAACCTTCTCTGGACTACCTCCAATGCCAGTATATCTTGCCTACGCTAAGGGGACCAAATTGTTCACAATATTGTAGGTGTGGTCTAACTAGTGCCTTGTGTAGTTTTAGCAAGACTTCCCTATTTTTATACTTGGCTCCCTTTGAAATGAAGGCTAACATTCCATTTGCCTTCCCTATCACCTGTTGAACTTGTATGTTTGCTTTTTGGAGTTCATGCACAAGGACTCCCAAATCCCTCTGCGTTGCAGCTTTCTGTAGTCTTTCTCCATTTAAATAATATTCAGTTGCTCTATTCTTCCTGCCAAAGTGCATAACCTCACATTTTCCCACATTATATTCCATCTGCCAAGCTTTTGCCCACTCACTTAACCTGTCTATTTTCCTCCAGTAGACTCTTTGTGTCATCCTCACCACTTGCCTTCCCACCTATTTTGAGTCATTGGCAAACTTGGCGATAGTATATTCACTTCCCTCATCTAAGTCATTAGTATATATTGTAAATAATTGTGGCCCCAGCACTGATCATGGTGGCATTCCACTAGTTACAGGTTATCATCCTAGGGTCGGCCATAAATGCTGGCCCAGCCAGCGAAGCCCACATCCTGTGAATTAATTTTTAAAACCCCTAAAAATGACACCCTTATCCCAACTCTGTGTCTTCTATTAGTTAGCCAATCCTCTATCCATGCTAATATACTACCCCCAACACCTCTGACCTTACTAAGTAGCCTTGTGTGCAGTACCTTATCAAACACCTTTTGGAAATAAAAATATATTACATCTACTGGTTTCCCTTTATCTATCCTGCTTTTTACCTCCTCAAAGAATTCTAATAAATTCGTCAGGCATGATTTCCGTTTCATGAAGCCATGCTGACTCTGCTTGATTATATTATGTAATTCTGAATGATGTGCTGTTACTTCCTTTATAATTGACTTAACATTTTCCCAAATACTACGTAAAGAGCCATTAATATTGCTTTTCTTCCATTTTTTCCCCCTTTAACTCTATTTGCTGCTGTTTTTTATGTGTGTACACTCTGCCCCTCCCTGTCACATTCTGGGTATCAATACCTAAATAGCTGCCCTGCAATGCTGCCATATCTGTTTGCTTTGCAAGCATATTTATCCCCTTTCCAGAACCCTCCCCCACCCGCACCCCCCCCCACCAAAACCTCCCCCCACCCCCCACCCCCCATTTAGTTTAAAGCCCTCCCAACAGCCCTAGTTATTCGATTTGTGAGGACACTGGTCCCAACACGGTTCAAGTGGCTTGGATCTGAAGTTCCTCAAGCTGCAATCACTTGGTACAGATGTGTTCGCTCTGGATCACCTTGGTGTCCAGCAGTTCCCACATGCAGTAGCAGCAGCACATCACCCAATCCTGCCATCGCTATGGATTTTATTCAATTAATTAATTAACTACTCTAGTATCCCTGCTCTTTACACGTGAATAATCCCCTGCTCCTTATACTTTATTGTAATATTTTTTACACACCAATATCAATCTTAACAAGCTATTTTTAAGTAAAAGAGAAAAAAAGGAAAATAGAGTAGAGACCCAAACACAAACTAAAGTCTTTAATTTTACTTTAAAGACTAGAATGATGAACCAATCCTACTCACCAACCAGCTGCTTTTCACTCTTCTCTCAATCTCTCACTGTTAATGGCGCCGCTGGTCCACTCATTCTCAAATAGTTAATGGCCCCACTGCTCCACTCGTTCTCTCACTGTTAATGGCCCCACTGCTCCACTCGTTCTCTCACTGTTAATGGCTCCACTGCTCCACTCGCTCTCTCACTGTTAATGGCTCCACTGCTCCACTCGCTCTCTCACTGTTAATGGCCCCACTGCTCCACTCGTTCTCTCACTGTTAATGGCCCCACTGCTCCACTCGTTCTCTCACTGTTGATGGCCCCACTTCTCCACTCGCTCTCTCACTGTTAATGGCCCCACTGCTCCACTCGCTCTCTCACTGTTAATGGCTCCACTGCTCCACTCGCTCTCTCACTGTTAATGGCCCCACTGCTCCACTCGCTCTCTCACTGTTAATGGCCCCACTTCTCCACTCGCTCTCTCACTGTTAATGGCCCTGCTGCTCATCTCCCTTTCTCACTGTTAATGGCCCCACAGCTCCTCTCACTCTCTCACTGTTAATGGCCCTGCTACTCCTCTCACTCTCTCACTGATAATGGCCCTGCTGCTCCTCTCGCGCTCTCACTGTTAATGGCCCTGCTGCTTCTCACTTTCTCACTATTAATGGCTCCATTGCTCCACTCGTTCTCTCACTGTTAATGGCCCCACTGCTCCTCTCGCTCTCTCACTGTTAATGGCCCTGCTGCTTCTCGCTTTCTCACTGTTAATGGCCCCATTGCTCCACTCATTCTCTCACTGTTAATGGCCCCACTGTTTTCTCACTTTCTCGTTGTTAATGGCCCTGCTGCTCCTCTCGCTCTCTCACTGTTAATGGCCCCACTGCACCTCTCTCAATGTTAATGGCCCCGCTGCTCCTCTCACTTTCTCACTGTTAATGCACCCACTGCTTGTCTCACTCTCTCGCTGTTAATGGCTCCGCTGCTTCTCGCATTCTCTCAGTGTTAACAGCCCCACTGCTTCTTACTTTCTCACTGTTAGTGGCCCTGCTGCTCCTCTCGTTTTCTCACTGTCCATGGCCCCATTGCTCCATTCATTCTCTCACTGTTAATGGACCCGCTGCTTCTCTCGCTCTCTCACTGTTAATGCCCCCGCTGCTCCTCCCATTGTCTCATTGTTAATGGCCCCACTGCTTGTCTCACTCTCTCACTGTTACTAGCCCCCCTGTTTCTCTTGCTCTCTCACTGTTAATGGCCCCGCTGCTTCTCTCGCTCTCTCACTGTTAATGGCCCCGCTGCTTCTCTCGCTCTCTCACTGTTAATGGCCCCGCTGCTCCTCTCACTCTCTCACTGTTAATGGCCCCACAGCTCCTCTCGCTCTCTCACTGTTAGAATGAGTATGACAGAGGCAACTGACAGTAAGTTGGTCATAACCGTTATTCCGTAAAGTTCAGGTGAACAGTGGGAGGTATTCAAACAAAACTTACCTTAATATAGGATTAGTAAATATCCGAAGGGGTAAGAACTCTACTTACCAAACAAATTAGCTATGGATGGCAAAAGAGGTGTGAGATATCATGAAACTAAAGAAAATACAAAAGTGCATGGGATGGTGAAAATCCAGGGGACTGAGAAAGCAGCAAAAACAGCAAGGAAAGATGAAAAAGATAGTAAAAGCTGCAAAAGAGGATTAAGGAAACTTGTGAAGGATATCAAGTTTTTACAATTATAATAGGAAAAGGGGGAGTCAAGGATAATATTGACCCATTGAAAACAGATGAGAGTAATATTGCAAATGAAAATGAAATGCAGACTTGTTGAATAATTACTTTGTGTCAGTTTCCACAACAGTAGAAGAGGATAAAATATCCGACATTCCAGGGAAATTAATCAAGTACTGGAACTCACTAAAGTTAATGTATGCAAGAAAGTGTATTAGAAAAAAAGGGCATTAAGTTAGCCAATTCCCAGGAACTGATAGTTTCCACCCCAGGGTTTTAAAGGAAGTAGGTGAAAAAATTGCTTTAGTCACAATTTTCCAAACCTATTACAATTCAGGAAGTGTCCCTTTTAGATTGGGTAATTGCAAATGTAGCTCCAATATTTCAGGAAGGTTTTTAAAGGGTAGGTCACACCTAACAAACCTAACTGAAAATTTCTGAGGAAGTAAATTATAGAACTGGTGAGGATATTGATTGGGTGATCGAAGACAAAGAGTAGGGATAATGTATTTGAATTGTAAGGAAGTGACTAGTGGTACTCTCCTTTCGGGTAAAGGATAAAACGTATAATGGGATATCTAGCTTGACTATCCATTCGGTGGCCTCCCCCGGTGCGATGCCAGATGAAGGAATGAGGTACCTCCCTCAACAGAATTAGTGGGCTAGTGGATATGATGCTCTCCATGGCCTGAGAACCAAGGGCACAATTGCACTTCAGGTCATCTCTAATCTTTCACAGATGGAGCAGGTGGTTGCATTGTCCATGACCCATGCAGATTCAGTTGAGTGCTGTCCAGTGTCTTTGAGGGAAGTCAAAGAGAGGGACCAATTTTGGGTGAATGATGAGATGGTGGTTCTCTACGCTGTTTGCATTCTGTAATTCTGTCTATCTAAATAGTGAGTCGATAAAAGCTCCATGAATTTTAATTTCTGTTTTGGTGCTTTCTTGGTGGTTTTTTCAAGTCTTTGTTAAAGGGAAGGCTGCTGTTGCACAGAGCAAGATGGTGACACAGTGACTGGTGACTGAGCAATGGTAGGCAGCACTGGGATCCATTTAGCTAAATCGGACTTATGCGTCCCTGGCACTGTCCTCGTGACAGCATTTCGCTGCATGTCCTTGATCTTTGTGTGGTGACTGAAAGACCAGGAGGCAGAGCAATATCTGTTCACTTTTGTGATGAAAAGTGTCTTTTAAAACATGTCTCATTCATGTTCTTTGAAACAATCAAAAAGATATTGTAAATAATACGATACGGTTTGAATTTTTTCAGAGCTTTAAAAGTACATCTGCGTCTGCCTACTCAAAAACATCATCTCGGTCAGTTGAAAAATAAGGTGGGTAAAGTTATTGGGAACTGCACATAAGTTTTAGGAACACATTAATAGCAAAATGGTCCATCAGGCCTGTTACTCAAACATATAACCTAATGTATTCTGGATGCTACCCAAACCATTTAGAGTGCATTATACTTTTAATGATCCCTGTTTCCAGCAATCATTCAGATATGGTGGTGGATTTTCCAATGGACAGGATCAGCCCCATGAAGACTGTTGGATGTGGAAGGAAATTGGATTAAATCCATTTTGTCAAACCCCATTTGACTTGTACTGCGTTCATTCTTTCAGATGGCCTAAAGTTCTCTTGCACATTCTATTACTAATATAAACATAATTACCATATAAAAATAGAGTTAAATTATGATTAAATTACAGCATGTGAGTTCCTGGCCTCGAACTGTTGGACAACAGTGAAATGTAAAAGCTCAGAAGAGTGTAATGCTTAGATTCAGTGAATGTGATTGACACAAAACCATGGATATTTTCATTTATTTATCTTACAGAATTTTGAGTTCAATTTAATTTAATTTACTTAATTTTATCTGTTCAATGCTCGGAACTATTTAAACATTTTTCACTCTGTGCCTTAACCATTGGTCCGTTCGAGTCAGAAATAGGGAGTGAATTGTTTACAAGAGTTTAGTTGTTTTTTGACTGGCAGTTTTTCATTGCGAGCGGAATAACTTATCGGAAGTAACTTAGATTTCTTAGTGAGAGTTTGGTACTGGCGGGAATTCAGGCTGTACTTTTAAGTTATGCACAAAAGGTGGTCATGCAGGGAGCCTTCAGATTGTCTGTGGAATGCGATAATGTGAGCCATTATGATTCCTTGATCTACCGCTGTGTTGGAAAATCGAGTCTTTCAAATAGAGGGCGGAATTTTCTGTGCCCGCTGACATCGGGCGTGCTTGGCAACGTGAG
Source organism: Carcharodon carcharias (assembly GCF_017639515.1). NCBI lineage: Eukaryota > Metazoa > Chordata > Chondrichthyes > Lamniformes > Lamnidae > Carcharodon > Carcharodon carcharias. The sequence goes on from NC_054471.1 coordinate 180,588,593, forward strand.
CGGACAATATGGCGAGAAGGCAAAAAATTGATTTCAGGACATTGTGAAACCAGTTTGCAATCGTCCACTCCACCCGTCAAAGGCGGGCTATGTTTCCCACCATCAAGACATCAGGAACCTCAATGTAATACATCTGCATATCATTATAAGCCCTGCTCGCCAGAATCATCGCCCCACGCTGGATCATCCGCGCACTCACACCCTCGTGTTTCACAACAGCTATTCTGGCTGGCTGCAATTTGAGGGGAGCATGGAGGTGAGTGCACAGTGAGGTTGCACAGCGATCACCACGGTCACCTGTTGAACTTCAAGGTTGAGGCAACTTGTTGGGGGGGGGGCGGCAAGGGCTGCACTGCAGCCGAGGCGAGTTTGGGGGGGTGGGCAAGGACTGCGCCGCGGTTGAGGAGAGTTTTGTTGGGGGGAGAAAGGGCTGCACTTGAAGGTGGTGGGGAGGGAAGCAGCCACGCATTAGGGAAGTCTTGTATAAAGTGACCATTCCCCCGCAGCTGAGAGAGATCTGGTGCAGCCACATTGATATGATTGGAAACAAAAATAAAAATACCTGGAAAAACTCAGCAGGTCTGGCAGCATCTGCGGAGAAGAGCACAATTAACGTTTCGAGTCCATATGATTCTTCAACAGAACTAAGTAAAAATAGGAAGAGGTGAACTATAAGCTGGTTTAAGTGGGGGGAGGGTAGAGCTGGATAGAGGGCCAGTGATAGGTGGAGATAGCCAAAAGATTTCATAGACAAAAGGACAAAGTGGTGTTGAAGTTGGTGATATTATCTAAGGAATGTGCTAATTAAGGGTCAAAAGCAGGACAAGCAAGTTACAGATAGCCCTAGGGGGGCTGGGGTGGGGTGAAGGGAAGGGATCAAAATAGGCTAAAAGGTAGAGATAAAACAATGGATGGAAATACATTTAAAAATAATGGAAATAGGTGGGAAAAGAAAAATATATATAAATTATTGGAAAAAAAAGTGGGGGGGAATCAGAAAGGGGGTGGGGATGGAGGAGAGAGTTCATGATCTAAAATTGTTGAACTCAATATTCAGTCCGGAAGGCTGTAAAGTGCCTAGTCGGAAGATGAGGTGCTGTTCCTCCAGTTTGCGTTCAGCATCACTGGAACATTGCAGAAGGCTAAGGACAGACATAAAGGCATGAGAGCAGGGTGGAATGTTGAAATGGCAAGCGACAGGGAGGTCTGGATCCTGCTTGCGGACAGACCGAAGGTGTTCTGCAAAGCGGTCACCTAGTCTGCATTTGGTCTTTCCAATGTAGAGGAAACCGCATTGGGAGCAACGAATGCAGTAGACTTGTCCTGCTTTCTACCCTTAATTAGCACATTCCTTAGCTAATATCACCACCATCAACACCTCTTTGTCCTTTTGTCTATGACATCTTTTGGCTATTTCCACCTATCAGTGGCCCTCTATCCAGCTGCCCCCCACCCCCACCCCCCCTTAAACTAGCTGATATTTCACCTCTTTACTATTTTTACTTAGTTCTGTTGAGGAGTCATACGGACTCGAAACGTTAACTGTGTTCCTTTCCGCAGATGCTGCTAGACCTGCTGAGTTTTTCCAGGTATTTTTATCTTTGTTTTGGATTTCCAGTCGCCGCAGTTTTTTGCTTTTATCTTGATATGATTAGAGTTGGGCCTCTAGATTATCTGTCCACTCAAGCAATGCAGAGGCCTGAAAGTGCCACCAAATGCTCATGAACTTTTCAGTCCTCGGGCAGAGACTGCAAATAATGAATGTGTCAGTGTACTGCAGAATAGTTGGACAACTGGGCACGTTGTATAATCTCTTTGCTAAAGCTGGCCATGGAGCAGTCACTGGTGGAGGTGCTCACAGCCCCTTACAATGTCAGCATCCCGGTTTGGACCAGTCTCCCCCATGGTTCCAGTGCAGCCTTGCAGTGCAGGTTAGGAGAATGCCTGCGCCTGAGCTGAGAGCACAGCATGCAGTCCAGTTGGTAAAGCTGTTGCTTATCGGTCAGGTGCAGTGGGGAAGAGGTGGGTGGGGTTTCAGGCAGTCATGTAGCGCACTAAACTCTGGCCATCCAAGTGGTGACCAGCACTCCCTGGCATGCGTTAAGGGGCCTTCAGACTTACCCAAGGCAGGTTCTTAGTATACCCAAGCTAACCCACGCATATCTCTCTTTCATCCTGCAGGAGGAGTACATCAAGAGCATGGAGCCCAGTGACCTAGCTTGTACGTCTTGTGGCATCCAGAGAGCAGAGACTAAGGAGAAGAGAGTGACGAAGGAGCCTTACTGGGCAGAGGGAGGACCAGCATCCTCAGGAAGAGCTGAAGAGTCACAGCGAGCTACCACTGGTCGGCACCTAGCTAGACCCAGGGTCTATAGATGCCACCTTTCATTCCTACAGATGACTGAGAACAAGTCAAAGACTACATGTGTCTAAGGAACTGGTCAGTCACGTCTACTGGCTGCTGTAGGATTGTGCGCCACGGGGACATGGAGGGCATCCACTGCCAGTGGCCATGAAAGTGACCGTGGTGCTCAATATTTATGCCAGTAGCTCCTTTCAGGGTTCCACAGGTGACCTCTATGGGATGCCGCAAGCCTCCATCCACAAATGCATCCATGAGGTCACGGATGCCATCTTCACAAAGGCACACAACATTGTACATTTCCCCCAGGACCGGGACAGCCAGGATGCAAGAGCACTTGGATTTTCCCAGATCTCGGGTTTCCCACAGGTGCAGGGTGTCATCAACTGCACTTACGTGCCGCTCAGTTATCCATGGCAACAAGTGGTCAACTACATCAACCGCAAGGGCTTCCACTCGCCGAATGTTCAGCTGGTGTGCAACCACCACAAACACATCCTGTAGGTCTGTGCACAGCTCCCAGGGAGTGTCCACCACTCCTACATCCTTAGCAAGTCTCAAATCCCTTACATCTTCCATGGTCCACAGATGGTTCCTTGGGGACAAGGGCTACCCGCAGAGGCCATGACTGATGATACCCATTGCAGCGGCCTCAGACTGCAACAGAGCGAAGATATAATGAGGCACATACTGCAACTTGCAACTGGGTGGAGCAAACCATCGGGATGGTGAAAATGAGATTCCGGCGCCTGGACCGGTCTGGTGAAGCCTTGCAGTACAGTCCACAGGGGGTGTCACGAATCACCGCCGCCTGCTGCACCCTCTATAACCTGGCACTGCAACGGGGAGAGGAGCTGGTTGAGGATGAGATGGAGGTGCTGCACATCTCCTCCGATGAGGAGGCCATCAATTGGTTTGAGGGTGAGAAGGTCCTCAAAGGCAACGATGAAGGCAATGAGGCTAACACAGTGGCCAGACGAGGGAGGTGATCTCGGGAGGCCCTCATAGCTGCTAGATTTCTGGAGGATGATGATGACATGCAGTGAGGAGACACCATAAATCCTCACATTGCATCTATGAACATTTGACTCCAGCGCACATAGCCTCTGTGATAAGGCTCCTGTCATGGAGATGCAGCGGAGACTCTAATAGTCGCTCAATTACAGGAGGATTATGATAACATGCAGTGAGGACACTTCAAAGATCTTCACATCTTCACCTCTGTGAATGTCTGACTCCTGTCTAGCCGACAGCAGCTTGCTTGTGCTCTGTGATCAGGGTCAGACCATGGAGATGCAGCTGTGAAACTTGAAATGCACCTGAACCTTTGTCAGGCTTCAACACCTGACTCCTTCAGAAGCATAATGTCACTGGACACAGATGCCAAAGAGATGGGGGCCAGCCCAATCTGAAAGGTGCTGAGAGCACACAGAGAGAATGATTGTATTCCATGATGCATGCCCACGACATTCTGACAGCAATGACCAGCACCATCGAGGGGCAGGCATCACTAATGTGTCCAGGGAGTGTGAGGCTGGACCATCACTTTGGTCTGAACATTGCACAAAGCACAGGGAAGAGGCCCTGGACTGAGACACCTGCCTTTATCTTGTGCAGGAACCAAGGTTTCACGTCTGAGTGGAACAAGGAGCCATAGGCAGGGAGACATTCTTGAGAGTTCTTTATAATCGTGACCATTATGTACAATTGATTAACACCCATGCCCAGACTGTGAAATTCCATCTTCTTAACCTTCCCATCCCTGCTGCTACATCTTGGTGCTCCCCTGGTATCCACAGTGGAGGTGGAGGCAGCCTGCTGACTGCTACACCCTGTCTTTGATGACCTTGATGGACGTCCTCTGGAGGGCCAAGACCTGGAGGGCTCCGGCCTGCTTTCGGGGTCCAGCTGTGTGGCAGTGGCACCCTCCTCAGCCTGTGGAGTTGGAGCTGCTGGGGTCACAGGAAGAGGAGATTCAGATGGGCCGGACACTCCTGGAATCACCTGGGTGGATGTCCCCATGGTGTTGAGTTGCTGGTCCTCCTCCCTATGGGCGCTCAAGGGTCCCTGGCTGACTTGTTGAGGAACAGGGGTAGCTGGAGTGAGATTGAGCTGCCCTGCACCTCTCTCACGTACGCATTGGTGGAGGACAACTATGGTATTAGCGATGGAGTTCAGCCCGCGCAGGTCCCCATGACACCCACCATCCTACCAGTGTTGACCTCAGTACATTGGCATACCGGCGCTGTCACCTCAGCCTGAGAGCAGACGGGCTCCTCCATTGTGCCTTGCAATCTGAGGAGTGCAGCGGACATCCCTTCCTGATGTTCCTGAGCTTGCCTTTGCAGCTCCAGCAACTGAGGTATAATCGAGTCCAGAGGTTCGTCATATGCCTCAGACTCAGCTGACTTCTGGCCTCCAGCAGCCCTCCGAATGCCAGAGAGTTGGGAATTCCCTGCCAACGCCTACTGTGCATCAGACAGTGCAACGTGCTCACCAGATTGTAATGCTAGGTCCCATCGAGGTTGTGTCTCTGCGTTGGTGGAGGGTATGGGTGAGCGCTGTGACAGGACTTCAGGCGGATGCCTTCAGATTCCTCTTCAGATGTTTCTTCAGGGCTTGATTGGAGGCCCTGGATTAGGGACACTGTCAGTATTTCCCACATGTGCCTGCGAAAACAAGGAGAGGTAAGTACTGCATGGCAGTGGACTGCGGAACAGGGGAACTAACTTGCAGCATGGTTGTCTGATGGATGTTGCACTGCTGGATCCTCACTTGGTAGAGCACCGCCGACCTCACCTTCAACACAGGACCGGTCCCGATCTTCGCCAGCCAGCTAGATAACTCTATTTTCAAAGTCCGTGTGCCAGCTTGTCCTGCGTGAACACAGTTGTAGAGAGTGTAAGCAGGACACCTGCCTGGCCAGACGATAAGTATGCCTGGCATTTGTGGGTGATGAAGGGTGCCATGGACAGGATGAGGACAATGAAGGTGTGTGTGAGAGTGAATGATGATGTCCCTTGAACTGGCAGTGAGTGAGAACCCTGTGGATGTGTGATGGGTTTGTGACTGTGAGAGTTCGAACTGATGAGAAGAGTGACTTACTCTGGCGGAACAGATGAGATCAACCATCCTCTTATGGTACTGGGTGGCTGTCCTCTTTTGCAGGGTATTGGCATCGACCACCCACTGCCACCACCTCCCAAGCCGGATTGGTGATGTTGCCATCCATCCTGCGGCCAGAGAGGGGGTAGAGGGCATCATGGCGGGCCTCCACTGCATCCAAAATGCGCTCAAGGGATGTGTCACTGAACCTGGGGGCTGCAGTCCTCTTGCCTTTCGTGGCCATGTCTTCTGTGCAGCAGTCTTGAGCTGGAAGCATTGAGAGGTGTGCGCACGGCTGCACTTTAATTATAGTGCCCAGCGTGACAAAGCGGTGATGTGACTGTGTGGCAGGTGAATGAGAGGCCGCCCGCCATCGAAATGGCATGTTATCTGGGAATGCATAATTAATGAGGCAGGATTGGGACAATGTGGCTCGAAAGCCCACCATTGTAGCTGGCAGGAAAAACATTCTTCTTCCCACCTGCCGCTGCACTCGGTGCAAATCTGGGACAATTTCAGCCAGAGTATTCCTGTGCTCAGGAAGCAATTTTCCACACACCCTGTAGCATCGAGGATTGCGGATTCTTGAACTGAATTTATCAGGTGAGCGGAGACCCTGATGTTGGGGGTGAAAAAAGTAGGTTTTGAGGCTGCATTCGCTGACCGAGGGACCCATTCGGCAATTTTATCGCAAGAGGCCTCCTAATTGGCTGCCTGTGGGTCTACCATCCAGTTGACGATGGCAGGTAGACCCTCCAGGCTAAAACAGAATTACCTGGAAAAACTCAGCAGGTCTGGCAGCATCGGCGGAGAAGAAAAGAGTTGACGTTTCGAGTCCTCATGACCCTTCAACAGGGGGCCGGCAGCTCTGAAGCCTGAGCAGCGTCACAGGAGAGGTGGCATCACTGAGGTGTGCAGAAGCCTTGGGTCAGTGAGGAGAAGAGCCCTAAAAATTCATGGGGACGAGTGTCGGAGGGGAAACCCCTTCACTGGGAGGCCACCTCCATGTAGCTGATGGCCTCCCCATGCGCTGGAAGTCACAGCCTCAAGTTAAAATGGCCCATAATAGAACCTTTAATGATGCAAATCAGCTGCCTGCCTCCTTGGATCATGCAGTCTGTCCCCCTTCTAGTCCCGCCATTGGTAAAGCGTCCCAACGTTGGCACCACATCGAGGAGCCGATCCGACCTGGTACCCAGCAATTTTGCTGGCCCCGGTGGCTCCCAGACTGCCACCCAGGGGGTCAATAAAATTCAGCCCATACGCTCCTGAATGTGGTCATCCAGGATACGGTGCTGCACAAGGATGGTGTAGAAAGGGAAATGCAGCTGATCATCCCCACAGCCAACAGAGAGAGAAAGGGATTCTCTGAGTTGCTGGAAGTGGTCTTTAAATACATGAGGTTAGATGTTGATTATCACTTGTTTTATACTATTGCACAGCATCAAGAACGGTCCCATTATTGTGGAAATGTGAGGTAGATGTTAGCTATGACTCAGATGAAGGTGGTCCTGAGCAATGATGTTATACCACGAAAAAAAGGGGCTAAAGGAGGTTGTGGAGTTGGTAAGCTACAAAAAAGAAATGGGTGATTTTATAATCAAACAAATATAGATCCTATTTAGCAGCCACAGTTAACAGCCACAAATGATACCTTGCCACCCTGGTGCCAGGTTGAAGGGCATCAAGCTACTAGTGAGAAATCTAATGAGAAAGATAGGAAAGCTATTGTTTGGCCTAAATTGCTTAAGTGCGAGTAATTTTGAGATCTTAAGGGTAGAGCTTAAGGAGTTAGGAGCTAAAATTTAAAGTATATCTCAAATGATAACTTCTGAATTGCTTCTTGTACCATGTGCTGAGCAGACTATGGAGAGGAAGATTTAGACAGACAATGTGCATGAAATAAATAGAAAGGATGCAGCCAAGTTTCCTATCAACAATGGGGGAATCATCAGTCAGTAAAAAGAAATATTGGAAGAGCTACTGTGGAAGTTGCAGTATCTGAATAGATGCAGCTGAGAAACTGGCAGAACAAAATGAAGTCCCTCTAAGAAGCAGGGTGTGAGGAAGTGCATTCGAGGTACCTGTGGATCCAGTGGACTTATAGTGAATATTCGTTGATAGCCTATCCCTGGGGATGCAGATGGAGGCGAGAAGAGTTAATATTGGAAGCAAAGTCAATAAAATTTCAAGTTCATGGTAAAAGCAGGAAACAGTGCCTATGCAATCATCAATGTACGCAAAAGAATGATGAGGGAGGGAGCTTGAGTAAGACTAGACGTGGTTGATGGGGCCCTAGACCTTGTCCATTTTATTTCCTGCATTTGTGCTTTCATCCTTTCCCTTGCCACCTAGGATTCCCCTTGTCCTCACTCTCCACCCCACCAGCCTCCATATTCATCCTCCTCCATTTCCACCACCTCCAGTGTGATGCCTCCACCAAACACATCTTTGTCTCCCCTCCCATAATTTCAAAGGGATTGTTCCCTCTGTGATACTCCTCAGTCACACCACAAACCCTCCCCTTCTCACAGCTCCTTTCCATCCAAGAGCAAGAGATGCTACACCTGCCTTTTTACCTCCTCCCATCTCCCCATTCAAGGCTCTAAACATTCCTTCCAGGTGAAACAATGATTTACTTCCACTTCTTTCAATTTAATATTATACCTGTTCACTGTTCACAATGACGTCTCCTATACATTGTGAGACCAAACAAAGGTCAGGTGACCACTTTTCAGAACATCTCCATTCATTCCACATGCAGGACCCTGAGCCTGTCATCTCTTGCTCCCAATCTGACTTTTCTGTCCTTGGGCTCCTGCAGTATTTCTGTGAAACTGAACACAATCTCAAGGAACAGTACCTCATGTTTCAACTGGGAACTCTGGACTCAACGTTAACTTCAACAATTTTAGATTGTAACCTCTGCCCCCATTTTGATTTGGTTTTGTTGGTTTTCTTTTGTCTCTTGTTCTCTCTTATTTCCTTTGCTTTCAGGCATTAGTCAGGATCCGGCCATTCACACCTCCTCTAGACACATCTATTGTTAATTTATTTGGTCCATTACCTCTCCCTTTGGCAAAAACAATTTTGTAATTTAAGCTCTTCTGCCCTCCACCCTATGAAAAACATTCTCTTTTGTCCTTTTCCCTCCTCCCCACACTTCCCCCAACCCCAGCCTCATTCACTTGCGCAAAAGCTATTAGATTTCTAACTTTTCTCAATCCTGATGAAAGGTCACAGGCCCGAAATGTCAACTTTGTTTCTCCACAAATGCTGCTAGACCTGCTGAGAACCATCATCATTTTGAGTTTTTTATTTCAGCCTTCTAGCATCCACTGTATTTTGCTTTAGTACCACCACATAGGTGTTCAGAATTTCAGGGATTTGTGATTTGAAACCCTGTGTACTATTTGATATACAAAATAACTGGCAGGAATTTATGACTGAATTTCATTTTCTGGGTTCTGTCGTCATTTAGAACTGGTGCCAATTGGCTGTGATAATTTTGAGATAATTAGAAAACTTCAATTTGACAACACCCTTATACTATTTCCAGATAATCATTCTGTATTTATATTAAATAATTAACAATAAATCAATGGCATTCATGAACACTTTTTGTTTATATATTATATATATATAATTCTAGCTGTGTTGTTATACTGTAGGAATGATTTCTTTCCGGTTTTATGTATTTTGCTTTTGCAGTTATAATCTTCAATGAGAGCTGGGAGTCGTATCACCATATAACTTAAACTGCATTATCTGTATTGCTTTAAATAAATTACTTTCTCCCACAGATTATGAAGAATGGAAAAGGAGAAATTCTACAACAATTCACTTGGCAGTTTGTTTGATAACTCCCTTAGTACAGTTCTTAGTAAATACTATATATAGGCTATATCTTTTCCAGCTTTCTGCTATGGCATATAAAAATATGGAATTAATTGAAATGTCTTATTTTTAGTTGAGTTTGATTTTATTAAATTCTGATTCTAATCTTAAAGCGTCAAACTTTTTGTACTAGATTTCCATGTGCATTTTACATAAAGTAGACTTATGTTATTTTCTTACATCACATTATTCAAATGCTAGAACTCAATGAGAATAAAGAACACACAAAAAATCTGTAACAGTAGTAAATGAATGTTCAAATATAAACTGAAGGAAAACTGCTGATGACATTCCTGAATGATTAAAGAATATCATTTCTATATTTATGTAGAATCATTTGTTGGAGCTAAAGCTTGTATCAATTAATTATCATTGATTTGATATGTTACTATAAGGAAAAGGATGACATTTTTGGTTCTGTTTTACTGGAGGGCAAAGAAGTGGCAGGGGGGCATTGAAATTTGTGAGGTCGGACCAGAAACCAGTTCAATAATTCCATAAAAATCTTCCAATATTCTCCATTAAAACTATTTGATTTGATAACTATTACCATCAGATTTGAATTTTAAATGGAGTTAAGAGTATATACCGCATCTTATATTATTAGTATCACAGTGAAGAAAAATTAAACAAAAATAGAAATTCTTTCAAAGCTCAGTTAATTCTCAAATACAGCAAAAGTTTAATAAGAAATTCCATTCCTACTCTCAAGAGGGCATCTGAGGTCCACAAAACTTCAACTGAAGATTAGCCAACATGGAATTGGTTCTTTTTCTGGAAATAAAAGAAGGCATCTGGCCAACTCCAAACTCCTCTACCGATTTTAGTAGTCTGGCTGCAAACTACATTTCCCACAAGTAGTGTCATTTCAATTTATCATTACTAGTGGCAGAGTGAATTGTGGGAAATGTAAATAAACTTACAAATCAACAGCACAGAATGAAGAAATACAAACTGAATTGAAGCATCATTGTGGAAGCAGAATCATATCAAAGTTTGGCGTGCATAGAATTATTGACATAGAACTTAGTTTACGCTTAACTGATGTAGTTATTATGAAAAACATTAGAATATTTTAACAACTTAGGATATGAAAAATGCCTTTCTTACTCTTTGCAAATGAATGAACATGCTAATAAAGTAAAAGCTTTCAAATATATAAAACAGAGTGAAATTATGTTAGGTATTTCATGTATGTGCATGCTTCAGCCATGTAGTAATATTTAGATGATTGGAACAAAAAAATGTTTCATGCTTGCAATATTTAATATTCTAAAGAATTGATTAAGTAACAATGAGTCAATAACCTGCCATGATTTGCCCTTCTGTTTTGTTACACGTGGCAGAAACTATTTGCCAAATTAAATATATTAAATAAAAATGGTTACAAATAAAAGCATTTGTTTGTAATACTTTCTGAGAGTCATCAATGTGCCTGTGCCAGTTTTATTAGAAAGGACAAGATCCAGGGATATGCTTTTTGGGGACCAAGGTTACATCCTGCCAATTGCGGCTCATGACACTCAGGAAGAGTCAGTGCAGCCCAGCAAGGTTATGATGCAACCTCAGACAGTAACTCCAGTGCTTGAACCATTCAGAGGGCATTTCTTTTTAATCATTCATGGGATGTGGGCTTCGCTGGCTGAGCCAACATTTATTGCCCATCCCTAGTTGCCCTTGAGAAGGTGGTGGTGAGCTGCCTCCTTGAACCGCTGCAGACCATGTGGTATAGGTACGCCCACAGTGCAGTTAGGGAGGGAGTCCCATGATTTTGACCCAGCAATAGTGAAGGAACGGCAATATATTTCCAAGTCAGGATGGTGAGTGACTTGGAGGGGAACTTCTAGGTGGTGGTGTTCCCATCTATCTGCTGCCCTTGTCCTTCTAGATGGTAATGGTCATGGGTTTGGGAGGTGCTGTCAAAGGAGCCTGGGGGAATTCCTGCAGTGCATCTTGTAGATGGTACACACTGCTGCTACTGTGCCTCGGTGGTGGGGGGAGTGAATGTTTGTGGATGTGGTGCCAATCAAGTGGACTGTTTTGTCCTGGATGGTGTCAAGCTTTTTCAGCATTGTTGGAGCTGCACTCATCCAGGCAAGTGGGGAATATTCCATCACACTCCTGATTTGTGTCTTGTAGATGGTAGACAGGCTTTGGGGAGTCAGGAGGTGGGTTACATGTCACACAATTCCTAGTCTCTGACCTGCCCGTGTAGCTACAGTATTTATAAGGCTAGTCCAGTTCAGTTTCTGGTCAATGGTAACCCCCGGGATATTGATAGTGGGGGATTCAGTGATGGTAATGCCATTGAACATCAAGAGGCAATGGTTGGATTCTCTCTTGTTGGAGATGTTTATTGCTGGACCCTCGTGTGGCACGAATGTTACTTGCCACTTGTCAGCCCAAGCCTGGGTATTGTCCAGGTCTTGCTGCATTTAGACATGGACTGTTTCAGTATCTGAGGAGTTGCAAATGGTGCTGAACATTGTGCAATTATCAGCAAACATTCCCACTTCTGACCTTATGATGGAAGGAAGGTCATTGATGAAGCAGCTGAAGGTGATTGGGCCGAGGACATTACGCTGAGGAACTCCTGCGGTGATGTCCTGGAGCTAAGATGACTGACCTCCAACAACCACACCCATCTTCCTTTATGCTAGGTATGTTCTACACTATAGCCAAGTCAAACTCCAAAAGGATATTGCTGCTGTCCGCGTCTACTGCAGCTATTGCCTGTAAAGGACCCCATTGATAGAGCAGACATTAGAAAAAAAGGTAGAAAATTACAAAGATGAGAATTACCTGATAGTGGAACAGCTCAGACTGTCACAATCATCAGATGCAACACAAGTCTAAATATTTGCCTACTAATCCATCACAAAATTTCCCAAATGTGCTCATTCGAAATGCCAAATAAAGCTGTCCCTCCCTCCATTGGGCACAGTGTATATGAGAATTCATGAACACTGCCTTATTTCTCCCCTGCAATCTGAATGGGGTTACAGCTATTAGCCTGTTTTACACTACTAGCTTTTACCAATTTCACCCCCAATATATCTGTGCTGAAGGTGGGTGAAATTGGGTTGTGTGAGGCACTATTTGGGATGGCACAATTGACCGGGCTGGGAGCAGAAAAAGCACATCATTTACAATATAATATTCCCCTTGAAAAATAGCTGCACAACACAAGAAATTGCATTGTATGGCACTGAAATGCTGCAGTGTATAAAAATCACAGAGTTATAAAAACTGACCGCACAGAAGAAGGCCATTCAGCCCATCATGTCTGCACTGGCCGACAGGTAGCCATCCAACCCAATCTCACTTTCAAGCTCTTGGTCCAAAGCCTTGTTGTTGCATATCCAAGTACTTTTTAAAAATTTTGAGTATTCGTGTCTTTAGGACCCCTCCAGGCAGTGAATTACAGCCCCACCAGCTTCTAGGTGAAAATGATTTCCTTCAAACCCCTCTAAACCCCATCTACACCTAAATATATTCCTTTGCTTATTTCCCTGTTTACGGACCCTTCAACCAAGGGGATTGGGCCTTCCTAACCACTCTATTCAGACCCCTCATCATTTTATACACTTCAATTATGTCTCCCCTCAGTATCCTCTGTTCCAAAGAAAACAACCTTAGCCTATCCAATCTTTCCTCATAGCTAAAATTCTCCACTTCAGACAACATCCTCATAAATCTCTTTTATACCCTTTCTATTGCAAGCACATCTTACCTACAATGTGGTGACCAGGGCTGCATGCAGTGCTCCAGCTGTGTTTTATACAGTTCAAGCGTAACTTCCCTGCTCTTATATCCCATGCTCAGCTAATAAAGACAATTATCATATGCTTCTTGACCACCTTATCTACCTGTCCTTTTACTTTCACGGATTCATGGATATACACTTGAAGGTTATGTTTAACCATGGGATGTGGTGTTGCTGAATAGACCAGCATTTATTACCCATCCCTAATTGCCCTTTTAAGTATCAACCATGTTGCTGTGGGGTCACATGTAGGCCTGGCTGGGTAAGGACAGCAGATTTCCTTCCCTAAAGGACATTAGTGAACCCGGTGGGGTTTTAGTACAAACATCAAGTTTCATGGTCATCATGAGACTTTCAATCCCAGTTTTTACTGAATTCAAATTTCACTATCTGCCATGGTGGGATTGGAATCTGTGTCCCCAGTGCATTACCCTGGGTCTCTGAAATACCACTACACCACCGCCTCCCTCTTTTCCTCTACGTTCTCAGTATCCTACAATTTAATGTGTAATTCCTTGCCTTGTTAGTCTTTCCCAAATGCATTACCTAACACTTCTGCAGATTGAACTAATTGCCTTTGTTCTGCCCACCTAACTAGTCCATTTTCCTGCAGTCTACAGCTTTCTTCTTCAGTATCAACCACACAGCTCATTTTTGTACTGTCTACAAACATCTTAATCATACTTTTTAATCTTAATCTCAGTTTTAATCAAATGACTTATTCATGGATCTTTGTGTGAGAGAATGCATGGCTTCGCAACTGAGATAAGCAATAAAAAACAAAGGATACTAGCTATGAGCTAAATTTATTTGCCAAAACAAAGCAAATAAGTAACACTCAGGTCATAGTTACATCCTTATAGTAGAAAATCTATTATCTATCTTCTCAAATAGGCAAAATAATAAAAGGATTACAATTTTAAGAACTAAATTAATCCTTTGAATAAAAAAAACTCCAGTTGAGTCCATTTTTAACCATTTTCAAAATCTTAACTTCTCTTCAATACATTTCCATGTTGTAGACTAATCAATTTATAGCAGAATATAAAAAGCCTTGTTTGCAATGCTGGGGGAGTATTTTCACTGCCACTGGGTTTCTGGCTGGTTTCAGTTAGATTTCCACATGCCCACAGCAGAATGAGGACAAGCCAATTTTAATCATCAAGCATCATTAACGTCCTTCTGGCTGATTTCCCACTCAGAATAGGGAGGAGATGGTGGCCGACCTGTGGAAACTCACAGGGATGACCCAGAGCTGCCCACCGGCACTCAGGGTAATGTGCTGACTAGGATTCTGAAGTTTTATAGTTTGGAACCAGAGAGAGAGGAGGGTGCAGGGTTGTGGGGGTGGGGGGTGGGGGTGGGGGGGGTGGGGGGGGGGGCGTTGTTGGGGAGGAGTGTGATGGAGGGGCAGTGTAGTGGGGCAGGCTTATCCTATGATGTGCCTTTTCCAACTACTCTGAAGAGAAAGTTAAAATTGGAAACAGCTGTATCCTAGAACATAGGCAGTCAAGTCCCCTGCTTGATTTTAACTGTCTAACTGCCTGATTTCCATAAGGAAGGCGGGGTTAAAATTGACCTCAATATTATAACATCCCCATAAATTCAGCTGTCATCAAAAGCCCATAATTTCCTTAAAGAATTCTACTCAATTTTTCAGTCAAAACTGCCCTCGCATAAATCTATGATGACACCATGGGCGGAACCTTCCATTCTCAGCGGGTGTCTCTCTCGCTGCCCGAAAAAGCGGCAAACACCTTTGCTGCCTCTGAGAAGGAAGGCTCACTGTATCTTCTGCTCATCAGGCAGTTATGTGGACAGCGATGGGACATCCTCCAGGCTGAAGACCCCGGAAGGCAACTTCCCACCCGCCAGGAGCTGCCAGCCAATCAGAGGCTGGCAGCTCTTGCACTCGACAGCACCATGGAGAAGGCTGTGGGTGCTGCCAGAACAACACCCAATGGAGTCCCAGGACCACAGGCCAACAAAGGAAAAAGGTAAGTGCTGTTGTGGGGAGAGGGGGGAATCTCACAAGGTGGGGAGTCACAAGAAGGGGGGTCATGGGGGTCGGCAGCAAGGGCAGGAAGCTGGCTGTCAGTGGCCACCCCACTTTTCCAATGTCCATGATCATGCACAAATTAGTGCAGGTTGAGGAACAACCCAAGTTTCTCCCAAACCGATGCTTTCTCTCAGACACCTTCCGCAAGGTTTCACCTCCAGGGTTTCAAACTCTCCTTCCGATGTTCCTCTCCGATGGGTCACCACATGCAGTCAAGCTGCCTTCCACGCACTCTGTCTCACTGACTCAGCATTAACAGTACACAACTGCGTCACATGCCCACAGCAAAGAGTAAAAGACCTACAGCCGTCTCTTTGGACCTTCTTGCCTCTTGCAAGCTGTTCTTGTTTTAATTCTGCTTTCTGTAGCTTTTGTCTCTTTAAATCTGAAGCTTGGAGCCTTTCTCTCTGTCCCTCACTCTTAACTTCACTTAAAAGGACATTTTCCAGGTTCATGCCCTTGCTTTCACTAGAAGGTCTGTTTGGGACTTTCTCCTGTTCCGCTCCCCTGGATTTTTGGGGGTTTTCTTTAGCTTTGGACTGGCTATCTGTTCCCTTTTGCTCCAGTCTCACCTGGCAGCTACTTTCAACCAACAGAAATACAAATCAAACTTAAACTTTAAAGCTAAAACCCATTCCTAACACCTACAAATACCATTATAACTTGCTTAAACTATCTCTATTTCCGAATACTGTGGAGGCAGGAAGGAATGGGGTATCGGTCCTGACACCAACCCCCACTAAATTTTCAAGTCTATCTGCTTCCTTCCTCACCTCCTGTGGGAGTAGAAAATTAGCAGAACATGGCCCATCTTAGCATGTCATCCTGCTCAAGTATTTTATTACATCCTTTAAGGAGCACTTTTCAAATGTCTATCCATAACAGTTGTTAAGATCACTGAGCTGTAATTCCTTGGGATGTTCCCCTGACACATTTTTAAAAGATTTGAGCTATTGCAGCTACTTTCAAGAGTTCTTAGGTGCTACTTCCATTTCACCCTAACAGGTTTGTCACCTCTTCTTAGTTGTTTTCCAAAAACTTTCATCACATGACTTTCTTCCTCCCACCATTGGTCACCCAACACTTACATCCTCAGGCAAATCCATCTTTCCACATCAGTTAAGGCAGGCTCCTCATTATCCAATTGGTTGAATCTTGCCATCCATTTCCAACATCCAAAGAAAATTGAAAAAAGGATAATTATGGGCCTATGATTTTTCTCACTGGTTGCTTGCAAGTGTTCGGGTGATTAATTTTTACTTCCTCAAAATTCCTCCAATACTGGAGGGTTGGTAACCCTTATAAAGATGGTGATAAGAACACCATCAGTTTCACTAGCTATTTCCTTGAAAACTATTATATTAAATCCATCTGGGCCTGCTGCTTTTTCCTTCCTATAACATCCACAGTTTATCAGCGACTGCCTTATCCTGAATTTGTTTCATTAAGTAGTTCCTCGATTCTCCTCCCTCTGGAAATTCAATATCAGTGCTGGGGAGGTGGCATATGGTAAAGAGTAGTTTTCATAACTTCAACCGATCCTGATTTACAGCTAATGGGGCACACAAAATCTAGATGTGAGTCCTGTCAGTGAACCTCAACACCTTGGGAATGGGAGTGATGTGTAGAACTGTCATCATCTCTGCAATTGTTGCTTCACATCATTTTTGAAACTGGTGAGCTTCTGATTGCTCTAGTGTGGTAGGCATTATGCTCATTTGGACCAGGAAGCCTAACACCAACTCACCACCCCAATGGGATTTTCTCTTCTTGCCTCATCTAGACAGCCACCGGTGGTGAGGGGACAGAGTCTGAGTCTGAAGCAAACAGAATTCTTGTCTCATTTGCCCTACTTATTGCTGCTTCCTGGAGCTGCTGTGGAGGGAGAAAGCCTTGCAGCAGCTTTCTCGCCATCCATTCCAAGCCCTACTTCATTTGTAGTATAGGATTTGGTCTCTACTTACTAGGATACCAATCATTTCACCAATCACATGCTTCTGTTGCTTTCACTGCCCAGCTACCTCACCTGGCAGTGCAATGTAGTCTTGCTGCAGGAAACCCACCAGGAAACTTTTTACCAAAACTCTCCAGCCTCTGGGAGCAGGAAGAGGTGAGGCCGGGGATTGGGTGGGTGGGCGGGGGGGGTGTGGGGGGTGGTGGGGGCAGGGTTAGGGTTGGGTGGGTGGTGGTGGCGAAACATCTTAGATGCATCATTAACCTACTGAAGGCCATGTTTTTGTGCCTTCCCTTGACCCTGTTTGCTTTGACAGCAGAGGAAATCTGGGCAGTTGCATCTCCAGATTTATTTCAATGGTGCCTAGAATCCCTGGCTTATGCTTTGTTTATTCCTTCCTAGCTAAAGGATGTTATGTACAATTTTAGCACTCCCTACAGCCACCCCAGGTGAAATCAGCCAGCTCAGCAAAGTCCACAAGTCAAGCAAAGGAGCTCCCTTGGCCTAGATGACGAACAGAATGATGCATTTACCGACTGATATTGCAAAAAAAAAGCTCTACTTCAAGTCTGTTCAAACACATCTTTATTTCAATATATTTTACAGTACAAATGATTTATATACTTTAAGATCAAGGGTTGATATTAATTCATAGTGCAGAGACCTCTGCAACAAAAAGCATTATATACTGTATAAACTGGCATATAAGATGAAAAACTTTGTACACTGCTCTCATGGTTGAAGGTCAAATGAATGGAATCTTGAGTCATTGCAATGGATGGCATTGTATACAGCAAACACACTAGCCCAGCTCTATCCATCCATTATGGACCCTTCAGCACTTCTCATGCACTTTTTTTTTCTCTTAAGTCCCACTTTGCTGCTGATTTATCCTCAAATCTATATCTGTTGATCCAGGTTCACTGCACACAGTGTCAGCAGAATGTCTAATAGTCAGCACACGTTAGTAACTGATACTTCATCCTCCCAGAGATTAGTAACATTGTAACATTTTAGGGGCACTAAAAAAAGCCTTCAGTCCACTTTTCCACAAATCTTCCTTTGGTGCATTTTGAAAATCCCTGAATCCCTTTTGCTGACAAAACCTTATCTAATTCCTTTGCAAAGCTCCTTAAAATGTATTGCTCCCTTGCCTGCAATCTGTTCCACATAATTACCTACATTTTAGTTTTTTTAAAAATTGCCCCACGTTATCTTTTGCTGCTGTTGCCTTTAATTCATAACTATGACACAAAGGGGGAAGAAATTGGAAAATCACCTGGAATGAAAGGCCCAAATTGGCAGCCCAAGGTTTGTCGGCTCAGATCCCCAGCCAACCCACAGGTAGTTCTTGAGGAACAGGGAGGTAACATGAACACAGGAGTGTGTTGGTCAAGGCAGCAGAGCCAACAGTCCTGTTGTAGAGCCAGGATTAGTAATTTTGCTCCTCCTAGATGGTTCATAGACCTGGAAAATCTGAGCATTGCATGTGTGGCACTTATTCCACCCAGTCTCTGATTAATTTGGCAGCAGAGTTCTAGATCAAGCAATTAGTCCCTGATAAGCATACTCACAAGGCCTTATTGCTACAATTGTACAGGGTTTTGGTGAGACCGCATCTGGAGTACTGTGTGCAGTTTTAGTCTCCACATTTAAGAAAGGATATATTTGCAGTGGAGGCGATACAGCGAAGGTTCACTAAATTGGTCCTAGGGATGAGGGGGTTGATCTATGATGAGAGGCAGAGTAAATAGGGCTTATATTCTCTGGAGTTTAGAAGAATGAGAGATTATCTCATCGAAACGAACAAAGTTCTGAAGCAGCTTAATAAGATAGACACTGAGAGATTGTTTCTGCACAGTCTCAGGATAAGGGGCCGATTGTTTAGGGCTGAGATGAGGAGAAATTATTTCACTCAAAAGGTTGTGAATCTTTGGAATTCTCTACCCCAGAGGGTTGTGGATGCTCCATTGTTGAATACATTTAATTCTGGGATAGACAGATTTTTGGTCTAAAAGCAGAAAATGCTGGAAAAACTCAGCAGGTCTGACAGCATCTGTGGAGAGAGAAATAGAGTTAACGTTTCGAGTCTGCATGACCCTTCTTCAGAGATTTTTGATCTCTCAGGAAATTAAGGGGTATGGAAAGCTGGCAAGAAGATGGAGTTGGACTCCAAATCAGCCATGATCATATTGAATGGTGGAGCAGATCATATGGTCTACTCCTGCTCCTATTTCTTGTGCTCTTCTTGCTATGCCTATTTCATGCAGGTGTCCTGGACATTTGGAAGTCGCTAGCTTCCAATTTGGCAGTCATACGCTGCTGGTAGGGATCAGAAATGTGACATTGCTGCAGAGTGGCCAGTACCAGAGGTCACTAATACCTGAAACCCAATATAAACCTGAGGAACAGAACCTCATCTTTCAATTAGGCACTTTACAGCTTTCCAGGCTCGACATTGAGTTCAACAATTTCAGATCATAATCACTGCGGCCACTTTGCTTCCTTTGCTTGTCTCAGTTTTTCTCTTATTATCACTTTCAGTCAACAGAACACCTGCTCTAGGTACATCTTTTGTTTCTCTATTTCTTTATGTGCTCTATCACCATTCCCTTTGGTCCTAGAAGACTAACTCTTCTGTCATTCAAACACTCCTGCCTTCCACCCTATCACAGGCCTTCCTTTGTCCTTGTCCCATCCACTCCTTGCTCAAAACCTATTACATTCCTAACTTTTCCAAGTTCTGATGAAAGGTCACAGACCTGAAACATTAACTCTGGTTCTCCGTCCAAAGGCGCTGCCTGACCTGTTGAATATTTCCAGCATTCTCTCTTTTTAATGCTGGATACCAATTTGTTGGTGTCATCACATTTGGGGGTGTGACATAATCATGCATGGAGATTCGGCTGTGGGGGGTGGTGGGAGGAAAGGTTGGAAAAAAAGATGAAGAAAAGTTTTCTGCAACCCCATCATATCAAGGCTCCTGCAGATGGGAAAATGAAAGAGCACAGACCCCTGCTGGTTCATTTCTGAAGTGGACTAAGGGTCAAAATATCAGGTATAAAGCCATCCAATACCGGTGCAGTGACCAGTTCAGCTAAAAACCAGACTGTCCGGTAAAACCAGACATCTGGCGCCTCAATTGCTGCCCCACATTTACCTCCCGATTACCAATTTAGCATCCACAAATTGGGCATGGTGCAGGCCAATTTCTCCGCCATGTGTTTAAATTCTCTATAGAGCAATGAAACTTGCTTGGATCCAATTTAGAGTCATAAAGTCATAGAGGTCTACAGCACAGAAAAAGGCCCTTCGGCCCATTGAGTCTGTGCCAGCCTAATAAGTACCTAACTATTCTAATCCCATTTTCCAGCACTAGGCCCATAGCCTTGTATGCCATGGCATTACAAGTGCACATCCAAATACTTCTTAAATGTTATGAGGGTTTCTTCCTCTACCACCCTTTCAGGCAGAGTTCCAGATTCCCACCACCCTATGGGTAAAAAAATTCTTCCTCACATCCCCTCTAAACCTCCTGCCCCTTACCTTAAATCTATGCCCCCTGGTTATTGATCCCTTCACCATGGGGAAAAGTTCCTTCCTGTCTACCTTATCTATGCCCCTCATAACTTTGTGCACCTCAATCATGTCCCGCTTCAATCTCCTCTGCTCCAGGGAAAATAACCCCAGTCGATCCAATCTCTCGCATAACTAAAACTCTCCAGCCCAGGCAACATCCTGGTAAATCTCCTCTGCACTCTCTCTAGTGCAATCACAATCCATCCTATAATGTGGATTCCAGAACTGCACGCAATACTCTAGCTGTGGCCTAACCAGCGTTTTATACAGTTCCAGTATAGTTGTTCAGAGAAGGTTCACCAGGCTGACTCCAGGGATGAGGAGTTTGTCTTATGAAGGAAGTTTGAACAGGTTGGAGGTTAGAAGAATGAGAGGTAATCTTATTGAAACAAATAAGATTCCGAAGGGCCTTGACAGGGTAGATGCAGAGAGGATGATTCCTCTCTTAGGGAAATCTGGACCAGGGGGCACAGTTTGAAAATAAGGCGTCTCTCATTTAAGATGGAGATCAGGAGGAATTTCTTCTCTCAGAAGGTTGTTAATCTTTAGAATTCTCTACCCCAGAGAGCAGTGGAGGCTGGGTCATTGAATATATTCAAGGCTGAGTTAAACAGACTTTTGATCTACATGGATGTCAAGGGTTATAGGGAACAGGGAGAAAGTGCAGATAAAGCCATAATCAGGTCAACTATGATTTTAAGGAATGGCAAAGCAGGCTCGAAAGGCCAAATAGCCTACTCCTGCTCTTATTTCTTATGTTCCAATGTTCTCTCCCTTGCCTCCTCCACTGTCACGTCCAACAACAGATGTGAAGAGCTCACAGACTTCTTTGTCCCTAAAACTGAGACTCTCTGATCATAAGCCTCTGCCACTTCCCTCTCTTCCCCCAGCCCACTGGATCAAACTTCCTCTAAGGTGCTCTGCGCTTGCCCTAAGCTCACATCTTTCTCTAGTGTATCTCCTATCTCCCCTCATGCCCTCTCCAAGTTCATCTTGTCCATGAGATCCACCTCCTGCTCCCTCAATCCTATCCCCACTAAATAGCTGACCACCGAACTTCCCTTCCTGGCTTCCATGTTAGCTGATATTGTTATTGGTTCTCTCTTCTCAGATATTGTCCTTCTCTCCTTCAAATCTTGCCTCAAATCTCTCCTTATAAAAAAAATTTCTTGACCCCTCTGTCCTTGCAATCTACTGCCCCACCTCCAACCAGCCTTTCCGCTCTAAAGTCCATGAACATGCTGTTGTCTGCTAACTCTGAGCCCATCCTTCCCAGAACTCCATGTTTGAATCCCTCCAATCAGGTTTCCACCCTTATCACAGTACTGAAACTGTTCTTGTCAAAGTCACAAATGGCATCTATCACAGAGTAACAAAGGTAGACTATACCTCCACATCCTTCTTGACCTGTACTTTCAGCCTTTGACACAGTTGACCACACTATCCTTCACCAATGCCTCTCTACCATTACCCAGCTGGGTGGGTCTGCCCTCACCTTGTTCCATTCTTACTGTTCTAATCATAGCCAGAGAATCACCTGTAAAGGCTTCTCTTCCTGCTTCCATACTGTCAACTCTAGTGTGCCTCAGTGATCTATCCTTGGTCCTTCTTATTTCTCATCTACATGCTGCCCCTTGGTGACATCATCTGAAAACCTAGTGGCAGGTTCCACAAGTACATCGACAACACCCAGCACAAAGGTTTCATCATTTTAAACAATTCAACTGTATCCCCTCTCAGTCATCCCCTTTCAAGAGAAAATAAAGGCTCAGGGAAGTTAATTTTTCTTCAGAAATCTGCTTTTAATGCACATTGACTGTTTCACACACTGCCACCAATGTCCACAAATACAGTTAAGGAGCAGTAGGCTATGATGCTGGGAGACATTTCAGTGGCAGAATGGGAGCCTGAGAACACAAAATGGTGGAGCAGGAACCTGAAGGCAAACCAATGGCCTGAGCCTTAAGAATGGTAGAATGAAAGCTGGAACAAAATAAGCACTTGAAAGGCAAGTATAGAGTAAATCAAGACTTTAATATTAAATGTACCAAAGTTTGAATCAAGTGAAGATCACTCTACTCATCAAAGACAATGTTTGAATTGATTCTTGAGATCTCATTATTGAGTCAGTCAACTACAGTATTTAAAATTCTACCATTTTGCTATAAAAAGCAGGGCCTCCAGTAATTTATATAAAGGTTATAAGCGTTACTTCAGGGAATAGTTCCGGCTGGAAAATGACTATCAACTTCTGTGTGGTTATCCTGTGCATAGTAATTATTTCCATCAGAAGAAATAGTAATGTTTACTGTGATTATTCATAAACATAGTCCAAACTTTATGGAATTATTATATACTCATAAAGCAATGCTTCCCTCAGTAATTTACAAAATAAAATCTTTAAAAGGTTTGTGACTTATTCATAAAGTAGGTTTCCAATTAGACATCTTTACACTTTGTTTGGTATCAATTAAGTGTTTTTGTAATCATGCTAATAATA